>NW_023270158.1:18953326-18975283 GCF_011800145.1 Mirounga leonina
GAGAATGTTCCAGGTGAGCTTGAGAAGAATGTGTATTCTGCTGTTTCAGGATGGAATGTCCTAAATATATCTGCTAAGTCCATCTGGTCCAGTGTGTCATTCAAAGCCATTGTTTCCTTGTTGAGATTCTGTTAAGATGATCTGTCCATTGATGTAAGTGGGGTGTTAAAGTCCCCTTGTATTATTGTGCTGTTATCAGTTAGTTCCTTTATGTTTGGTACTAATTTATATAATATTGTGTTGTGATTTCCCCTTTAAATATTTAACTTTTTTTTTAAGATTTTATTTATTTATTCATGAGAGACAGAGAGAGAGAGGGAGAGAGGCAGAGGGAGAAGCAGGCTCCCAAGGAGCAGGGAGCCCGATGTGGGACTCGATCCCAGGACCCTGGGATCATGACCTGAGCTGAAGGCAGACACTTAAACATCTGAGCCACCCAGGCGCCCTAAATATTTAACTTTTACTTAATACTTAACTTACATATGTAGGAGATTCTCTGACATATAAGTGTGATAAATGTTATTTTGAAGGACTGATATGTGAAAATAGTTCTAAAAATTTTCTCCGAAATTGCTGATAATGACTTCACATCCCTATTTTCTCACTTCTTGCATGTCTAAATATTTTGTTGTGGACAAAAAAATAATTTTTAAAATTTGTTCTCTTTTTGTGGGAAAATAGTTACCAAAGTAAAAGTTAAAGAAAAATGATCTGATGCATATTCATCCCTGTAGTAACAAGTAGTATAGATTATAAAGATAGTGGCAGTCTTTGAAAGTATCAAAAATTGGAGTTGATAATCATTCCAAAGGTATGAAAAATGTATCTTCTGGCAAGGATGTGGAGCAACAGGAACTCTAATACACTGCTCGTGGGAATGCCAAATGGCACAAGCACTTTGGAAGATTAATTTGGAAATTTCCTACAAAGCTAAACATATTCTTGCCATATCATCCAGCAATGCACTCCTCAGTATTTACTCAAAATTTTTAAAAGTTATATTGACACAAAGTACTGCACATGAATGTTTATAGTAACTTTACTCATAATTGCCCAAACTTGGAAGAAACCAACATGTCTTTTGGTAGGTGAATGGATAAACTATGGTACAATGAGGCAGTGGAATATTATTGTGTGCTAAAAAGAAATAAGCTATAAAGACATGAAAAGACATGGAAGAGATAAATGCGTATTACTATGATTCCAACTAAATGACATTCTGGAAGAGGCAAAACTTTGGAAACAATCAAAAGATCAGTGGTTGCCAGTGGTTGGGGTGGGGTGCAGATGAACAGGAAGAGCAGAGAACATTCTAAGAGCAGTGAGAATACTCTTTATGATATTATAGGTATAGGTGGCTCACCTCGACATGTGCCACAGGTTGTTCATTTTCCTGTAAAATTTTGGTACATAATTTCAGCTCTGGGAATGACTGGAGCTGATGAGAAAATTATCACCCTATGTGTTCTGAATTTTTAATTTCTAGTAATACAGTATAATATATGTTTTAAAAACTTTGTGGCAATTTTACATTTGTTTCATATTTAGCTAAACAAAATCTTGATGAAAAAGAATTTTTTTTATTTTTAAAGTTTTTTGAACAATGAATTAAAATAAAATACATTTTGAGATTAAAAGTTAGATTTATGGAATTACTGGGAGCACCCAAAGAGGGCCAATTGCATGTTTTTAATTTTTTATGTGTTTAAAATATTTTAAATTATTATTCCAATAAAATAAGAATTTTTCTAATCTAATCTAATATGAAGGAACTCTGACACATTGTGAAGGAAATTATATAATTTAAAAATATAAAGGTCAATGATAAGATAATGTAAATTATTACCAAATTTCAGCATTATACTTAAATATTATATTAAATGTTAATTAAGCTCAGTGCAAATTTGTCATTTAAAATAATTGAGAAATTAATTAAATAAAAATAACAGTATTTAACTATATCATGCAGTAAATAGAGTCCACTCTTATAATTGTCAGGAATGAACTACTAATCGAAAAGTAGATCACTCAAAACTTTTAAAACAAAATAATTTTATTAGATGCTAATGCTCACAAAAAAAAAAAATTCTTACTCTACAAACTGTATGATTTCTTTTATCAGTGTTTTGAGTTCTGCTCCATTCTATCTGGAGATTTTGCATTTGAGTTATGTCTTTTTTTTTCTTTTTTTTTTTTCCCCCTTAGATTTTATTTTTTAAGTAATCTCTA
Source organism: Mirounga leonina (assembly GCF_011800145.1). NCBI lineage: Eukaryota > Metazoa > Chordata > Mammalia > Carnivora > Phocidae > Mirounga > Mirounga leonina. The sequence goes on from NW_023270158.1 coordinate 18,955,556, forward strand.
TGCCCAACATGAGGCTCAAACCTACAACCCCAAGATCGAGTCTCACACTTCACTGACTAAGCTAGTCAGGTGCCCCAAGTCTCTTTTTTCTTTTTAAACACTCCCTGGTGCTCTCAATCTGTAAATTTGTTTATAATTGCATAAAATTATCATGTACAAAATAAGACTAAGAGGGAAAAGTGTAGTCTAGATTTAGAGTGGTCAGAAATGAAGGGGTATTTGAGGTATCACATATCTGGAACAGGAACAGACGTCCCAGAACATTCTGCCTAGAAGAGAAACCCAAGAACATCTTCAGACATTCTTCTTTTGTTCAGGGATAGTGACACACAGAAATGAACGTAATTAAAGAAAGCTCCTATCTAAAATAACATACAAAGTGGGAGCAGCAGCCAGACTCTCTTGGGAGTTTAGGATATTTCACAGTTCTGAATGTTAGCAACTGCAAATGCCTGTAGATGATGAAGCATCTGAGGATGACTCAGATTCAAGTTCTTTAAACAGTGAAAAAACTTACATTTTCAAATAGGAGAGTATAATGATTTCTGTATACTATGGAAGATTCTGACTTGGTGAAACACAAAATATTTAATCTTTTTTAGAATCTGATATAAAAAATTCTCCCCATTCTTTTGGACTGAATTTAAATACTAAAAGGTAAGAATGGGATAGATTTTTTTTAAAATGTCACAACAAATCAGAATAACTTCATTTGCATAGTTTACCAGTTTACCCAAATAGTGTCATAGTTATTGGTGTGCATTTAAATTACAACACCCTGTGACAAGGAACTGTTCAGGGATAATTGATTAAGTTAAGGATTGTTTTAGTCTATTACTATGTTGTACACCTGAAACTAACATAGCACTGTATGTTAACTAACTGGAATTAAAATAAGAACTTTAAAAAAAGAAAAAGAGAATAGTTTTAGTCTTGCCATTTTTTTCATTTCTCCTAGGGATATGTACTTTTGCATGGGGAACACTCTGAAAAAGAATTTCTTTTTCTTTTTTCTTTTTTTTTTTTTTTTATTAAGGATGGCATGTGTTGTGATGAGCACTGGGTGTTATATGCAACTAATGAATCATTGAACACTGCATCAAAAACAAATGATGAGGTATATGTTGGCTAACTGAACATAATAATTATAAAAAAATAAAATTAAAAACTTAATAAAAAATAAATGAAAAAGAATTTCTTCTGCTAGTTACAGTTCTCTTTACACTTTTTAAAATTTCTCATAGATTACAAGCATGTCTTTAAAATTTAGTTGCATAAATATTGTTTCTACGTTTGTAAATTAACAGTACAAATAATGTTTAATATTTCAGAACTACCTCACCGATCTGGAAAGTAGCAATTAAAGCTGAATACCAGGAAGTAAGCAAAAAAACAGACCCTGAGTGGACAAAAGTAGATGCTATCCAACAATGAATGCATTTTATGCCTTTTCTCTTTAAACTATCCCATGTTTGGTTTGTTTTTAATCAGCGCCTGTTTGCTCTCTTGTATATAATCTGACAAACTTGATTATCTGATTCTTAACTTTCTAGTAGCTTAGAAACAGCAAAGAGGCAGAGACCATTAGCGAAATCAGCTATAACAAGCAGGTAGAAAGAAGCAAAAACAGAGCAGCCTGGGGCTTACTGGAAAAGGGTCAAATATCTTTAAGCACAATGATATTGAAGAAATTGTGTATAATAAATAAATTCAATAATTACTTAAAAAGTTGTTCATTCTCTGCCTTCCTCAGGAGGAATGTAAGGCAGCTTACACAAGTATATAATATTAGAAAGCAAGGTGAAAGGGGGGACGGAGTGTGTGGGAAATGGTCCAGGAGAGAAGTTTACATTACTAATCTATATCCACTTACTAAGTTTGTTTCCTGTATCACTTGGTGGCTCCTTTGGAGAAATCCCTTTTAGAACATAATTTGCCTGGGGGAACCTAAATGTGCCTTTCTAATGAAAATTATGTAACTGAACTTGTCTCCCTTCTCATTGTGACTGACAGTTAAATGGGTCAAATTTAAACTTGATCATTACAAAACTGTGTAAACCCTTTATGGACATCATTTATGTTTTTTCCATTGAGTTTTTATTAATTTTCTTTGATCCTACTCATTACTATTTTTCTGTTATTTTCATTAGTGTTGTTTTCTTTCTTTTTTTAAAAATTTTATTTTATTTTATTATGATATGTTAGTCACCATACAATAAAATCATTAGTTTTTGATGTAGTGTTCCATGATTCATTGTTTGCATATAACACCCAGTGCTCCATGCAGTACGTGCCCTCCTTAATACCCATCACCAGGCTAACCCATCCCCTGAACCCCCTCCCCTCTAAAACCCTCAGTTTGTTTCTCAGAATCCATAGTCTCTCATGGTTCATCTCACCCTCCAATTTCCCCACCTTCATTTTTCCCTTCCTTCTCCTAATGTCCTCCATACTATTCCTTATGTTCCACAAATAAGTGAAACCATATGATAATTGACTTTCTCTGCTTGACTTATTTCACTTAGCATAATCTGCTCCAGTCCCATCCATGTTGATGTAAAAGTTGGGTATTCATCCTTCTGATGGCTGAGTAATATTCCATTGTATATATGGACCACATCTTCTTTATTCATTCATCTGTTGAAGGGTATCTCGGCTCTTTCCACAGTTTGGTTACTGTGGACTTTGCTGCTATGAACATTGGGGTGCATATGGCCCTTCTTTTCACTACATCTGTGTCTTAGGGGTAAATACCCAGGAGTGCAATTGCTGGGACATACAGTAGTTCTATTTTTAAGTTTTTGAGGCACCTCCACAGTGTTTTCCAAAGTGGCTGTACCAACTTGCATTCCCACCAACAGTGTAAGAGGGTTCCCCTTTCTCCACAACCTCTCCAACATTTGTTGTTTCTTGCCTTGTCAATTTTTGCCATTCTAACTGGTGTAAGGTGATATCTCAGTGTGGTTTTGATTTGAATTTCCCTGATGGCTAATGATGATGAACATTTTTTCATGTGTCTGTTAGCCATTTGTATGTCTTCTTTGCAGAAGTGTCTGTTCATGTCTTCTGCCCATTTTTTGACTTGATTATTTGTTTTTTGGGTGTGGAGTTTGAGAAGTTCTTTATAGATCTTGGATATCAGCTCTTTGTCTATAGTGTCATTTGAAAATATCTTCTCCAATCCTGTGGGTTGCCTCTTTGTTTTGTTGACTGTTTTCCTTTGCTGTGCAGAAGCTTTTTATCTTGTTGAAGTCCCAAAAGTTCACTTTTGCTTTTGTTTCAGTTGCCTTTGGAGATGTATCTTGAAAGAGGTTGCTGTGGGCAATGTCAAAGAGGTTACTGCCTATGTTGTCCTCTAGGATTTTGACAGGTTCCTGTCTCACATGGAGATCTTTCATCCACTTTGAGTTTATCTTTGTGAATGGTGTTAGAGAATGGTCGAGTTTCATTCTTCTGCATGTGGCTGTCCAATTTTCCTAGCACCATTTATTGAAGAGACTGTCTTTTTTCCATTACATATTTTTTCCTGCTTTGTCAAAGATTATTTGACCATAGAGTTGAGGGTCCATATCTGACTCTCTATTCTGTTCCATTGGTCTATGTGTCTGTTTTTGTGCCAGTACCATGCTGTCTTGGTGATCACTGATTTATAATATAGCTTGAAATCAGGCAGTGTGATGCCCCCAGGTTTGTTTTTCTTTTACAACATTTCCTTAGCGATTCAGGGTCTTTTCTGATTCCATACAAATTTTAGGATTGTTTCTTCTAGCACTTTGAAAAATGTCATTGGAATTTTGATTGGGATGGCGTTGAAAGTATAGATTGCTCTGGGTAGCATAGACATTTAACAATGTTTATTCTTCCAATCCATGAGCATGGAATGTTTTTCCAACTTTTTGTGTCTTCTTCAATTTCTTTCATGAGTATTCCATAGTTCCTAGAGTATAGATCCTTTACCTCTTTGGTTAGGTTTATTCCAAGGTATCTTATGGTTTTTGGTGCTATCGTAAATGGAATCATTTCTCTAATTTCTCTTTCTACAGTTGCATTGTTAGCATATAAGAAAGCAACTGATTTCTGTACATTGATTTTGTATCCTGCCACATTACTGAATTGCTGTATGAGTTCTAGTAATTTGGGGTTGAGTCTTTTGGATTTTCCACATAAAGTATCATGTCATCTGCAAAGAGAGAGAGTTTGACTTTTTCTTTGCCAATTTGAATACCTTTTATTTCTTTGTGTTGTCTGATTGCTGTTGCTAGGACTTCTAGTACTATGTTGAACAATAATGGCAAGAGTGGGCATCCTTGATGTGCTCCTGATCTTAAGGGAAAGGCTCTCAGCTTTTCCCCATTGAGGATGATATTCGCTGTGAGTTTTTCATACATGGATTTTATGAACTTGAGGAATGTTCCCTCTATCCCTATACTCTGAAGAGTTTTAATCAGGAAAGGATGCTGTATTTTGTCAAACGCTTTTTCTGCATCAGTTGAGAGGACCATATGGTTCTTCTCTTTCCTCTTATTAATATGTTCTATCACATTGATTGATTTACGAATGTTGAACCACACTTGCGTCCCGGGGATAAATCCCACTTGGTCGTGGTGGATGATCCTTTTAGTGTACTGTTGGATCCTATTAGCTAGGATTTTGTTGAGAATTTTGGAATCCATATTCACCAGGGATATCGGTCTTAAATTCTCCTTTTTGATAGGGTCTTTGCCTGGTTTGGGGATCAAGGTAATCCTGGCCTCATAGAATGAGTGTGGAAGCTTTCCTTCTGTTTCTATTTTTTGAAACAGCTTCAGTAGAATAGGTATTATTTCTTCTTTGAATGTTTGGTAGAATTTCCCAAGGAATATATCGGGCTCTGGACTCTTGTTTTTTGGGAGGTTTTTGATCACTGCTTCAATCTCGTTACTGGTTATTGGCCTATTCAGGTTGTCCATTTCTTTCTGTTTCAGTCTTGGTAGTTTATAGGTTTCCAGGAAGGCATCCATTTCTTCTAGGTTGCCCAGTTTATTGGCATAAAGTTGTTGATAATAATTTCTAATAATTATGTCTGTTTCCTTGGCGTTAGTTGTGATCTCTCCCCTTTCATTCATAATTTTATTAATTTGGGTCCTTTCTCTTTTCTTCCGGATAAGTCTGGCCAGTGATGTATTGATCTTATCCATTCTTTCAGAGAACCAGCTTCTAGTTTTGTTGATCTGATCTAGTGTGTTCTGGTTTCTAATTCATTGATCTCTGCTCTAATCTTAATTATTTCACTTCTAATGCATGGCTTAGGCATTGTTTGTTGCTTTTTATCTAGTTCTTTAAGGTGTAAAGTTAGTTGGCAAGTTTGGGATTTTTCTTTCTTTCTTCCTTTCCTTTTTTTTTTTTTTTGAGTGAGGCTTGGGTAGCTATGTATTTCTCCCTTAGGACAGCAGAGAGGACCCCTCCCAAGATCAAGGAAAACAGGCAACACCCCAGCATGTAATAGTAAAACTCACAAGTCTTAGAACCAAGGAAACCATCTTAAGGGCAGTTAGGGGGAAGAGATTCCTTACGTACAGAGGGAGGAACATCAGAATAACATCAGACTTATCCACAGAAACCTGGCAAGCCAGAAAGGGCGGGCAAGACATATTCAGGGTACTAAATGAGAAGGACATGCAGCCAAGAACACTTTATCTGGCAAGGCTGTCATTTAGAATGGATGGAGAGATGCAGAGCTTCCAAGACTGGCAGAAACTGAAAGAATATGTGACCGCTAAGCCGGCCCTACAAGAAATATTAAGGGGGGTTCTATAAAAGAAGAAAGGCCCCAAGAGTGATCTACAACAGAAATTTACAGAGACAATCTATAGAAACAAGGACTTCACAGGCAACATGATGACAATTAATTCATGTCTTTCAATAATCACTCTCAATGTGAACGGCCTAAATGCTCCCATAAAACGGCACAGGGTTGCAGATTGGATAAAAAGACAGGACCCATCCATATGCTGTCTATAAGAGACTCATTTTGAACCTAAAGATACATCCAGACTGAAAGTGAAGGGATGGAGATCCATCTTCCATGTCAACGGACCTCAAAACAAAGCTGAGGTAGCAATTCTTATTTCAGACAAATTAGATTTTAAACTAAAGTCTGTAGTTAGAGATACAGAAGGACACTACATCATTCTTAAAAGGTCTATCCAACAGGAAGATCTAACAATTATAAATATCTATTCCCCCAACATGGGAGCAGCCAACTACATAAGCCAACTGTTAACCAAAATAAAGAGTCATATTGATAACAATGCATTAACTGTAGGAGACCTCAATACTCCACTCTCAGCAATAGACAGATCATCTAAGCAGAAAATCAACAAGGAAACAAGAGCTTTGAATGATACACTGGACCAGATGGACTTCATAGATCTATACAGAACATTCCACCCTAAAACAACAGAATATTCATTCTTCTCGAGCACACATGAAACTTTCTCCAGAGTAGAGTACATACTGGGTCACAAATCAGGTCTCAACCAATACCAAAAGATTGAGAGTATTTCCTGCATATTCTCAGACCATAATGCTTTAAAACTGGAACTTAATCACAAGAAAAAATTTGGAAGAAATTCAAACACTTGGAAGTTAAAGACCACTCTGCTCAAGAATGTTTGGGTCAACCAGGAAATCAAAGAAGAACTTAAACAATTTATGGAAACCAGTGAGAATGAAAACACATTGGTCCAAAACCTATGGGATACTGCAAAGGCGATCCTAAAGGGGAAATACATAGCCATTCTTTCTTTTTTAATGAACTCTTTCTAAAACAATATGCTATCAATACATAAATGAAAATGAAATGACCTCTCAAAAAGTAAAATAACATACATATTTGAAGCTTGAGAAAAATCTAATAACACATATGTCTAGGCAATTACAATTTAACGTATGTATCGGATTATTTTAAAGGTGTATCTACTTTAAATTTTTTGTTAAATGTTTCCTTCATCTTTAACTATAAAAACAAATATATCTATGTTACTTTAAAATTCCAAACATATAGCTAATTTTCAACCTATTAACCTGGTATAAGAAACTAGCATCTAGGTTAGCACTGTCTAATAGAATTTTCTATTACACATATACTAGAATAGCTAAAGTAAAAAGACTGTCACCTCCAAATGCTGGCAAGGATTTAGAGCAAACTGACTACCTTCATATATTTTTGGTGGAAGGATAAAATGATATATCAATTTAAAAATCAGTCTGGCAATTTGTCATAAAGTTAAATATCACCTATATTATGATAGAGCAATTCCCTTCCTAGATATTTACCCAAAAGAAAACATGTGTCCACAAAAAAAGACATGTTTAGGAATCTTCACAGCTACTTTATTTTCAAGAGCTATATTACCTTTTTTTAAACACAGACATGATTGCTTCCTCAAAAACCGATTGCTTATCAGTTTACTAAGAGAACTAATCAAAGTTTACATCTTTATTGTTTTATTGCTCATGAGATCATAATTTTCTCTTTTTCTCATGATAGTATATCTAATGAAATCAAGGATCCTTCACACTAATTATGCAAAGAAATAACAAATTTGTGTATGACTAACCAACATTGATTTCTGTCTTGTTACATGATGACTATCTCACTAGAAAGCTGTAGCTGTACTGATGCCTAAATTCATTATCAGTAGCAAAATTTTGCAAAGGAGAAACCCAGGAGTTAAATAAATAAATGAATAAATAAATAAATAAATAAATAAATAAATAAATAGGAAACATAAGCAAATTAATAAAGTTTTAAGATTCATGGGGCTCCAAATGGAGTAGGAGGACCCTGGGCTCCTTTTGTCCCACAAATAAAACTAGATAACTATCAAATTATGCTCAATACCCCAGAAATCAACCTGAAAATTGATTAAAAAAAACCTCCACAACTAAAGGGAGAAAAGAGACCACATCAAAGAAGGTAGGAATTGTGAAGATGTGGTTTAGGGGAGAAAAAGATCATGGGTGCTGTGGAGGAAAGGAGCTCTAGTCCCAGAGAAGGGCCAGAGAGAAAGAGGAGCCCACAGGGGAATGCACAAGGATAACATTTCCTCAAAGCCGTTAGCTTGGAATATGAGGGGGGCTGAATTTCCTGAGTTCTTGCAACCAGCAGGGCTTAGAGTATAGAGTTTTAAAGTTCAAGGGCTTGGCTGGGTTAGAGCCCAGATGGCACTGCACTGCTCCTGAAGAGAGTCAAGAAAAAAGACTTTGGGGGCAGACAGCATGGAAACAGCATCTGAAAAATGCCAGGGGCACACAGCGGGGAGATCATTTGTTATTTTAGGAGCCTTCCCTGAGAGGCAGCATTTCTGGAGAGCCTCTCCTGACACGAAGGATCTGGCTGGTACCATTTCCCTCCCCCACTCCTCATCATAAACACAGAGCCACTTGAAGGAAGCAGCTCAGGACAGACACTGGCTGCCTAACTTGCTTACACCAAACCCCACCCCCTGTGCTCTGGCAGGACTGCCCTTTATCATTCAAGCTTGCCTCAGTCCCAGCATGGTGGGCCCATCCCCCAGAAGACCAGCACAAACTCCTGCCCACACCATGTCTCCCAACCAGAGAGTTCTGCAGGGCCTCAGTTCTGGTAGAGTTGGTTTCAGATCTCATTTCACAGGCATACCAGAGCACACCTAGTTAAAACTCACCACATTCAGGTCAAAGACCAAACACTGCCCACAGCAGACAAGGAACGCCTTTGCAGATGACTGGCCTGAAGGATAGAGCAGCCACAACCCAACAGCAGAGCATACAGCACACACCAGAGACACTCCCTGAAGTGCCAGGCCCTGGGCACTACATAAGCTCTTCTCCAAAGGCAATTACTTTCAGAAATAGGAGACATAACTGCCTTTTCTAACATAGAGAAGAAGGCAGAGACTTAGACAAAATGCCAGGATGGAGGAGTTTATCCCAAATGAAAGAACAAGATAAAGACACAGTCAGAGAGCTAAGCAAAACAGATATAAGTAACATGCCTGAGGGAGAATTTAAAGCAATAATCATAAGGCTACTCACTGGGCTTGTGAAAAGAATAGAAGACATCAGAGAGACACCAGAGAGATAAAAGAGTTAAAAAACAATCCATCAGAGATGAATAATGCAATAAACGAGTTTGGAAACAGGCTTGATGCAATGAACAGCAGGCTGGGAGAAGCAGAGGAATGAATTAGTGACCTAGAAGACAAAATAATGGGAAATAATGAAGCTGAACAAAAGAGAGAAGAATTATGCAACACAAGAATAAACTCAGGGAACTCAGTGACTGCATCAAACACAACATTTGTATTATAGGAGTCCCAGCAGAAAAGAAGAGAGAAAAGGGGGCAGAGAGTTTATTTCAAGAAATGAGAGCAGACAACTAATTGGGGGAAGGAAACAGACATCCAGATCCAGGAGGAACAGAGAACTCCCTTCAAAATCAACCAAAGCAGTCCAACATCAAGACACGTTGTATTTAAATTTGCAAAATATAGTAATAAAGAAAACAGTCTTAAAAGCAGCAGGACAAAGTAGTCCCTAACTTACAAGGGAAAACACCTAAGGCTAGCTGGAGATTTCTCAACAGAAACCTGGGAAGTCAGAAGGTTGTGGCATGATATATTCAAAGTGCTGAATGGGAAAAATCTGCAGGCAAGAATACTGTATTTAGCAAGGCTATCATTCAGAATAGAAAGAGAGATAAACATTTCCTACACAAAAACAAAAGGAGTTCATGACACTAAACCAGCCTTGCAAGAAATATTAAAATCATCTCTTTGAGGGCAAAGGAGAGATCAAAAGTGACAAAGACAAGAAAGGATCAGGGTAAGTCTCCAGAAGCAATGACAAAACAAGTAATAAATGGCAATAAATATTTATCCATCAAAAATTACTTTGGGGGTACCTGGGTGGCTCAGTCGGTTAAGTGTACAACTCATGATTTCAACTCAGGTCATGATCTCAGGGTTGTGAGATTGAGCCCTACATCAGGCTCTATGTTCAGTGGGGAGTCTGCTTGAGATTCTCTCCCTCTCCCTCTGCCTCTCTTCCTGCTCATGCTCTCTGTCTCTCTCTCAAATAAATAATCTTTTAAAAAATAATTACTTTGAATATAAATGGACCAAATGCTCTGAACAAGACATAAGGTGTCAAAATGGATAAAAAACAAGACCCATCTATATGCTGTCTACAAGAGACTCATTTAAGACCTAAAGTCACCTGATGATTGAAAATGAGGCAATGGAGAAACATCTGTCACACAAATGGATGTAAAATGAAGCCAGAGTAGCAATACTAATATTGGACAAACTAGACTTTTTTTTTAAGTGGCTCCACTCTGGGTGTGGAGCCCAGCATGGGGCTTGAACTCACAACCCTGAGATCAAGACCTGTGCTGAGATCAAGAGTTCGATGATCAACCAACTGAGCCACCCAGGTGCCCCAGATAATTGAGACTTTAAAACAGATACTGTAAAAAGAGACAAAGAAAGGCATTATGTAATCATAAAGGGGACAATCCAACAAGAGATATAGCAATTGTAAATATTTATGCGCCCAATGTGGGTAGCCTATTATTTAAAACAATTAATAACAAACATAAAGGAACTAACTGATAACAGCACAATAATACGAGGGGACTTTAACACCCCACTTACATCAATGGACAGATCATCTTAACAGAATCTCAACAAGGAAACAATGGCTTTGAATGACACACTGGACCAGATGGACTTAGCAGATATATTTAGGACATTCCATCCAGAAACAGCAGAATACACATTCTTCTCAAGCTCACCTGGAACATTCTCCAGAATAGATCACATATTAGGTCACTGTAAAAGAGGCCTCAGTAAATACAAAATGATTGAAGTCCTACCATGCACCTTTTCTGACCACAACAATATGGAACTAGAAGTCAACCACAAGAAAAAAATCGGGACAGACCAGAAATACATGGACATTAAACAACACGCTACTAAACAATGAATGGGTCAAATAGGAAATGAAAGAAGGAAAAAAAAAAAACATACCTGGAAACAAATGAAAATGAAAACACAATGGTCCAAAACTTTGGGATGCAGCAAAAGCAGTCCTAAAAGGGAAGTATATAGCAATACAGGCCTACCTCAAGAAGCAAGAAAAATCTCAAATACACAACCTAACCTTACACCTTAAGGAGCTACAAAAAGAACAACAAATGAAGTCTAAAGCCTGCCAGAGGAAAAAAATAATAAAGATTAGAGCAGAAATAAGTGATACAGAAACTAAAAGGACAGTGGAACAGATCAAATAAACCAGGAGCTGGTTCTTTGACAAAATGAATAAAATTGATAAACCTCTAGCCGGACTTATCAAAAAGAAGAGAGAAAGGACCCAGATAAATAAAATCACAAATGAGAGAGGAGAAATAACAACCAACACCACAGAAATATCAGCAATTGTAAGAAACAATGGGTAAGTTATGAAAAAGCTAAGTGTTGAAGATTTCTGAATAAATGTTTTAAAATAACATGTAGCTAGCTGGGCTTTGGAATCCCAGCTGTATAGGACTGGGAATGTCCTATGGTATGTTGCCATGTGAAATCATTTCATCACAAGGTTTGCTCAATATGTATGATTTTTGTTTGTTTCTGTTTTTTTCTTTTTGTATGTTTGTTTTTGTATTTGCTCTTTGTCAAATTTCTGTATTTTGTGCAGTGCCAGGACAGTGTTTTGGAAATGAGAGGAAAAAGATCTGATCTCTAGCAAATATAAATCTTTGCCCTCTATATAACTTTAAAAATGAAAGAGTATTTTCCACATATGGCCCTCACAACAACCCAGTGAGAGAGGACAGGAATGATTATCCACATTTTATAGGAATGAAACTGAAACTCAGATTTTGTGACTAATTCAAATTCATCAGAGCTAGAAAATAGAAGAAAGTGGGTTCAAACCCTGATATATCTGTCTGTAATCCAACCTCCCAACCTGCTTTCCATCATTCACAATTGTAATTAAAACATTTACTAAGTAAAAAAGAAATCATGTAAGTTAGTATAATTTCATGCCCTTATTTATCAATAAAAACTAATTCTTTAGGAAGAAGAGTTAAGATGGCAGAGTAGTATGTGGAATCTATGCTTGCCTCATTCCTTGCATACAGCTAGATAAATATCAAATCATTCTGAACACCCAGGAAATCAATCTGAGGACTAAACGAAAAAACTGTACAACTACAGGGAGAGAAGAGGCCACATCATGGAAAGTAGGAGGTGTGAAGATGTGATTTGGGGGGAAAAGAATCACTGGTGCTGGGGACAGGAGGGAGCCCTGATCAGGGAGAGAAGAGAGAAAGAGAGAGAGAGAGAGAGCAGGGCACAAGGCATTGCACAAGAAAAACACTTCCCCAAAATCATTGACAGGGAAAAGGAGAGAGGCTAATAACTGCAAGTTTTTACAAGTAGTGGAGCTCAAATTCTGAAGTTTTAGATGTCTGCACCATTGCCAGGTTGGAGCCTGGTGGGCATAGAGATGCTTCTGTGGTGAAGGAGGGCAGAGACCCAGAAGCAGACAATGTGGTCTGAGGATCCCCTGAGTTGCACTGGGAGAGACAGTCCCCCTTCTTGGAGCGCATTTGGACAAGGCAGCACTGCCCCTCTGGGGACAAAAGAGCTGGGGGGCACCACTGAGCTGCCCCATTCATTAGCATAGGAACAGAAGCACCTACTGAAGGCACCTAACCTGGACACCGGTTTTTGCTGTGCTTTATCATAAAGTCCAAGCCCTTGCACATTCCTGTGACTGCCCTTCTGGGACAAACTGGCACCACCCACAGCATGGTGAGATTCTCCCCCAGAGGATCAATGCAGGTCCATGCTGCACTGGGTCCCTATAATTTGGAGTTTTGAAACCCAGCCAGCATGCCTGAGGTAAAACACAGGAGTACTACACTGCCAGGTGGAGAGACAGTTCAGACACAGACAGGGTGAAGGCAGGGATCTGAGAGATGCCTGGAACAAAGAACGGGAGCTTGTTAGCTGGTCTCTGAAGGCTTTCTGAACAGTGGCAGGCAAAAAATCTCCTCTTGGGGCATAAGAGAGCCAGCTGATGCCATTTTTACCACCACCAATCAGCACAGACAGACTCTGGTGAGCAGCACAGCACCCACACTGGAGGCTTGAGCCACTTACACCAAGAGACACTCCCCTACACTCTACAGGTGCTTTTTTTTTTTTTAACTAGGACAAGTGTGCCTGAGACTCAGAACAGCAGCAGGCTGCTTCCCCAGAAGACCAGTACAAACCCCTGACACACACCATGCATACTGACCACAGACTGCTGCAAAGTTTCAGCTCTGGAGAAATAGGATGTAGCCTCTTTTAACAAGACCAAAACACACCTAGTTAAGACAGGCCATACGCTGGCCAAGGTCCAAACATTCCCCATTGCAAGAAAAGAGAAACTACAGAGGAGTGACCTGAGGAAAAGAGGAGCCAAAACACAACAGCAGAGTGCACACAGCACACACCAGAAACACTTCCTGAAGCACCAGGTCCTGGACAGGATATGACCTCTTCTTCATAAAGTCATTACTCTCAGGAGCAGAAAACATAACAGACTTTCCTAACACAGAGAAGAACACAGAGACCTAGACAAAAATGCTAAGATAGGGGAATTCATCTGAAAAGAAAGAAAAAGAAGAAGTCACTGCCAGAGATCTAATAAAAACAGATATGAGCAATATGTCTAAACCAGAATTTAAAACAACAATCCTAAGGATACCAGCTGGGCCAGAAAAAAAGCACAGAAGACCCAGTGAATCCCTTATCACAGAGAAAAAAAGACCTGAAAACTAGTCAGGCCAAAATAAAAAGTGCTATAACTGAGATGCAAAATGAACTGGATGTATTGACAACAAGGATGGAAGAAATAGAGGAAAAAATAAGTGCTATAGATGATAGAATTATGGAAAATAATGAAGCAAAAAAGAAGAGGGAAAGAAAAATATTGGATCACAAATGTTGACTTAGGAAACTCGGTGACTCCATAAAGCATAATAACATTTGTGTCATAGGAGTCCCAGAAGAAGAGAGGGAAAAAGGAGCAGAAGAATGTTTATTTGAGCAAATTATAGCTGAAAACTTCCCTAATCTGGGGATGGAAACAGACATCTAAATCCAGGAGGCACAGAGAGCTCACATCAAAATCAGCAAAAGCAGGCCAACAACAAAACATATCACAGTAGGATTTGCAAAAGACAGAGATAAGAAAAGAATACTGAAAGTAATGAGGGAAAAGAAATCCCTAACCTATTAGGGAAGACAGATAAGATTAGCAGCAGATCTTTCCACAGAAACTTGTCAGGCCAGAAGAAACTGGCAGGGATATATTCAACATGCTGAATAGGAAAAGTATGCAGCCAAGAAAACTATCCAGCAAGGCTGTCATTCAGAATAGAAAGAGAAGGAAAGAGTTTCCAAGGCAAAAACTAAAGGAGTTCATGACCACTAAACCAGCCCTGCAAGAAATATTAAAGGGGACTCTTTGAGTGGGAAAGACCAAAAGCAACTAAATAAAGGAACAGAGAAAATCTCCAGAAACACTGACTTTACAGGGTATACAATGGCACTAAATTCCTATAGATCAGTAATCACTCTGAATGAAAATGGACTAAATGCTCCAATCAAAAGACATAGGGTATCAGAATGCATTAAAAAAAAAAAAAGTCCCTTCTATGTGCTGCATACAAGAAACTCATTTTAGACATAAAGATATCTGCAGATTGCAAGTGAAGGGATGGAGAACCTTTTATCATCTTAATGGATGTCAAAAGAAAGCTGGAGTAGCCATACTTATATCAGACAAACTAGACTTTAAACCAAAGACTGTAATGAGAGATAAGGAGGGCACTATATCATAATAAAGGGGTCTACCCAACAAGAAGATCTAAGAATTGTAAATATTTATGCCCCCAACTTGGGAGCACCCAAATATATAAAACACTTCATAATAAACATAAAGAAGCTTACTGATAATTTAACACCCCACTTACAGCAATGGACAGATCATATAAGCAGACAATCAATAAGGAAACAGTGGCTTTGAACGACACACTGTCCTAAATGGACTTAACAGATATATATAGAACATTCCCTCCTAAAGCAGCAGAATACACATTCTTTCCAAGTGCACATATGACATTCTCCAGAATGGATCACATACAGGGTCACAAATCAACCCTCAACAAGTACAAAAAGATTGAGATCATACTACGCATATTTCCAGACCACAACGCTAAGGAATGAATGGGCTAACCAGAAAATTAAAGAAGAAATAAAGAAATACATGGAAGCAAGTGAAAATGAAAACATGATAGCCCAGAACCTTTGGGATGTAACAAAAGTGGTCCTAAGAAGGAAGTGTATATATTAAAGGCCTATCTCAGGAAGCAAGAAAAGTCTCAAATACAAAACATAACCTTACACCTAAAGGAGCTAGAAAAGGAACAGCAAAATAAAGCCTAAAGCAGGCAGAAGAAGGGAAATAATAAAGATTACAGCAGAAATAAATGATATAAAAACAGAATGAAACAACAGAACAAATCAATGAAACTAGGAGCTGCTTCTTTGAAAGAATTAATAAAATTGATAAATCCCTAGCCAGACTTCCCAAAAAGAAAAGAGAAAGATCCCAAATAAATAAAATCACAAATGAAAGAGGAGAGAGAACAACCAACAACACAGAAATGCAAACAATTCTAAAAGAGTATTATGAAAAATTATATGACAACTAATTGGGCAATCTGGAGAAATGGATAAATTCCTAAAAACATATAAACTACCAAAACAGAAACAAAATTTGAACAGACCCATAACCAGCAAACAAATTGAATCAGTAAACAAATATCTCCCAACAAACAAATGTCCACAGCCAGATATCTTCCCAGGAAATACTACCAAATGTTTAAAGAACAGTTAACACCTATTTTTTTCAAACATTTCCAAAAAAATAAAAATGGAAGGAAAACTTCCAAACTCATTAAGAAGCCAGCATTATCTTGATTCTAAAACCAGACAAAGACTCTACTAAAAAGGCAAATTACAGGTCCATATCCCTGATGAACATGGATGGAAAAATTCTCAACAAGATACTAGCAAATTGAATCCAACAGTACATTAAAAGAATTATTCACCAAGATCAAGTGGGATTTATTGCTGGGCTGCAAGGGTGATTCGGTATTCACAAATCAATCAACGTGCTTACCACATTAATAAAAGGTAAGAACCATATGATCCCCTCAATAGATGCAGAAAAAGCATTTGACAAAGTACAGCATCCATTTTTGATAAAAACCCTCAACAAAGTAGTGATAGGGGGGCATACTGCAACATCATAAAGGACATATATGAAAGACCCACAGCTAATATCATCCTCACTGGGGAAAAACTGAGAGCTTTTCCTCAATGGTCTGTAACAAGACAGGAATGTCCTATCTCACTGCTTTTATTTAAAACAGTACTGAAAGTCCTAGCCTGAGCAGTCAGACAACAAAAAGAAATAAAAGGCATCCAAGTTGGCAAAGAAGAAGTCAAACTTTCACTATTTGCAGGTCACATGATAATCTATATAGAAAACCCAAAAGACTCCACCAAAAAATTGCTAGAACTGATACATGAATTCAGCAGTCACAGGATACAAAATCAGTGTACAGAAATCTGTTGCATTTCTATATATTGATAATGAAGCAGTAGAAAGAGAAATCAGTGAATTGATCCCATTTACAACTGCACCAAAAACTACAAGATACCTAGGAATAAACCTAACCAAAGAGGTAAAAGATCTGTATTCTGAAAACTATAATACACTGACGAAAGAAATTGAAGATGACACAAAGAAATGGAAAAACAGTCCATGCTCATGGATTGGGAGAAAAAATGCTATTAAAATGTCTATAATACCCAAAGCAATCTGCACATTTAATACAATCCCTATCAAAATACCACCAGCATTTTCACAGATCTAGAACAAACCATCCTAAAATTTGTATGGAATCAGAAAAGAACCCAAATAGCCAAAGCAACTTTAAAAAGAAAAGAGAAGTTGGAGGCATTACAATTCTGGATTTCAAGCTGTATTACAAAGCTGTAGCCATCAAGATAGTAGGGTACTGGCACAAAAACAGACACATCAATCAATGGAATAGAATAGAAAACCCAGAAATGAACGCACAACTGTATGGTCAACTAATCTTCGACAAAGCAGGAAAGAATATCCAATGGAAAAAAGACAGTCTCTTCAACAAATGGTGTTGGGAACATTGAACAGCCACATGCAGAAGAATAAAACTGGACCACTTTCTTACATCATACACAAAAATAAATTCAAAATGGATGAAAGACCTCAATGTGAGACAGGAAACCATCAAAATCCTAGAGAACACAGGCAGCAACCTCTTTGACCTCAACCACAGCAACTTCTTACTAGACACATCGCCAGAGGCAAGGGAAGCAAAAGCAAAAATGAACTATTGGGACTTGATCAAAATAAAAAGCTTCTGCACAGCAGAGGAAACAATCAACAAAACTAAAAGGCAACCTACAAGCTGGAGAAGCCATTTGCAAATGACATATCTGATAAAGGATTAGTATCCAAAATCTACAAAGTACTTATAAAACTCAATACCAAAAAGTGAAAAATCCGGTTAAGAAATGGGCAAAATACATGAATAGATACTTTTCCCAAGAGGACATACAAATGGCCAACAGACACATGAAAAGATGATCAACATCACTCATCATCAGAGAAATACAAATCAAAGCCACAATGAGATACCACTTCACACCTGTCAGAATGGCTAAAATTAACAACACAGGAAACAGCAGATGTTGGTGAGGATGCAGAAAAAGGGGAACCCTCTTCCACTGTTGGTGGGAATGCAAGCTGGTGTAGCCACTCTAGAAAACAGTATGGAGTTTCCTCAAAAAGTTAAAAGCATAACTACCGCTTGACCTAGCAATAGCAATATATACACTAACTTTAGTTGATATATCAACTAAATAAAGAAGATTTGGTATATATATAATGGAATATTACTCAGCCATAAAAAAAGAATGAAATCGTTCTCTTTACAATGACATGGATGGAGCTCAAGAATATTATGCTAAGTGAAATAAGTCAGTCCGAGAAAGACAAATACCGTTATTTGTTCACTCATATGTGGAATTTAAGAAACAAAATTCATAAACGTAGTGGAAGGGGGAAGAAAAAAGAAGAGAGGGAAGCAAACCTTAAGGGACTCTTTACTATAGAGAATAAACTCAGGGTTGATGGAGGGTGGTGGGCAGGGAATTGGCTAAATGGGTGATGGGTATTAAGGAGGGCACTTGTTATGAGTACTGGGTGTTCTATGTAAGTGATGAATCACTAAATCTTACTCCTGAATCCAACATTGCAGTATATGTTAACTAACTAGAACTCAAATAACTTGAAACAATCAAACAAAAAAGAAATTAAAAAAAAAAAGAGACATTCTTTAGAAGTGAGTAAATTTTTACAGGTCTTTTTGGTAATACCATTTAGTTTTCAATATAGAATTATATATTTTATTGTTGCTTTTTATTGTTTTTTTAAAGATTTTATTTAAATTCCAGTTAACATATAGTGTAATATTAATTTCAGTTGTATAATGTAGTGATACAACACTTACATGCAACACCCGGTGCTCATCAAAATAACTGCAGTGCTTAATCCCCATCACCTCTTTAGCCCATCCCCCTACCACCTCCCCTCTGGTAACCATCAGTTTGTTCTGTATAGTTAAGAGTCTGTATTTTGGTTTGCTTCTCTCTCTTTTTTCCCCCCTATGCTCATTTGTTTTGTTTCTTAAATTTCACGTATGAGTGAAATCATATATTATTTGTCTTTTTCTGACTTATTTCCCTTAGCATAATACTCTCTAGTATCACAGAGCAGGGAGCCCTATGTGGGACTTAATCCCAGGACCCTGGGATCATGACCTGAGCCAAGGGCAGATGCTTAACTGACTGAGCCACCCAGTCACTCCCATTATCAGTGGTTTAATTAAAGTGTGATGAATATTCATTCATTGCCCAAGTTTTACCTGACTCTTATTGTGACACTTGGATTGAATAAACTATTCTTGCTGTCCTGGACAGAAATCATAATTGTATAAGGCTGATCATTTGCATTTATATTCCAAAATACCACTAAAATATCAGATATTGCCTCATTAGATTTGATGACACTTTTGGGTCTGAGGTAGACCAGGAAACAACAATCATTTAAGCCACCTGGGTTTGGAACTGATAGAGAGATGGTCAAAGAAATGAGTTAACTGGATATAAAAATGTTCACTGTATTAGTATCAGAGCTATTAAGGAATGCATCTAAATTGGAGAGCAAAAAACTGGTCTTTACTGTTTAAGTCAGAATATCTATTATCAAAGCATTCTCTGAATGATTTACTTTTGCTTCTGGCATGTGGCTACTTTAAAGTCACTATTGATGCCAAATCAATTTAACCCAGAAAGATACTTATATAATTCAAAGATGAATTTTAATCACTGTGTGAGTTGGTCTATTTCTATTTCATCCTTATTTATACAGTTTAGTCCTTTAGGGTACCAACCTAAAGCAAAGTTTACTAAGGTTTGTTCATCTCTGTGGGTTCTATATTTCATATATATATATATATATATATAT
>NW_023270158.1:18975383-19035489 GCF_011800145.1 Mirounga leonina
GTGGGTTCTATATTTTAATTTCTATCTTCCTGGCCCCATGAGCCAAAAAAAATTCTCCGTTGAGCATCTCAACTCCTTAGCTGCTGATTTAGGAATCAACCATTGCCTTGAGAAGAAAAGTGACACCAGATAGATCACTTGTCTTGGTTTTTCTTATCATCTGAATATAGCCCTGAAAATGCTTATACATTGGTAGCTTACCAGTATCTTCAAAATTTTAAAATTGCTTTGTCTAGTTTTTCTAGTAGTTCTCAGCTGGATGGCTGGTATGAATCAAGCTATTTCACCATTGTCCTCAGATAAAGTTTTGACAAAATACTCTAGCTACCTTTATTTGGCAATATGACTGTAGTGTGAATAAATCATATAGTCCTACCACAACTATAGACCATGGTGCTTGGAAGCAATGAGAAAAATATGATAAAATATGTGGTTTAAATGGCCCATCTTGATGACTATGTGGAAAATAGATTACATTGGAGATAAGTTGGAGTCAGGATTCCAGTGAGTAAATTATTGCACAAAAGATGATAAGTGTGAATTAGAGCAGTTGAAGTGGAGATAAAATGATAGGGACTTGGGCGCCTGGGTGGCTCAGCTGGTTGAGCGACTGCCTTCGGCTCAGGTCATGATCCTGGAGTCCCGGGATAGAGTCCCGCATCGGGCTCCCTGCTCAGCGGGGGGTCTGCTTCTCTCTCTGACCCTCTTCCCTCTCTTGCTATCTGTCTCTCATTCTCTCTCTCTCTCAAATAAATAAATAAAATCTTTAAAAAAATGATAGGGACTTGTTTTTATATGTTTTAAAAATAGAACCAACTAGTGACTGGATAAGATATGAGGGTTGTTTTTTTTTTTTAAGATTTTTTATTTATTTATTTGAGAGAGAATGAGAGAGAGCACACGAGAGGGGGGAGGGTCAGAGGGAGAAGCAGACTCCCTGCCGAGCAGGGAGCCTGATGCGGGACGCGATCCAGGGACTCGAGGATCTTGACCTGAGCCGAAGGCAGTCGCTTAACCAACTGAGCCACCCAGGTGCCCAAGATATGAGGTTTTATGTCAGTCCTTACCTTGTGGACATAAAATGATCCTGACCTTGAAAAACTGAGTTTATGGTAATGCAGTTTTCCAAGCCAAGAAAATAAATAGGAAAAATAGTCTCTTTTTAGGGAAGATAATGTGCTGTGCTTGAGCTAGTTGATTTTGAGGTTAAGAGACTCTTCTAAAAAGTAGAGAAACAGTGAGCAGAAAGACAAGTTAGCACAAGGTATTATAATAGCGTAAGCTCCAATTTTCTAATGACCCTTTCAAGTTGAAGTTCAATGTAATGCTGTAAACACTTACTAAGCACCTGTGTACAAAACATTGTACTAAGTACCATGAGATACAATGCACTTTTTCAAACTATTCTAAAAATAGTAAGTATGTTTGGAGATACACTTAAACAAAGAATCAAAATACATCCAAGTTTTCTGATTTCTAATTTAGTGCTCTTTCCACTGTACCATGAGATGTATGGATGGAAATTGGTGATATCATAGACACTATAAAAGTTAAATCAACATGTTTGATCACTGAAAAAATATGGGTGAAAAGTTAGGGCCTGCTAGGAGAAAGAAAGAATTAATAATGATAATTTTTGAGTTATATGTATACATGAATATGGTGTCAATGCAATAGAATTGCAGAGAGAAAAGAGATGGTATATCATATTCTATGATTATCTGGCAAATTTTTAAGGTCCAAATAAATTTCTACATGGACATTAGTCACAGCAAAAGGGAGATTTATATAGAGAGCTCAGGAAACCCTGATTATCATATAGAAGGTATGGTTTGGCAGACTATATAGTGTTATTTACCTCATTTTGGATGTTATCAATATTTATGCAGTTTATTTTGCATCTTTTGGCAAACATATCACATTGTTTCATTTCAGACAAGAAAAACCATCAAATAAATAGCTGATAAATTAATTCTTATATTATTTGTGCATGCAAACTTTGGGTTTCTGAACCTGAATGCAGGGCATGCAACATTTCTATATTAAATTTTAAGTGGTTGTTTTTTCACCAATGTGCTTCTTATTTTTAAAGATATTAGGTGAAACATTATGCCTTTAAGTTCTTGATCAACTCTACAACCATGAAATTCACTGACTCCTAAAATATACCACACTCTCATCCTCATTTTTTTTGAAAAAATAATTAGGAAGTCTTCAAAGATGAGACTGCATATAATAGAAGTTTTTTTAAAATAGATATTGAAACAATAGATATATGAAACAAAAACTATCACTGGGTGTGGAAAGGTAAATTTCCATCACACATATGTAAAGTAATACCACATTTCTGGTGGGAGGAATGCCCTGATGTGTTAATTGGTCTACATTTATCCCAATCCCCATATGCTCAGAAAATAGCAATGAATGATGAAAGACTTTCTTTCGGATATTTTGTAACTTCATTAATTCTCTGGAGCATCTGGCTTGTACATTCTGTCAATCAACAGAGTGTTTACTGCCTACAAAAATGGACATATATTGGCATTTTAATTTTTAAGCAATAAAAGTTAAAAAGTTAGTCTGCCACTGACTATGTGAATTGTTTCCAGAGCTTATGAATCACTATAAAGATTTCTAATGCCACTTCCTATAGTCATTTCAATGTTGCATCATTCTAAAGTAACCTAGTCACAAACATTTACATGGGAGAATTAAGTGTAAAATAGCCATTTCATTTCAAGGAGTAGAAATTGTAAGTATCCTTAAAATAGTGTTATGCACTCCACCTGGCATTTTAGAAAAGCTACTCTGGATTACATGAAACAGTCAATGGCTGGATTCACATTTTCCTTTTTGTTCTTATGTGGTTTAACTCACAGTGACAGTTTTCCCATACATTGGGAAATGATGCTAGTAGAGATCTATTTCTGTCTTCTACCAGTTCTGACTGTATAGCTGCATGATTCTAGCTTTGCCCCTAGGGTTATTTTTAGAGTCCAGTTGCCATACTTATACAGAGAGATATAATTATAGTTAAATAAAACTGCTTGCTGGGAAAATAAGGAGAATTACTCTCCAGAGGTTAGAACTAGAGATGTTGGTAGAAGATAATGGTAGAAATTAGAGTGAGAGAGAGAGATTATATCTCTATATATGTACAGCTTGTTTAGCAATATGAATTAAAAAATAAAATGTAGTGCTGTTTAACATGGTGAATACCCATCACTGGGCATTTTAAAACAGAAGTTGAACCATACCCTATTTTCACTCACTATTCTATCTCTATCACTTTGTAGATTGCCTATCACCTAGAACGGGTCCAAAAATATTTTTAAATAAAAAAAATAGGAGACTGACTGAATGAGGGACTAAAAGTGAATGAATGGATTTGTAGAAGGGATTCCTACAAGGATAAAACAATGGCAAGAGACAAACTTCTTATAGTCTCATATCGTTGTGAGGTCTACCAAGTCAACACATGGGTTTTGCAGACCCATGTGTCAAATCTGGAAATAGGAATGTGAGTTCCAAAGCAATGATGCTTATACTGAAAGCTTCATCAAGTTAGTTCTGGACTGAGCTTAAAATATGGGGAATGTAGGAAGAGAAATAGAGTTGTATGACAAGTATAGAAATGCAACTGTCATAAAGGTGACAAAAATGAGATAACTTGCCTCACAGACTAACATTATTTTTACACTCTTTGTCAGCAGCAAGATATCCAAGGCCATGCTGAGAAATGAAGTTTAAAGCAATACTGGAACAATGGCAGTGACACCAGTAGGGAATTTTCCCCTATGTAAAGATTACTTTGTTGGGCCTGGCTGAAGAGTGCTTTCTCCCTCATCCAGAAAATTAATTCTAACAGGGAACTAAAGTTTGAAGTAATCTTGAACACTAGAAATTGTAAGATGCTTGCTCCAGGTCCTCATTTGTCAGAAAGGACTTCACCTTGGGACATGAACAAGAAGGAACCTCGCCACTGCTTGTAGTGAACATTATCTAAGCTGTCACTCCTAAATCGCAGGTGTAGATAGACCTGAAAAATAGCTGTGTGGAAATCAACTCACAACAACCAATGTCACTTAGATAATCAGTCTAACACTCAAATGCTTCCTGTCTGAAGAGACCTAGCAACAAATTTGTTCATAACATCACGAAGAGTCTTGAGGAAGAACACTCACAGCACAAATAAAATGAGACTCCTTTTTAAAATCATAATGAAATAAAGACATATGTCCCATATTTGGCAAACATCAGTATTCCCAATATCTTTTTTCTCTACAAAATCACTGGTAGTCAACTAGCATTTTGAGAATGTTCTCTTATACTTTAAATTATTTTCCATAACCAAACAAATCACTAGTCCCCTGGATATCTAAATTTCTAGAATTCCTAGTGCTTTGATCTATGTTCTCCAGAATTAAATTTTATTGTTTTTACACTATGGTCCTCTACTGAGGATACATGATATATTTTTGACTTCCATGATATAGTTTTGACTTCCATGATATATTTTTAATGTTCACAATAACCCTATTGTGATATCATTACTCTTATTTTGTATATGTGGAAACAGGAAGAGAATGACTGCTTAAGATCAAGTTGATAATAAATGGTAGGAACTTCCAATTCTGATGAAGGATTAACAGAGATCAACTTAACCTTCTTGCCTCAACCATATGCAAAATAGGCAAAATACATAAATCAACATTTTTCAAGGCACTGTTCATCAGGCAAGGAAGGACATTGACCCTACTGAGATGGGAATCAAACACAGTGAGCCCAGGGCGTCTGGGTGGCTCAGTTGTTAAACGTCTGCCTTCGGCTCAGGTCATGATCCCGGGGTCCTGGGATCGAGCCCCGCATCGGGCTCCCTGCTCCGCGGGAAGCCTGTTTCTCCCTCTCCCACTCCCCCTGCTTGTGTTCCTGCTCTCACTGTGTCTCTCTCTGTCAAATAAATAAACAAAATCTTTAAAAAAACAACAACACAGTGAGCCCTATGATTGCCCCAGATTAATGCCTTGAGACTTTCCTGTGCAGAAAGGCAGAACACAGACAGAGCTCAGCAGACTCATCAAGGTGAGCAGATAGAGATCAAAGTCTGGGGAGAACAAGGAAGCTATAGTTTATAGGACAGAGTACAAGAAAAGCAAGAGTTTCTCAGAGAATTCCAGAGATTTTCATCAATGAATTTGGGTCAAGTATTATCAAATAAATATGCAAGTATTCACCTGAGTACTGATTAGCACATGTGTATGAGGAAAGTATTAGACATTAAGAAAAGTAGCACCCGAAACTATTATTGGTCATAAAAGTACCTGGTGTTCACACACAGGACTTGGAATGGTGCTTCATCCTACATGTGACATAGGAAAACCTCAGTATTCATGGGATACTGGGTAGAGTACACAGAAAGGTCTTGTCTCTGTATGGGTACATTAGTCTGCTCTCCCTAAAATATCACAGACTGAATAGCTTAAACAACAGACATTTACTTTCTCACAGTTCTGGAGGCCAGAATTCCATGTTCAAGGTGATGGCAAATTCAGTCCCTGGGGAGAGCTCTCTTCCTGGCTTGTAGATTGCCACCTTTTCACTGCATCCCACAATGACTTTTCCTGTGTGTGTGTGTGTGTGTGTGTGTGTGTGTGTGAGAGAGAGAGAGAGAGAGAGAGAGAGAGAGAGAGAGAGGGAGAGAGAGATCAGGCAACTTTTTCTCTTCTTATAGGGACGCTAATCCTATTACATTAGGACCCCACTCATATGACCTTATTTAACCTCAGTTATCTCCCTTTCTTCAAATACACTCACATTGGGGGCTATAACTTCAGCATACAAATATGTGGGAAGACACAATTCAGTTCATAAGAGTAAGGAATTTTAACCGTAAAATGAGCAATGCTCTGGACCTGACTAGACATCTTGAAAGCAAAAACTGAAAGGACCAAGCTGCTCCCAAGTAACTTAACTGAGCTCCAAAACAAAACTCAATAATATTCCTAGGGATACAAAAAATATGGGATCCAGTAAGATGAAATTCACAATGTCTGGTATCCAATAAAAAATCAGCAGGCATACAGAGAAGCAGGAAAACACAACTCACAATGAAGAGGTAAATTAATCAACACAAACCAATCTATTACTAAGTGACATCAGTGAAAATAGTGGAGAAGAGAACTTGAAAGGTCCATCCCTCCACAGAAACACAAGGAAAGGGGCGCCTGGGTGGCTCGGGTCATGATCCCAGGGTCCTGGGATCGAGCCCGCATGGGGCTCCCTGCTCCGTGGGAAGCCTGCTTCTCCATCTCCGACTCCCCCTGCTTGTGTTCCTTCTCTCACTGTCTCTCTCTCTCTCTGTCAAACAAATAAATAAATAAAATCCTAAAAAAAAAAAGAAAGAAACACAAAGAAAGGAGTAAAAATGGTTAGAATCAACTTAGTTGGAAATCTGAAAACAGCCAAAGGTTTACAAGCAACTAAGCAAATTCTTGGGTAAGAAATAGGTGATTGAAATATGATAGAAGAGCTTTGTGGTGTTTCAGTCTACTCTTGTTCCGTGCACCTCCCTGTCATGGTGGCAGTCTTAATGATGACAGTCCACATTCCTGGTATGGGTGCCTGGTTCTGGAGGGAGCAGAGTGGACCTTATTTTCAAGGAATTGTATTTCTTTGTTATGATCTGCCTTGGAGGCTCCCTGAAGTATTGATGCAAAAGGCTTGCATTTGTTTCAACTAACTTGGAAATTTCTCAGAGTGGAAAATTGGCTACAAAGAAGATATCCCTCAAAAATGTTGAATGGCAAATGAACAAGCCACTACCCTCTGGAGCAAAAGATTATATTTGTGTCAAACAACAGACACACTGAAAGGATGGGAGGAAAAGCTAGGGAGTGAGATGATTTGGGAAAAGAGAACTTAAAAAACTACCATATATAAGACAGATTCCAGAAAGTGACACACATGCCCAGAACAGGATGCATGCTCAGAAAACACCTGAGAAGACATTAAATTTTCACGTCTGCCTGATCATTAGGCTCACTAGAAACAGGAAGTGAAGGCTAAGACAGTGTTGTAAATGGCCTAATTAAACATTGAAGGAATGCCCCAAACAGAACCAATCAGCAAAAAACAAAGACATACTTTATTTCATTTTTTTGCTCCAGTTGTTTATGGAAATCTATCAAACCACTAGATGACCGTTAAGCTAAAAAGAGAGAGAGAGAGAGATTTCAGAGGCCACACACAACAGAGAATGAATTTCTAACAAAAAGAATTTGGATAAGTCAGTAAAAAAAAAAAAAAATAACAGCTAAAACCAGCAAAAAAAAAAAAAGCAGCAGTAACAAACACCGGGAGGGAAAGAACCTGATCTCCAGAGATAACATGTTATAATTTTCAAATTTTCCAGTTTCTAACACAAAAAATATGAAGCATGTGAACAAACTAGAAAGTCTGGACTAAACACAGAGGAAAAAATAAATTAATAGGAACTGTCCCTGAGAAAGCCAACATATTTGACTTATGACATAAAGACTTTGAATCAACAGTCTTATATTTGTATAAAAAGACAAAGAAAACAATGGGGAAAGAAATAGAGGAAATGAGGATATAAATGTCCCAACAAATACAGATTATTGATAATGAGAAACTATAAAGAGAACCAAATGGAAATACTGAGGATGCAAGCACAGTAATTAAAATGAAAAAAAAAAAGAAATCTTCACTAGAGGTTTTCAGCAGAAGAACTGAGCAGACAGAAGACTCAGTGAAGTTAAATATAAATCAATTAAAAACATCCAGTCTGGGGGCGCCTGGGTGGCTCAGTTGGTTAAGCGACTGCCTTCGGCTCAGGTCATGATCCTGGAGTCCCGAGATCGAGTCCCGCATCGGGCTCCCTGCTCGGCGGGGAGTCTGCTTCTCCCTCTGACCCTCCCCCCTCTCATGTGCTCTCTCTCTCTCTCTCATTCTCTCTCTTTCAAATAAATAAAATCTTAAAAAAAAAAACACAACAACAAACATCCAGTCTGAAGAGCAAAACAGTGGATAGTGGGAGTACCAGAAGGAGATAAGAAAGAAAAGGGGCAAGAAGCTAGACACATCTCCAAAGCAAGGGAAAACAAAGGCACTATTGGGACTTCATCAAGATAAAAAGCTTTTATTGGAAAGCTCCCTCCTTGGAAAGGGGGGAAAAATAAAATAGGACAAAATCAGAGAGGGAGACAAATTATAAGAGATTCTTAACCATAGGAAACAACCGGAGGGTTGCTGGAGGGGAGGTGGGGGGGTAACAGGGTGATGGGCATTAGCAATTAGCACTGGGTGTTATATGAAACCGATGAATTACTGAACTCTACATCTAAAACTAATGATACACTATATGTTAACTAATTGAATTTAAATAAAATAACTAAAAAAAAGAAACAATGCAAGTGAGAAGACAGTGGAGCATCATCTTTAAAGTATTGAAAGAAAAGACACTATCAACCTGAAATCCTATTTGCATAAACAATCCTTCTAAAATAAAGGTGAATAACAACTTTTTGAGACATAGAAAAGCTAAAGAATTCATCATTATCATACCCATACCACAAGAAATTTTAAAGGGAGTCCTCTGGCAGAGCAAAAATGATTCCAGATGGAAATATGGATATAAATAAAGGAATGAAGAGCATCAGAAATGGTAATTACTTGGGTAAATATATGATCTTTATTTTTTATTTTTTTAAAGATTTTATTTATTTATTTGAGAGGGGGAGACAGAGATAGTGAGAGAGAGCACGAATGGGGAGGAGTGGGAGAAGAAGGTCCCCTCCTGGGCAGGGAGCCAGATGTGGGGCTCGATCCCAGGACCTTGGGATCATGACCTGAACCGAAACCAGACACTTAACCGACTGAGCCACCCAGATGCCCCAAATATATGATTTTTTAATTTATATATCTAAGATACTTTACTTTTTAAACAAAATTAACAACAATGTATCATGAGGTTTATAATATATGAGTAACATGTATGGTACTAATAGTACAAAGGTTAATAGGGGAGATATGGATACATACTATTATAAGATTTTCCTGCTGTGTGTTAAGTGCACATTAGCACATTAATGTAGACTCTGATAGCTAAAGATAGTAAGTGGCAAAGCCCACCTAAATCCATATGATATGAATATCAACCTGTTTTCTTTCCAGTATATTGGAATTAACTTTAACTTCAGAGCCATCCTATCTCCCCTACTGCCAAATTTTTCTTTCTAATTAACAGTGATCTTCAGTCTCCAGGTTGTCACTTGTCTAACCAGGCAATCAATAGAAATTACAGTTTGTTCTTTTTCCTCCCTAGCTTAATGGAGAACTCCAAAAAACAGTTTCTCATTGTCTATGACTAACCACATAATGCAAAAACAAACAAAAAAACCCAAACAAAAAACCCAGCTCCCCCCAAAGGCCAGATTCAGTCACCACTCTATAGAGAGGAAAGGCAATAACCTAACTCATCCATTAAAACAGTAGAATTACATGTGATCCAACTCAGAGAGCTTTCGCCTTTTTACAAGGATCACTCTCTAGTAACAGAATGATTTGATTGATACCAGGGGACAGTTAGTACTGCTCTTCACAAGTGTATTCACACACTTCTCCTAATCTTCCGTTTTGCCTAGTATATGCTGAATTTTACTGACACTGGAATGGCAGAACAAGAAATGCAAAAAAGCATTATTTATAGTATACTCTCCACTTGCACTTTACACCACTATACAAAACATTTCCTCAAAGATAAAACAATTCTTTGAACCCACCCCCCAAAATAGAAACTTGTGAGTTAAGTTAGAATATCACTTTTGCCTGTGCCCACTAATGTATTTCTGTGCTTTTTTTGTTGGTTTCTTTGGCCTACCGTCTCTACTAAGACTCCAGTTTAGATTCAAAATTAATAAGACACAGGCACTAGAAATATGCTTAAATATTTATACTTAATTGTCATTTTGGAAAGACTGGTACCATTTATGGATTCTGTTTTCTAACTCAACTTTGACAGCTTTAAGATGGGACAAATGATTGGTTTTCAGAAATCATTCATATATTGTCTGTGTGTTTGATCATAAAAGCTTTTATTTTTTGCTAAAACTAGAGAATTACTATAGAGAAATACATAGCTTTTCAGTTTAGTCAGAGTTTTCAGCATAGGAAATATCATACACTAGTTGTGCTACAGTCACCGTGAACACCTGTGAAATATAAAACATTACAAAATGGCTTTAATTGCTTTTAAATGAGAACTATAGGCAGGATATGATAGAAACTTTAATCTCTGCCAAGAAATTAAATATACAGTTCCAAGCTTATATGGTATAGGAATTGGTATCCGAGACAGAGGTTGAATGAAAATAGGATGTTATGAGATTAACTGAAATTTTCTCAACTATATAAGGCACTGATATCTCAATTACAGGAATATATTGATAGCAGAAGCTATCTCAACTACATTGAAAGTTGTTGAAGTATATATTTTAGAGCTAGTGAAAAATATTGGATGGTTGAAATTTCTCCACAGTTCTGTATTTTTATGCACCAATTGCATTTTTCTTTATAGTTTATCTGTTGAATATTATTGATCACTCATTACATCCCATTTGTGTATCACATTAATTCAGGTGCTAACAAGTCTTCCCTCTTTTGCCTGTTTAATAGCTCAGAGCTTTAAATGTGAACGAGTATGAAATGTAACTTGAAGCCTTAAACTTTCTTCTTATTCTATTTAATAAAACATTGGTGTAAACTAGGACATCCATTTAGAATTTGATGAAAAACAAACTTAAAAATAAATACAACCTATATAGTTGATTTGTACACTGGATTCTTTTCCCAAGACATTAAATCCAAGGCATGTATATTCTAAAATGTAATCCTGTTATATTTTTTAAATAAAAATGTTTCAAATTTCAATACATCACTGTCAGCCATTCTTTATTATATCCATAAGAATGTTTATCCTATGCATTTTGAATATGACATACAGTAAGAAAAACTTTTTACACATGCAATTTATTTCTGTAAAATGAAAAATGTTTTATAAAATGATACCCTTACTATGGCCATATAATTTTGATACTGTCTTCTATTTTACTCTATTTCATCATTTTCTATTCCATCTTATTTTTAAATATGCTTACTACAACCCATTAGATTTCATTATGGGATACATTATTGGGTCCTAAAGCTGAAAAGCTCCCTTAATAAATATTTTTGAAAACAGGCCAGATCAACAAAAGGAATGAGGGAATGAATTGGACAAATACTTTCTTTGCCTTTGATAGAAGAAATTCTACATATTCTCATTAATGAAGTCATTGGTAAAATTCCACCCTCTTTATTGATAGACCAATGCCATTGACTTCTTTTTGCATACTATAGTGAAATATGGTCAAATATATTTTAATTGAAATGGAATCAATTTCTCAGTGGTTTTAAAGTAAAACAAGTAGATACTGAGGTTATTTCTGTTAGGACTGTGCTTATGCTGACTAATATTAATGATAAAGATTTCACTTGAACAATTTGCTTTGATGAGGGTTTGAATTTTTTCTATTGATGAGATTATGGGACTCTGTGTCTAGGAATAACTCACTGTGAGTTAGTGGCTGGGTCAAAGGATTGCAGGAAGGCTTCTATACTCAATATTTTAGAAGAGGTCATACATGGAATGTAATTGTTGAAGAGTTTTTATTTCCACTGTATGTGCAGCTCTTGTGGATTACTGCATTATTTGTTATCTATGATCTATTAAACTATTTTTTCATCTACAGTAGAAAATACCAATCTTTGCAAAACACATTTGAAAAAATTCTCATTGTTAGAAATTTTAAACAAATTTTATTTGAAAATCTTTCTGCACAATTTTTAAATTTAAATTCAATTTAGTTAACATATACTGTATTATTAGTTTCAAGGGTCGAATTTAGTGATTCATCAGTTGCATGTAAGACCCAGTATTCATTACACCAAGTGCCCTCCTTAATGCCCATCACCCAATTACACCATCCTTCAGTTTGTTTCCCAGAGTTCAGTGTCTCTTATGGTTTGCCTCCTTCTCTGGATTCATCTTATTTTAGTTTTCCTTCCCTGCCACATTGTTCATGTGTTTTGTTTCTTAAATTCCACATATGAGTGAAATGATAAGGTATTTGTCTTTCTCTGACTGACTTATTTCACTTAGCATAATACTCCCAGTTCCATCCACATCAATGTAAAATGTAAGATTTCATTCTTTTTGATGGCTGAGTAATATTCCATATGTATATATATATATCTCACCTCTTCTTTATCCATGCATTCATGGATATATATATATATGTGTATATATATATATATATATGTGTGTGTATATATATATATATATATATATATATATATATACATATATATCACCTCTTTGTTATCCATGCATCTGTCAGGGGACATCTGGGCTCTTTCCATAGTTTGGTTATTGTGGACATTGCTGCTATAAACATTGGGGTGCAGGTGCCCCTTTGGATCACTATGTTTGTATCCTTTGGGCAAATACCTAGTAGTGCCATTGCCAGATTGTAGGGCAGTTCTATTTTTAACTTTTTGAGGAACCTCCATTCTGTGTTCCAGAGTGGCTGTACCAGCTTGCAATCCCACCAACAGCGTAATAGTGTTCCCCTTTCTCTGCATCCTCGCCAACATTTGTTGTTTCCTGATTTGTTAATTTTAGCCATTCTGACTGGTGTGAGGTGGTATCTCATTGTGGTTTTGATTTGTATTTCCCTGATGCCTAGTGATGTGGAGTATTTTTTCATGTGTCTGTTGGAGATTTGTCTGTTTTCTTTGCAAAAATGTCTGTTAATGTCTTCTGTCCATTTCTTAACTGGATTATTTGTTTTTGGGTGTTGAGATTGATAAATTCTTTATAGATTTTGGATACTAGCCCTTTATCTGATAAGTCATTTGCAAATATCTTCTCCCATTCTGTAGGTTGTCTTTTGGTTTTGTCAGCTCTTGCCTTTGCTGTGCAAAAGCTTTTTATCCTGATGAAGTCCCAACAATTCATTTCTGCTTTTGTTTCCTTTACCTCTGGAAACGACAAAAGTTCCTGTGACTGAGGTCAAAGAGGTTGCTGCCTGTGTTCTCCTCTGGGATTTTGATGTATTCCTGTCTCACATTGAGGTTTTTCTCCATTTTGAGTTTATTTTTGTGTATGGTGTAAGAAAGTGTTTCAGTTTTATTCTTCTGCATGTGGCTGTCCAATGTTCCCAACACCATTTGTTGAAGAGACTGTTTTTTCCCCCCATTGTATATTCTTTCCTGCTTTGTCGAAGATTAGTGGACCATACAGTTGTGGATCCATTTCTGGGTTCTTTATTCTGTTCCATCGATCAATGTGTCTGTTTTTGTGCCAGTACCATACTGTCTTGATGATTACAGCTTTGTAATAAAATTTGAATTCCAGAATTATCATGTCTCCAGCTTGATTTTCTTTTTCAATATTATTTTGGCTATTGGGGGTCTTTTTCGGTTCCATACAAATTTTAGGATTGTTTGTTCCAGCTCTGTGGAAAAATGCTGATGGTGTTTTGATAGGGATTGCATTGAATGTGTAGATTGTTTTGGGTAGCTTGGACATTTTAACAATATTTTTCCAATCCATGAGCATGGAATGTTTTTCCACTTCTCTGTGTCTTCTTCAATCTCTTTCATAAGTGCTGTATAATTTTCAGAGTACAGATCCTTTCCCTCTTTGGTTAGATTTATTCCTAGGTATCTTATGGTTTTGGTGCAATTGTAAAAGGGATAGATTCCTTGATTTCTCTTTCTTCTGCTTCATTGTTAGTGTATAGAAATGTAACTGACTTCTTTTGGTTTTGTTAGCTGCTTCCTTTGCTGTGCAAAAGCTTTTTATCCTGATGAAGTCCCAATAATTCATTTTTGCTTTTGTTTTCTTTACCTCTGGAAACAACAAGAAGTTGCTGCGGCTGAGGTCAAAGAAGTTGCTGCCTGTGTTCTCCTCTGGGGTTTTGATGTATTCCTGTCTCACACTGAGGTCTTTCATCCATTTTGAGTTTAAAATCAACTGCATTGATTTTACATCCTGCCACTTTGCTGAATTTGTGTATCAGTTCTAGCAATTATCTGG
This sequence comes from Mirounga leonina, assembly GCF_011800145.1. NCBI lineage: Eukaryota > Metazoa > Chordata > Mammalia > Carnivora > Phocidae > Mirounga > Mirounga leonina. The sequence goes on from NW_023270158.1 coordinate 18,989,542, forward strand.
TGGAGTCATTTTTTAAAGATCTATTTATTTATTTTAGAGGGGGCATGCAGAGGAAGAGGGAGAGAGAGAATCTCAAGCAGACTCCTCGCTGACTGTGGAGCCCAATGAGGGTCTCAATTTCATGACCCTAAGATCATGACCTGAGCTGAAATCAAGAGTCAGATGCTTACCTGACTGAGCTACCCAGGCACCCCTCTTTCTGCATGATTTCTTTATTAACCAGACCTCTTGTTTCATTTATTCCTTTGCCTTATTAAGAACAACAAACCTAGTCATTGAGAGTTCGGAAAAGAAAAGAAGAGTCAACTTTACAGTGGGCCAATATAATTCTTAAAAACAACTTCAATTAAAGTTTGGTATGGGAAATAATGCATAGAAATGCTCTTTTAGACTTTGAGTGATTTATAAATCCATATGTTCATCCTAATTAACTCAACTAAATGCAGATAATCACTAATATATTCTTCATTACGATGGTCCTTACCATCAGTCATGATCTTCAACCCTTTACAGATAAGCTCTTGAGCATCAAAGAGCAAATGGAGTATCCTTGATTTATGTTTGGAACACACAGAAAAATATTGATCTCTTGCCATGTTACAATTCATGTCTAGTTTGTGATTCATCATTCCCCATTTTCTTGCAGAATTATTGTTTTCTAGATTTTCTTTTACCAGTCAGAACTTTTACAAGTTTTATTAATGGCTCCTAACTTAATTAATGGTATTAATAGTATGGTAACCATATTCAACTAATAGTCTTTTTACTTCTTTTCATGAAATGTTTGTCCTCTGTGAATAATATGAAATTATCATTCTATGCACAAAAAAGACTGTTTTCACCCATTGAAAAGCTCCAAGGTGTCACAAAATTTTAGAATCATAATTTTCTTAGCAAACAGGATAAACATCTACTCTGCTCAGGGCACTAGGTGTTGTAAAGAATCAGGGCTGAGAAAAACATGGATGTTGTCATCAAGGTATTCAGTCTACAGAAGCTATGGGTTCAAGTGTCCGTAATGTAATTTCCTAGCTGTGTGACCACAGTTATATTTTTTAAACTGTTGGCTTTGACTCAATTATACTTGCAGAAATCAAGTTAGTGTGTCACAATCAACTTAAAAAATAAAAGGGCATAAGCAGAATAAGACAGAAAAAAATCAAAGTACACTACATACAGCAAAAGTAAATTTGCTTTGTGAAACTTCTGGGTCATATATATGTTTCATATACATGTATAGGTATATGAATGCATATGCATATTAGATTGTAAAATAAAATCTATTTTACACTGCATCACAGTCAAGTTGCAAAAGTGTGAAAACACTGATTCAAACTTTTCTCTCAGAGCTTCACATTTCTTATCTATAAAATGGAAATAAAAATAACAGCAAATAATATGCATGTGCCTACTGTGTTAAGCCCTTTTTATAGAGTAACTTATTTAATCCTCACAAAAACAGAAGTTATACACATATGAGTAATATAACTTGCCAGAGATCAAATTAAAAATTGAAGCGACCAAAATTGGAAACCATGTTGCCTACCTAACTGGAGGACATAATTTATAAAACTAATGTAAAGAGTAAATGATATTAAAAATGTAAGACACTATAAAAATGTAAGATATTATTATTTAGACAAAAAACTGTACAAATTCACTTCAAGTCCCAGCATAAACTTAACAACATGATATTACTCTAGGAATGATGTTGATATTTACATACCTTAATTTGAAACAAATTATTTTCCACATATGGTTATAAGTTTACCTAATCTTTGTTAATTTCCTTGAGCAGACCACAATTTATTGATAACAACATTTCAATTAGTTGGGAAATTTTGCACACATCTATGATTTTAATTATAATATCCTGCATCCAACATTGTCTAAATAGCAGTCCAGCCATCTATTTATCTATTTATCTATTATTTATTTATCTATCTATTTATTATTTATTATTATATAATATAAATATAATAAATAAACAAAAACAATATTATCTATTATTTATTATATAATATTATAATTATATATATTATATATATGTTATATATTATATATATGTTATATATTATATATATGTTATATATTATATATATATATATATATATATATATAATTTTGACAAGTCTTGCCATCTATTTTAATATCAACATATCCTGAACCAGGTGTAAAAACTCAGATGAATACTTCGCAGTTTTCAATGTAATAACAAACTTCACTGAAAAAAAGTCTCACAATAGATACTAGTTTTAAAATACAGAAATAAGTAGATCTTGTAGTAACATCTTATTTCATTTTTTCAATTGAATAAAAAGAAAAATACCCTCATTAGGAGACACTTTCGAGGAATTTGATGGACAACTTAAAGACATGATTGTTAGGTAAATAGGGGAGAAATGCAGGCCACTACTGTTTGCCAAATGCATAACACAGGCAACTAATTTTTCCATAAAAGTTTTTACTTTTATTTAGAGTAGGGTTCTGCCTTCTGGAAAGAGTTTTGGAAAATTTCAGTAAAGTTTTGATTGTCACAATGATTGGAATGCACTACTGGCATTGAGCAGCTAGGATCAGAGATGCTAGATGCCCTGCAATGTGCCAGACAGTCCTTCACTATGTATAATTGGCCTATATGTTGTACAAATTTTGAGTATGGTAGATGGCATTAATGAAAGCAAAACATATATTAATACACATCTGATCACAGAATCTAATTCTCTTTTTCATTTAAACAAAAAGTTTTACATGGTTTTAATGAACTGAATTTCCTTATAATCACTACTATATATACAAATTGAAAGAAGGTTGTACATAGTTTCATTTAGAATTTTTATCAAGTTGTTTGCTATTTCTGAAAATTGCATCACTCTAATGATGCTGCTCATGTATGTGAGTTGCCAATATGACATACCTCTCTCAGTCTGCATTTATAGTTGTCATTTATGGTGATTCCCTTTATAGGGGAAAGCAAATAATCATTTCATTATGTCTTCTGGTGTAATTGGGCCTGAGTATCAACATATTGAAATTTATATCATTTGTATTATAAGTTATCTTCCTCTTATTTATCATTACTGTTATAGTTAAAGCTTTTTTAAATTATAATTTTGAATTTAAGATATGAAAGTAAACATTATAAGATGTTTTCCCAGAAAAGTTTGTACTGATTTGATAAAGCTGAGAAACATGGAGAAATAACTGTCCCAAACAAGTCTGGGTCAGAATTTTTTTCAAGACAATTTCACAACATCCTTCTAGGGAGGGATTTTAATTTCTGATAAAATGCTTGAACACTTTTCTTCTTCTCTAAATGAGATTAAGAACTTTGGGGACATAAATAACCCATCTAATTGTTTCAGTACCCTAATTGGTTTTTTTGTATCTCACCCAGTGGTTCTCATTAGGGGGTGATGGTTCCCCCAAGAGAAATTTGACAATAACTGGAAAAATTTTTGGTTGTCACAACAGGAGGGTGCAACTAGCCTCTTGTGCAAAGAGGCCAGGGTTGCTGCTAACATTCTACAATGCACAGGATGGCTCCCCACAGCAAAGAATTATCTGGCCCAAAATGTCAATAGTAGCAAGGTTAGAAAGTTCTACTCTAACCATTCTTTTTCTTTTTTTTTTTTATCTTCTCGATTTTTTTTCTTTCCTATTTATTTATTTTTTAATTCTTATGTTAATCCCCATACATTACATCATTAGTTTTAGATGAAGTGTTCCATGATTCATTGTTTGTGCATAACACCCAGTGCTCCATTCAATACATGCCCAACTTAGTACCCATCACCAGGCCAACCCACCCCTCATCCCCCTCCCCTCTAAAACCCTCAGTTTGTTTCTCAGAGTCCATAGTCTCTCATGGTTCAACAAACCGTTCTTTTTCTGTCATATGGTGACCCAAAAAGATAATTTTTGCAATGGTCCACTTTGAGACCTTTTCCCTTAACACAGGATTGAACTAAATTTGACAGGAGTTCATTCATAATTTATTGGAATTTTTTTTTTTTTTTTTGCTATTTGAGTAAATAGCCCTAAAGAAGCTGAATGAAGAGATGTTGCAGAGTTGTATAGCTTTTAGTTCTTTCTGTGTCTTTGTTTTTGTTTTTTTACATTAAGGGAGAGATAAGAAACCATTACAAAGTATTTATAAGTAGTGCTAAGGCTATAAGGGAGTTAGTAAACAAGAAAGTATAAGTCAGGTGAGAAAAAGATAAGGATAGGGAAGTGATGAAAATAAAAACATAAAGACACAGAAGGTATTGCAGAAAGGAAATTGTTTAAATTTCTTGAACAAGTACACATAGAAGGATTTGAAAATAATGTAAAATTCCAAGTTTTATATTGGTGATAACAATGCTACAAGGTGAAAGAAGGATTCATTATCCTCTATTGATCAAATTTAAGTGATGAGGAGTTATCTAAAATATATAAGACAAAGCATTTGCCTTCATTTTTAATATGCAGGCTAAAGTCTCCTTATTGGTACCAAAGAAGACTAAATTCTACCTATAGGTTGATTTCTAGTGAGAAGCCCAGCATCACACAAGCCTCTCAAAGAGTAGAGATATAAAGAGAGAAAAATAAAAGCAGCCATTCTTCTGCGGTTACAAAAATATTCATATACCATTCAACTGTAAAAACAAACTTGGTCAAGTTAAAATTAAATAAGAGAACAGCAAAGTATAAATTGGAAAATTGCTTAGACTTTCTTATAAGAAAATTACCATCCTAGAACTTCTTTCACTTTAGCTTATTTAGACATATAATAAGCATTCTCTGCTAATTGTATATGCTAATTGCAAATGTACATGTTATAATAGTCAATTCCTGAGTTGCACACTAAATTCATTTTGAATCATCAATGATTTCATATGGCTGTAATAGCATGCAGTAAGCATTTATGCTGACATCTACTGGACCATAGTATGGTGTTTTTCAGTACTGAGAGACAGGGATGGGGGATCCAAGATAGCAGCAGAGGACGATCCCGAATTCACCTCCTCTTATGGACACACCAAATCTACCACTATATATGGATCACTTTCCTCTGAAAAAGATCTCAAAACTAAATGAATTGCTTTTCACAACAAAGGAGAAAAGGACCACATCAAGATGGGTAGAAGATATGGAGGTTTATCACCAGACAGTGTTTCTTCTGGAGGAGTGAGGGGTTGATGCCCCACATCAGGTACCCCAGCTCCTGAGATCCACACCAGAAATATGAGCCCTCAACACATCTGGCTTGGAAAACCAATGGGGCTAATGTCCAGGGGGTCCCAAAGTGCTATAGGAAACTGAGATTCCCCTCTTGGAGGGCTCATGAGCAGTCTCACTTGCCCTTAGACCCAGTGAGGACAGAGCAGTTTCAGAAGCACCTAGAGGGATATGTTTTTTCTATTATTGGAGCATGGGTTGGAAGCACAGGGGATAGTTGAGATCCTACCTGAATATGGAGGCACTGGCAGATGCCATTACTGCACTCTTCACACAGCTTGCTATCACAGGTTGGCAAACTTGGACACAGCACCCTCCCCCTACCTTGTTGAGACAGGTGGGGATGAGCAGTTCTGGCACTTGCTGAGACTAGAGACAGCAGGTAGTTGGCAACACTACCCTACTCCCCTGGCTGGGGTGGGAGAGTACAAGTGGTCACAGAGTTCTGCTCCCAGGCAAAGTCTGTGAGTGAGGCAGTTGTGACACTCTACCATCTCCTCGCTGGGGCTGGTGAGTATAAACAGTCACAGCATCATCCTGCTCCCATACTAAAGCTGGCACACACATAGATACACACACACACACACACACACACAGTTCTTCACTGAAGCCCTACAGTGTACATAGTCATGATATTTTCCCACTGACTTTCTGAAGCAAGTGACATGCTCCACCCACTACACTTCCCAGCTGCTTTGCTAAAGCCAGCAAGTACACACAATACACACAGGGACACCCTTAATCACCTGGCCTTGGTGGCCAAAAGGGCTGATATGCCAGACCTCCATTGGACTGTAATTAGAAAGACAACTCTTTGCAGACTACCAACCCCAGGGCATTAAAAGATAGCAAACTGAAATACAATCCCAGTCTCCTATGAAAAAGGCCTATTTACTTAGTCTGGGGCTTTAGCCTGAGGGACAGGTTTCAGGTTTCCCACACACCTAGAGGATAAAAAAGTGTACCCAAAGAATGTAAACAGAGATACACCATCCTTGAGCACCCCTTTGACCTTGTTACAGTTTGATAAAACTTCTCAGGAGTTTATACACTCATCTGGAGCCCCAATTTTTGCAACTGTCACCCAAGGGATACCTCTACATCTCCTGGTCAGGAGGCCAGCAGGGACTACAATTAAAGCCCCATATGACTGTATATATTTTCATACTTTTAAAGCAGCTGCCTGAAGGTGTGGCTTCCATCAGCCTGCAACCAGGTACTAAATAAGATTCTTCCTCTTGGATCACTGACATGTCTTGGCACACCCTCAACAGTGGAGGCATATCAAGAATAAATCAGATGGTTTAGACAATCACAAAGGCTTGAGAGACAACCAAGAGGTAGGGCAAAGGTAGCATGAGAAAGATCATCACCTACATAAAGCCACTCCTTCACGACTGAAAGGAGCTATTTCACCTAATACATGGAAACACAGAGAGTTGAGCAAAATGAGGAAATAGAGAAATATGTTCCAAGAAAATGAGCAAGATAAACCTCAGAAAAAGACCTTAATATGGAGATAAGTAATTTACCTGATAAAGAATTCAAAGTAATGGCCATAAAGATGTTTACTGAACTTAGGAGAAGAATAGATGAACATAGTGAGAACTTCAATAGAGAGATAGAAAACATAAGAAAGTACCAAATAGAAGTCACAGAGCTGAAGAATACAATAATTGAACTGAAAAATACACTAGAGGGGTTCAACAGTACACTGGATGAAGTATAAGTGCAGATTAGTGAACTGGAAGTTAAAGCAATAGAACTCATCCAGAGTAGAAAAAAGAAAAAATAACGAGAAAAAATGAAGATATAGGACTTTTGGGACATCAAACACAATAAAACATTATAGAGAAGAGAGAGAAAAAGAGGCAGATAACTTATTTAAGAAACAGTGGCTGAAACTTCCCTAACCTGGGGAAGGAAACAGACACCCAGGTCCAGGAACCCCAGAGAGTGTCAGATAAGGTGAACCTAAACATATTAAAATGTCAAAAGTTAAAGATACAGAGAGACTCTTAAAAGCAGCAAGAGAAAAACAAATTGTTATGTGCAAGGGAAACCCCATAAGGCTATCAGCAGATTTCTCAGCAGAAATTTTGCAGGCCAGAAGAGAGTGGCACAATATACCCCAAGTGCTAAAAAGGAAAAACTTCTAACCAACAATACTATACCTGGCAAGATTATCACTCAGATTTGAAAGTTCCAGACAAGCAAAAGCTAAAGGAGTTCATCACTACTAAATCAGCCTTACAAAAAATATTAAAGGGATTTCTTTAAGCTGAGAAGAAATGGCACTATTTAACAATAAGAACACATATGAAAGTAAAAATCTCACTGGTAAAGGTAAATATATAGTAAAGCTAGTGAAGTAATCAAATATGAAACTACTAAGAAGGTTAAAGGCAAAAGCAGTAAAATTAACAAAAACTACAATATTTAGTTAAGGGATATAAAATAAAAAGATGTAAAAAGTGACATCAAGAACAAAAGACATGGGGTTGTGGTGTGAAAATATAGTTTTGGAGTGTGTTCAAATTTAAGTTCCTTTCAACCTAAACTAGACTGTTATATACATAGATTGATATATGTGGACCTCACAGTAACAACAAAGCAAAAACTTACAGTAAATACACAAAAGCAAATGAGAAAGGAATCTAAATATAATACTAAAGAAAGTCATCAAACCACAAGAAAAGAAAGAGAAAAGGAAACAAACAGAGAAAAACTACAAAACAGCCAGAATAGTTAACTAAATGGCATTAGGTACATACCTATCAATAATTAAATATAAATGGACTAAACTCTCCAAACAAAATACATAGTGTGTCTGAATGGATTAAAAACAAGACCCACATATATGCTTCCTACAAGAGACTCATTTTTAGATGTAAGGACACACACAGACTGAAAGTGAAGGGATGGAAAACAATATTCCATGTAAATGGAAACCAAAAGAAAGCTGGGGTAGCTATACTCATATCAAACAAAGTAGACTTTGAAACAAAGACTGTAATAAAAGAAAGAGTGGCACTACAAAATGATAAATGGGGTCAATACAGCAAGAAGACATAACATTTATAAATATAGATGTACCCAATATAAGAGCACCAAAATATATAAAGCAAATATTAACAGACCTAAAGGGAGAAAATGACAGCAATACAGTAATATTAGAAGACTTTAACACTCAACTTACATCAATGGATAGATTATTCAGACAGAAAGCCAATAAGGAAACATTGGCCTTAAACAACACATTAGACTAGATGGACTTAACATATACAGAGAAAATTCTATCCAAAAGCAGCAGAATACACATTCTTCTCAAGTGTGCATCATGTTGCAACAACATAGATGGACCTTGAAGGAATTACGTTAAGTGAAATAAGTCAGATACAGAAAGACAAATACTGCAGAATTTCACTCATATGTGGGACCTAAAAAACAAAACAAACAAAACAAAACCCAGACTCATGGATACAGAGAATAAATTGGTGGTTGCCAGAGGGGAAAGAAATTGGTGGGGGCTGTGGGATGGGTTAAAGGGATTAAGAAGTATAAACTTCCAGTTATAAAATAAATATGTCATGGGGATGTAATGTACAGTATAGAAAATATAGTCAATAACATTGCATTAACTTTGTAAGGTGGCAGATGGAAACTAGACTTATTGTGGTGACCATTTCACAACAGATACAAATGTCAAATTATTATGTTGTATACTTGAACTCATATAATATTGTATGTTAATTATATCTCAATAATTAAACAAATACTGTGAGACAGGTAATTTAGTTCAAATAATGAAGCTTCTCTTAATACACAAGAAGTACAAACACATACATACATACACACACACAAATCTATCATGTTCTAAATTATTTACTGATAACTGTGAAACATGCATGTTCTTATATAAGTTTTAAAGTACTGCAGGGGGTTTATAAAAATCTTGAATTATTTGTTTGGTTTCAAAATCAGATGTTTTGTGCCAGATCATGTGATATGTTTCCATTTTAGATCCCACACCAAAATTGCAAAGAGAATCATGATACCTCATCCAGAAAATTCTGGTTTTTAATTTCAAGGAAGCTGAGAAGCACGTAATTAGCCAACTAACATGAACAGAAACATGATGATTGAATGCAACAGATGATCCTGGATTCAGTCCTGGATTGTAAAATAATTGCTATAAATTATGTGTTAGGGACAATTTGCATAGCTTGTATATGGACTGTAAATTTGATAATATTATATCATTTTGAAATTTCCTGACATTGATCATTGTGGTATGGTTATACAGTAGAACCTCCTAGAACTTAGAAGATGTACAGTGAACTATTTAGGAATAAAGTATCATGATATTTGCAACTTACTCTCAAATAATGTGTTAGAGAGCTCCAGAGAAACTGAATGTTTTAACACACACACACACACACACACAAAGGAAGAAATTTATTATACAGAACTGGCTCACACCATCACACCATTATGGAGGCTGAGAAGTCCCATAATCTGCTGTCTGCAAGTTGGAGACCCAAGAAACCTGGTAGTGTTATTTTAGCCTGAGTCTGAAGGTCTGTAAACCAGAGGAGCCAGTAATGTAAATTCTAGTCCAAGGGCAGGAGAATAATCAATGTCCCAGCTCAAGTAGGCAGGCAGGAAGCAAAAAAGGATGAATTCCTCCTTCTTCTGCTGTTTTGTTCTATTCAAACCCTCAACAGATTGTATGGTGGCCACCCACATTTGGGAGAGCAATCTACTGAGTCCACCAATTCAACAGCTAATCTCACCTGGAAATATCTTCACAGATACACCGGGAAATAATGTTTAATCTGGGCACTCCTTGGCCTAGTCAAATTGACAAATAAAATTAACCATCACAAATGGTTAGCAAAAGTAATAATTATTTTACTATTATTATTGTTGTATTATATTTGATAGAAATTATAGTATATGTAGTGAATAGTGTGGTGCTTCACCCAGGCGCTGTCTTCAGAATCAAGGCATCCTTCCCCCAGCTGCCCAGAATATGAGTTGCCAATTCATACAGCTGTGTAAATCACTGGAAATTACACTTAGCAGCAGGCAAATGCCTTGTCCAAGATTAGACACTTCTCAGGAAGCATCACTTGGCCAATGACTGGTTAACGTGGTGATAAAAATGGCCTAGCCTCCCTACCTCAATTTATGACAATGCTGAAGGTCCATCCAGCTCCACAACTCTTTACATTATCACCTGAAATTTTGGCTGCAATGGCATTGTGGGTCACTTTGTCCCTCTACCTGGGCTTTCCCTCTCTACTTCCTTGTTGAATTATCTTCCTAACAGGGATATCTCTCGCAATGCATGCCCTAACAAATCTTGTGCCCATAATTATCATTATAGTCTGCCTCCTGGGAAATATCTCTAAGACAATTAGTACCAATATGGTCATAGGCAGCAAACTCTAAACAGGGATTGTAGGGATATGTTACTCGCTATTCTGCAGGCAAATGGATACAAACACTACTAGTAGGTAGAATATGGTTATTATGGTTATCCCTTGACATGCTATAAAAGTACAATTGTTAAAATCTTCACCGATGATGGACATAAATGGTGTACTGGTATTCTACCTGACAGGTAGACTATCCCTGCTGCTTAAGAGATGTGAAGAAAAATTTCTATGAATATTATGGAATTGAGTGGCTGCTGTTATGCCCTGGAAAAGAGATAATAATAGGCTTAGAGAGACTAATCACCAATTCAAGGAAAAATATGAAAATCAGAGGATATATCTGACAGTATTTAAGGATATCTTAACTGATTGTAGACAAAGAACAGATAGAACAGAGGACCAGGCTCTGGACTTAATTCTATAAGTCATGGAGCTTCAAAGGTTGAGTTCTCAGCATCAGCAGGTTTGCAATACCAAGGTCATGTCCCTGAAAGGAAAGATGGGAGTACCAAGTGAACCTACAAAAAGAAATGAGTGTACCCTGTCTCTTAATTTAAGAGTATGTGAAGACCTCAAATGCTTGCCTTCCAAAGGCATTCCCCTCGCCATGTCCTTTCCTGGAAACCATGATATAACAAGAGTCAAATTCCAACATAACTTATCTAGAAATGTGCTTGGTTTGTGAAGAGGAAAGAAAGTAAGTATATGTTGAAGGAGCTGGCTGATATATACTGGAAAGAGCAAGAAGAATGTGTATGGACTACATGCTGAGGGTTTTAGATTAAGGGGGCAGAGCATAAGATTTGTTAAGGCACAATTTGTAGATATGTAAACTCTCTCTCATGATACAGGATTTCAACAGCCTAACAAGGACTCCCTGTGAAGGTATTAACATGCTGCAAATGGTTTTTGGAATCCTGGAAGTGAAGGAACACAATAAACAAAGTAGAAATTCCTGAAATGCTGTGACAGACAGTGGGGCAAGAGAGCAAAAGGTTCAGGGAAGTGGGCATGCTAGATGAATATCCTAATGCTGGAAAAAGCCACCAGATGACTAGGTTCTAAGGGAAAGCCTGGAGTATAATCCATTTACCAAAGAGATAAAGAATGTACCAGTATGAGGGGCAAAACCATTGCTGAGAATTTCAGTATTGGCTATCCTCTGTAAGGCAGGGATGACAGCAGAAGATTCTGTTACAAAACTAGGCCCCTGATAATAATGGTGAAGGTAGGATTCCAAGATATCAGAGGCCAGGTTGAGGTTCTTATCTGTCACAGTTAGGCACAATTACAGCAATGAATAACAAAGTCAAACTGGCTGCCAAAAAACCTAAGGAAATATTTAATAGATTATGACATTCTTAGTGTGAAGATACATAGACAGCCAACAAGATTATTGGTAAATACACACAATCAAAAGAAATCCAAGATGGATTATCAGGAGGCTGAGAACAATGGCCCTTTCAAAAAGTCATAGTCCCTTGCAGCTTCTGGAGTTGAACCAGTTGTGGTTTTACTCACAAACTATACAGTAGGGTGGCAAATAGTTCTAGTTAAAAAAACTTGAAGGCAGTCATTATGGTTGAGTAACTTGTTTGTTCCACAATTCTATGTATTGCTGTTCACTTAAGAGTCCTTGTGAATGACATCTTCTGGATTTTCATAAAACCCAACTTGCATAATTACATGTGGTGGCCTTGTAAGTCAAGACGCAGTTTGGCATGTTTTAGAAATGGCAACTAAAATTATAAATGGAATGAAGGTGTTTTCCTGAAGAGAAAAGGCAAAAATCAGCTCTAGAAAGCTGACATCTGAGAATGATTTGATCTAGAAAATCACTACAGGGCGCCTGGGTGGCTCAGTTGGTTAAGCGACTGCCTTCGGCTCAGGTCATGATCCTGGAGTCCCGGGATCGAGTCCCACATCGGGCTCCCTGCTCAGCAGGGAGTCTGCTTCTCCCTCTGACCCTCTTCCCTCTCATGCTCTCTGTCTCTCATTCTCTCTCTCGCAAATAAATAAAAAAATCTTAAAAAAAAATCACTACAGTCTTGGTTAGAATAACAAAATTGACATTAGACACCAAATTTCAGAACATTTAGAAATAGAAGTTAAACCATGAAGATAAATGGATATTCACTTAAGACAAATACAGAGTTGGTAAGATCAATGAAAATTAATATACATGCCCAATGGAATTATTATGAAAGATTTAGCCATTTTTCTACCTTTCACTACATTGTATATTGTATATTGTATATTCACTCCCACACTCTGGTCTTTGAGGTCTATACAATTCTTGTATTCATTACAGATTTCAAATAATAAAAGAGAATAAAGCTACTGAATTTTACCTCATTTAATATTCTCAATAGTATTGTAAACCATAAGTTATGGAAAGAGCATTTACAAGTCCAGGAATGAAGAGGATCACACTGGAGATAGATTTTGACCTTATTGGATTAGAATGATTTAAACTGTTAGAAAAATAAGGGTATAGGGAATTATACACATAGAAAAATTAAAAAAACAACACCATAAATTACCCTAGTTTTGACAAATAAAAATATATTTAATTGTTATGTTTATAACAAGGCAGGGGTGGTGGGAAATGCCAACAGCATGTTGATTTAAATGCTGCTATTTTATTTTTCTAGATGTTCAACTACTCCTTAATTCTGTTAAAGGATACATAAAACAAATGCTTTAATAAATGTTTTGATTATACATAGGTAAATCAGAGATGATGTTTTGTATGTGATAACAATGAGTTGTCAGGTAAACCTTATTAATTATGTTGAAGACTCTGCTTTGTGACCATTTTTGTATGCTCAGTGAAATGCTGGAGGCTGAACCAAGAACCAAAAGTAGTAACTGGTGAAATAAATCACCCTAACTGCCCAAGCCAATAGACTGAGTTAACACAGTTAACTTCTCTCTCAAAGATTTGTAAGATTCTGGATGGAGAAGATAGAAAAATCTAGGAAGACCCCAGAATCAGAAGCTGGCAAGAATCTAAGAATCCTTGGATATTGTTCTCTAAAAGAGAGTCATAAGGATGAAAATGATTATATACCATATCTTTCAGAAAGGAGCAAGGTTCAAAAAGGAGTGTCCCTTGAGAAGAACAGAAGTTTCTTTAATTCCACTCATGGAAATAAATCTAAGTTTAGTGCAGTCTGTAAAAAAGAAGGGGATATATTTAATAATAGAGACAAGTGAATCAGTCCTCCCATCTGGTCAAAAACACCCTTCTCCTGGTCACTCACACCCTATAAGAGATGTAACATATATTATGAAGATAGAGATACTTGTACCTACGGTTATCAGTTCCAGGTGGAAATCATCCAGTTAAAACCTACCAGCACTGTGCATTTATTTGGAGATTAAGATATAGAGGCTCCTATGTTGGGTAAAATATTTCATTTATACAAATATTAGACAAATAGTCTCTAGTGAAGATCCAGGCAACGAAGAGTCTGCTATTCTGCACAGTAATCTGTAGCGGCTCTCAAATGTATTGTGCATAAGAATAACATGGATAATTTGTCAGAAATACCGACAACCTAGAATTCTGATTCATTACATAGGGGCTGAGACCAGTTAACTGATCTAAAAAAAGAAAAACTATTCTGATGATTCAAATTGATGTCAAAATTTAAGAAAAAATTCCAAATAAAATTTTATCTTATTTGCAAAGTAAACTTTTCTGAGGCCCTTGAAGGCATCTTTCCCTTTTGAAAACTAAATGACTTTTTTCTGCCTTTGGTTCCCTCTAAAATTAGGACTGAAGTCTGATTCTTCATGTGGAAGAAACAAGATGGCTTCTACAGTATTGTGTCACATCTAAAGCTAAGGATAGAGAGATTTATTTAGGAAATGTGTGGGGTTCCTTGGCCAATGCACTTGGGAAGCAGTCATGCCTTACATAGTCTTAAGTTGGCTCTGTTGTTGTTGATGGAGACAGTGTTGGTATCTTCAAGGTTTCAGTAAGGTTTCACAGACTGCTAAATTTTACAGCTCTGCTTTGGGAAACAAAGGTCTGGACACCTGCCCATGGATGGAGAAAAGCATGTGTCCATAGGAGAGGAGCAATAATAGACAAGGGAAAATCAGTATCAAGGCAAGAAGTGATTCTGCAATGTAGAGAAGTAGAAATCCAAAAAGTAACAATCCAAAATCAGGACTTCTTTGTGGAACATGCAAGAATAACTTTAGAACTCCTAGAATAACACTGCAAAAAGAATCTGGTAAATGTCTGAAATTCCAAACTCAAGTAGCATGAGGGCTCACATTAACATTTGGGCATTCTATGGATCTGTGTTTCTAGAAGGCTGGAGAAGTCAGAAAATGATTCATGACATTTGTATTGATTTGAGGTAATGTTAATCAGCTCAGTGGAAAATAAATTGTGTTAAGAAGTATAATAAAAGTGTCACAACTTCAGTTTAGGATATCATCAATCCCCCCCAAAAAAGCAGAATTTGAACTTTTAAAAAATGCATTTGGGTTTTGGGATCACTATATAGATATGACCTTACATTCCCTCAACCTAGCCATTGGTGACATAACAACAACAGCTTCAAAGTTTGAGTGGTGACAATCCAGATCAATGATAGGTGCAAGAGTATGGCAATATGTGGTTTAATTTCTACTGTTAATTCTTTTTCCAAACCAGAAGTATACATTCTCTCCCTCTATTGAAATGTTGACATGGGCCTTTCCCATAGGTCATTGAAAGAAAATATTTTTCCTTTCAGAGAGGTCCTCCTTGAATAAATAGCTTCAGGAAGGACACACAAAAAAATTGTGAATAGAGAAGAGAAAAATATTTAGCCAGCCAGATCAAGCCAAATTAATATTTAAATTAACAGGAGGAAGGGGACGAAGATGGCAGAGTAAGAGGACCCTAAGCTCACCCTGTCCCACAGATACAACTAGATAACACTCACAGCAGGGTAAATAATGCAGAAGACGACCCACAGTCTGGCGGAACAAACTTCACAACTAAAGGTAGAGAAAAGGCCACACTAAAGAGGGTAGGGAGGGCAGAGATGAGGTGGGGAACTAAATGGACCACAGCCATCAATGGGCAGGAGGGAGCCACAAACAGAAAGAAGGGAGAAAAACAGATTATCGCATGGAGGAGCCCACACAAGGACGATGAATCCCCAAAACACTTGATGTTGAAAACTAGAGGGGCTGAGTTTCATGAGTTCTTATAAACAGCAAGACTTAAACCCTGGAATCTTAAAAATCAAAGGACTTAGCTTTGGGAGAGCCCAGAGAACAATAGGAAGCTGAGTTCCAACCCTTAAAGAGACAGCACTACAACCAGCTTACAGAGATACAGCATAGGAGCAAGAGTTCTAAAAACATCTAGGGCACATGGGAGGGAGAGTTATCTACACATCTCAGAGCATGTCCCATAGGGGCAGTGTTCACTGAGGGACTTCTCCAGGAACAAAGGAGCCAGCAGGCACCATCTTCCTCTCCCACCCCCCAACATAAACACATGGCCATCTGTGGGAAATAGCATAGTGCCCACATTCACTCTACCTAACTTAATTATACCAAGCCCAACCTCTCTGGGCTTTGGTGGACCTGCCCTTCTTAGTCACCTTTGCCTCAGTCCCTGTACTCTGGGTTCTCTCCCCCAGAAAACTGCCACAAATCTTGCCAACACCACACCTGCCAACCCACACATTATCTGAGGTGCACCTTGTTAAAATTGCATGCCCTGCCCACACAGCCAAGGTCCCAGCAGTGGTGTCAGAAGGTCTCATTTTGCAATCAGACCAGTGCATCTTGTTAAAACTACACAGTGAGGGATCAAACCCTGCCCACAACAGGGAAAGAGAGCCTCTGAAGATTACAGGACTGAAGGAAAAAGCAGCCAGGACACAACAGCAGGGTGCACACAACACACATAGGAGACACCCCTGAAGTGATAGGCTCTGGTGAACAGGGGGCATTGCACTGCAGGGCACTACAGGACCTCTTCTTTATAAACCACTACTTTCAAGAGCAGGGGACATAGCTGACTTTCCTAACACACAGAAACAGACACAAAGATTTAGACAAAATGAGGAGACAAAGGAATATGTCCCAAATGAAAGAACAAGACAAAACCATAGCAGGAGACCAAAGTGAAACAGATATATGTAATATGCCTGATAACAATTCAAAGTAATGGTCACAAAGATACTGGGCTTGAGAAAAGAGTGGAGAACATCAGTGAGACCCCTTCAAAGAGAGAGAAAACATAAAAAGGAACCAGTCACAGATGAATAACACAATAAATGTAATTAAAAATACACTAGATGGAATAAATAGAAGGCTAGAGGAAGCAGAGAAATGAATTAGTGACCTGAAGGACAGCGTAATGGAAAGTAATCAAGCTGAGCAGATGAGAGAAAAATATTATGCAAAATGAGAAAAGACTTAGGGAACTCAGTAATTCCATCAAGTGTAGTAGTATTCATATTATAGGAATCCCAGAAGTAGAAGAGAGAGAAAAGGGGGCAGAAAAATTTTCTATTTTAAAAAATAATAGCTGAAAACTTCCTTAATCTGGGGGAAGGAAACAGATATCCAGATCCAGGGGGCACAGACGGCCCCCAACAAAATCAACCCAAGGAGGTCCACACCAATGCACATTAATTAAAATGGCAAAAAGTAGTGATAAAGAGAAAATTTTAAAATCAGCAAGAAAAAAGAAGACAGTTACATATAACAAAATCCCCATAAGGCTATCAGCAGATTTTTTTTTAGTGGAAACTTTGCAGGCCAGAAGGGAATGGCATGATACATTCAAAGAGCTGAAAGGAAAAAAAAATATCTACAGCCAAGAATACTCTATCCAGCAAGGATATCATTCAGAATAGGAGAGATAGAGTTTCCTAGACAAAAAGAAGCTAAAGGAGTTCATGACCACTAAACCAACCCTACAGGAAATGTTAAAGAGGACTCTTTGAGGGGAAAGGAAAGACCATAAATAAGAGTAAGAAAAGTAGGAAGCACAAAAGCCTAAAAATAAGTCTATCTATAAAAATAAGTCAAGGGATTCACAAAATAAAAGTATGTAAATTATGACACCATATGCCAAAAACATGGTGGGAAAAGGAATAAAGAATGGGCTCAAATGTAAGCAACCATCAACTTAATATAGACTGCTATATGTAGCAGATGTTATATACAAACTTAAAGGTACCACCAATCAAAAACCAGTAATAGATAGGCAAAGTAAAGAGAAAGGAATCCAAGTATATCACTAAAGAAAGCCAGCACACTGAGAGAGAAGAGCAAGAGAAGAAAGGATCAGAGAAAAAATACAAAAACAACCACAAAACAAGTAAGAAAATGGCAATAAATAGATAGTTATGAATAATTACTTTGAATGTAAATGGAACTAAATGCTCCACTCAAAAGACATAGGATTACAGAATGGATTAAAAAAAAAAAAAAAAAAAGACCCATGTCTATGCTCCCTACAGGGGACACATTTCAGACCTAAAGACACCTGCAGACTGAAAGTGAAGGGATGGAGAAACATTAATCATGTAAATGGATGTCCAAAGAAAGCTGAGGTAGCAATACTTATATCAGCCAAGTAGACTTTAAAACAAAGACTGTACCAAGAGACAAAGGACTCAATAATAATAAAGAAGGCAATCTAACAAGAAGATATAACAACTGTAAATATTTATGCACCCAACATGGGAGCACCCAAATACATAAAACTAATAATAATAAACCAAAGGAGCTAATCGATAGTAATGCAATAATGGTAGGGAACTACACTCCACTTATATCAATGAACAGATCATCTAAATAGAAAATCAACAAGGAAACAGTGATGTTTAATGACACACTAGACCGGACCAGATAGATATAACAGATATATTTGGAACATTCCATCTTAAAACAGCAGAATACACATTCTTTTCAAGTGCATACAGAACATTCTCCAGAATAGATCATAAATTAAGCCACAAAACAAGTCTCCATAAATTCAAAATGATTGCAGTCATACCATGCATCTTTACTGACATAACACTATGAAAGTAGAAATCAACAACAAGAAAAAATCTGGAAAGAGCACAAATACATGGAGCTTAAACAACATGCTACTAAACAATGAATGGGTCAACCAAGAAATCAAACAAGAAATCAAAAATTACATGGAGAGAAATAAAAATGAAAACACAATGGTACAAAATCTGGGATGCAACAGAAGTGGTTCTGAGAGGGAAATTTAGAGCAAAACAGGCCTATCTCAAGAAACAAGAAAAATCTCAAATAAACAACTTAACCTAGAAAAAGAAGAACAAATGAAACCCAAACCAGCAGAAAGAAGAAAATAATAAAGATTAGAGCAGAAATAAAGAATATAGAAACTAGAAAACAATAAAAACAGATTAATGAAACCAAAAGCTGATTCTTTGAAAAGATCAACAAAATTGATAAACTTCTAGCCAGACTCATCAAAAAAAGAGGAGAGAGAAAAAGAGAGAGAGAGAGAGAGGACTCAAACAAAATCAGAAATGAAACAGGAGAAATAACAACACCACAAAAATACAAAGGATTGTAAGAGAACATTATGAAAAATTATATGCCAAAAAATTGGACAATCTAGAAGAAATGGATAAATTCTTAGAAACATATAATCTCCCAAACTGAATCAGGAAGAAATAGAAAATTTGAACAGACTGATTACCAGCAATGAAATTGAATCCATTATCAAAAAAATCCTAACAAAAAGACAAAAAGAAGTCCAGGACCAGATGGCTTCACAGGCAAATTCTACCAAGCATTTAAAGAAGAGTTAATACCTATTATTCTCAAACTATTCCAAAAAATAGAAGAGAAAGGAAAACTTCCAAATTCATTCTATAAGGTCAGCATTACACTGATACCAAAACCATATAAAGACACCACTAAAAAAGAGAACTACAGGCCAATATCTCTAATGAAGATAGATGCAAAAATCCTCAATAAAATATTGACAAACCAAATCCAACAATACATTAAAAAATCATTCACCTTGATTGAGTGGGATTTATTTCAGGCATGCAAGGGTAGTTCAATATTCACAAATCAATCAACATGATCCATCACATTAATAAGAGAAAGGATAGAAGCATATGAAAATAGCTGTATGCTTTAGTCATTGAAACTAGGCTGTGCACCAGATGATATATGGAATTGTTGAATCAGCCACAAACATCTACAGCCATACCACCCTGAATGCACTTGATTCTGTAATTGTTGAATCACTAACTATATTGTACACCTGAAACTAATATAACTCTGTATACTAACTAAATGAAATTAAAATATTTTTTTAAAAAGGCTGTATGATCATTTCAATAGGTGCAGAAAAAACATTTGACAAAGTACAACATCCATTCATGATAAAAACCCTGAACAAAGTAGGTTTAGAGGGAACATACCTCAACATAATAAAGGCATTATATAAAATATCCACAGCTAATATCATCCTCAATGGGGAAAAACTGAGAGCTTTTCCCCTAAGGTCAGGAACAAGATGTCCATTCTCACGACTTTCATTCAACATAATACTGGAAGTCCTAGCCACAGCAATCAGACAACAGAAAGAAATTAAAAAAAAAAAAAAAAAAAAAAAAAAAAAAAAAAAAAAAAAAAAAAACATCCAAATTGGTAAAGAAGAAGTAAAATTAATGATGTGATGTATGGTGATTAACATAACATAATAAAATAAAATTTAAAAAAAAGAAGAAGTAAAACTTTCCGTATTACAGATGACACTTTATACAGAAAATCCTGAAGACTCCACCAAAAAAACAACTAGTACTGATAAATGAGTTCAGTAAAATTGTAGGGTAAAATTTCAATGTACAGAAATCTGTTGCATATACACTGTATAGTAAGAATGAAGCAGCAGAAAGAGAAATTAAGAAAACAATCCAATTTACAACTGCACCAAAAATAATAAAATACCTAGAAATAAACTTAAAGAGGTGAAAGGCTTATACTCTGAAAACTGTAAAACACTGATAAAAGAAATTGAAAATGGCACAAAGAAATGGAAAAGCATTCCATGCTCATGGATTGGAAGAATGAATATTATTAAAATGTCTATACTATCCAAAGCAATCTACAGATTTAATGCAATCTCTATCAAAATCCAATAACATTTTTCAGAGAACTAGAACAAACAATCCTGAAATTTGTATGGAACCAGAAAAGACCCTGAATAGCCAAAGCAATCTTGAAAAAGAAAAGCAAAGGTAGAGGCATCACAATTCTGGACTTCAAATTATATTACAAAGCTGTAGTGATCAAAAAGAGTATGGTACTGGCACAAAAATAGACACATAGATCAATGGAACAGAATAGAAAGCCCAGAAATAAACCCACAATTACATGGTTAATTAATTTTTGATAAAGGAGGCAAGAATATCCAATGGGAAAAAGTCTCTAGCTACATGTGAAAGAATGAAACTGGACCACTTTCCTTACACCATACATAAAAAGAAATCCAAAATGGATTAAAGAACTAAATGTGATAACTGAAACTGTAAAAAATCCTAGAAGAGAGGACAGGCAGTAATTTTCTGATAATTTCCTAGGAAGCAACATCTTTCTAGATATGTCTCTTGAGGCAAGGGAAAGAAAAGCAAAGATAAACTATTAGGACTACATCAAAATAAAAAGCATCTGCACAGCAAAGGAAACAACCAACAGAACTAAAAGACAATGTACTGAATGGGAGGAGATATTTGCAAATGACATATCTTATAAAGGGTTAGTATCCAAAATATATAAAGAAATTATACAACTCAACACCATAAAAATAAATAATTCAATTTAACAACGTACAGAGGACATGAACAGACATTTTTCCAAAGAAGACATCCAGATGGCCAATAGACACATGAAAAGATGCTCAACATCACTCAACATCAGAGAAATGCAAATCAAAAATACAATGAGATATCACTTCACACTTGTCAGAATGGCTAAAATGAAAAACTGAAGAAACAAGTGTTGGTAAGGATATGGAGAAAAAGTTACCCTCATGTACTGTTGGTGGCAATACAAACTGGTGTACCCCCTGTGGAAGATAGTATGAAGGTTCCTCAAAAAATTAAAAATAGAACTATCCTATGATGCAGTTATTGCACTATTGGGTATTTACCCGAAGAACAGAAAAACACAAATTCGAAGGGATATATGCACCCCTATGTTTATTGCAGCCTGGTTTACAGTAGTCAAACTATGGAAGTAGCCCAAGTGTCCATTGATAGATGAACGGATAGAGAAGATGTGGTGTATATATACAACAGAATATTATTCAGCCATAAAAAGAATGAAATCTTGTCATTTGCAACAACACGGATGGATGAGAGTATAATGCTAAGAGAAACAACCAGTAAGAGGAAGACAAGTATATGATTTCACTCACAAGTGGAATAAGAAACAATACAGTAGGGTGCCTGGGTGGCTGTCAGTTGGCTGTCTGCCTTTGGCTCAAGTCATGATCCCGGGGTCCTGGGATTGAGCCCCACGTGGGGCTTCTTGCTTGTTGGGGAGTCTGTTTCTCCCTCTGCCCCTCACCCCACTCTCGTGCTTTCTTTCAAATAAATAAATAAAATCCTTTTTTTTTTTTAAGGAACAATACAGCAAACAAAAGGGGAAAAAAGAAACAAACCAAAAAACAGATTCTTCTCTTTAAAGATTTTATTTATTTATTTGAGAGAGAGAGAGCGCACGAATTCAGGAAGGGGCCAAGGGAGAGGGAGAAGCAGACTCCCCCTTGAGCAGGGTGCCAGATGCAGGGCTCGATCCCAGGACCCCAGGATCATGACCTGAGCCGAAGGCAGACGTTTAACCAACTGAGCCACCCAGGTGACCCCCCAAAATACTCTTAACTATAGAGAACAGTTATCAGAGGGGAGGCAGGTAGGGGATGGGGGATTAAGAATAAGAGTAAATTTATCTTGATGAGCATTGTGTAATATATGGAACTGTTGAGTCACTATATTGTATACCTGAAACTAATATAACACTATATTATTAACTATACTGGAATTAAAATTTAAAAATATTTAAATGAACAGACTCTTCAACATTTGCACTTGGATATCTAACAGGCATCTTGCAGTCTACAAGTCCAAAGTGTAATTCTTGATCCTCCCCCTTTGAAACTGCTCTTCTCATAACCCTCCCATATCAGTTAATGGCAATTTCATGCTAGTTATTCAGCTCTAAAATCTTGGGAGTCATCCTTGACCCTTCTTTTTTTATACTATTGTTTCAAATCTGTCAGATAACCTTGTCACCATTCCCGAACTGAGCCACCACCATCGTTCTGTATTATTCCAATTGCTTCCCAATGTGCATATACATATGTATGTTTTCAAATCATTCAACCAATACCAATGATAATACATATTTTCCATATTGTAAAACAATTTAAACTACCAACTAGTTGTCTACTCTTTCATGCAATATTCAAATTTTTTGTATTTCCCTAAGATGATCTGTTCTATTTCATCTAATACAGATATTTAAATTTTATGTAAATTTTATGTAAATTTTAGACTGTATTACATACAATATTGTAATTGTATAATACCACATAAAATTCAAGAATAAGGATTTAAATATTATTTTTGCTTCCACTTTTTCTTCTAAGCATCTACTCTGACTCTCAATACATAGTTATACTACTAAAACTTTAAGCACAAATTACCTCACTAGTAAAAACCTACCTGTAGCTTGTCATCTCACTCAGATTAGGAATAAATCTTTGCAAGGGTTTTATAAGATACTCAGCATTTAGATCGTATATGTCCTTGATCTCATTTCCAGTGGCTCTCACCTTACTTTCCTTTCTTCAACCACAGTGGTCTTTTTTGCTGAACTCAGTCAACTAGGGATGTTCTCGCCTCTGGGCTTTTGTAATTTTAATTTCCTCTGACAAGAACTCTCTTCCATTAGTTATAAAATGGTTTGCTTCTTTATTTCCATTAAGTTTTGCTGAAATGCCACCTTCTCAGGGAGGTTTCTCTGATCACTCTATTCTAAATTCAATGCCTCCTCTATTCCTGTTTTCTTTTTCACTGTAACACTTATTAAAATAACACATTATGTATTTTATTTATATATTTTTACCATCTATCCTGTCTTCACTGTAATGCAAATTCCTGATGGATTTCTTTTATTTATTGCTGAAACTCTATAACTTAATTGTTCCTGACATATATGTGTTGCTCAATAAGTATTTCTTGATAAATTCAATGAATTAATTCAACCTTGAGCAATATTTTTCTGTATAGCACTGTCATAATTACTGTAAAAGTCTTAAGAAAGAGTCCAATAGAATTGAAAATAGGATATTACCAAGTCATGTTTTGTCTCTTTTATATTTGCTATTGGGTGAGAATCTAGGATGTGTATGTGATTGATTCTTTATTAACTGGAAACCAAATTCCTGCTGCCGATTTCTTTTGGAAAGTAAACCTTATGAAGATGTATTATCAATTTTCTTTCCTGTTTAAAGTTTCTTTATCTTATTACATAAAATTGTACAAATTGAAGCTATTAAGAATTTTATAGAGCCGTCTGGTCTGGTTTGAAGCAGTTTTCCCTCATCACTCCTTGACTCTTGTTCCACTGTTTAACTCACAAGGCAAATTGAACAGAAGAGCAGATGGAGTTACAACCTGTAGATGTTTCATTAGTGTCTTCATTATTCAGAGGCACTCATTTATAATACTCCAGACAGAGTCCTTTCTATGATGCATAGAAGATGGTTGGCTAAATCTGATAAGTTAATATACTCAAATCTTGTCATTTACCTCTGAATTTCTTTTTTGCCCTTCGAACAGAGTATTTTGTACATTTTAGTTCTTGATATAAAGACAAGAGGAGAGCAGTGGGCAAGACAAAATTGTTTGCCTTCTATACAACAATATGAAACTCTCCAGGTTTCAGTATTAGAGAAATGTTAAGCATATTACTCCATAACATCATTATGGCATCAAGCCATTGACTGGAAATTTACATTTGTTCATGCTTAAAAATTGCTGTTGCACAGACAATCCTACTCCCCTACGTATTTGCAGTTATTTTCCATAATTCTGTATTTACATATTCATTTTGATGTTTCATTGTTTTAAATGTACACATTATACATTAACATTCAGACTATTCACCTGACTTCTATAAAACAAAAATAGCTTTTTAAAAAAAGATTTTATTTATTTAATTTACAGAGAGAGAGAGAGAGCACAAGCAGGGGGAGCAGCAGGCAGAGGGAGAGGGGGCTGAGCAGAGAGCTCATAGGGCTCCATCCCAGGGCTCTGGGATCATGACCTGAACCAAAGGCAGACACTTAACCAAATGAGCCACCCAGGCACCCCAAAACAAAAAGCTTTTATTTTTTTACTTTTTGTCAAAAAAATAAAAAATTATTTATTTGAGATAGAGAGAGAGTGAGAGAGAGAGCATAAGTGGGGCAGGGGGGAAGAGGCAGAGGGAGAGGGAGAAGCAGGCTACCCGCTGAGCAGGGAGCCCCAGTGAAGGGCTTGATCCCAGGACTCTGACCTGAAGGCGGCTGCTTAACCAACTGAGCCCCCCAGGTGTCCCAAAAATAGCTTTTAAAAGAACAACAGGACAGATGTTATTTCATTTTTTTCTATTATGTTCAGTTACCACTGTATAGTACATCATTAGTTTTTGATGTAGTGTTCAATGATTCATTAGTTGCATATAAAACCCAGTGCTCACTACTGGGTATTTACCCCAAAGATACAAATGTAGTGATCTGAAGGGGTACGTGCACCCGTATGTTTATAGCAGAAATGTCCACTATAGCCAAACTATGGAAAGAGCCAAGATGTCCATCGACAGATGAATGGATAAAGAAGATGTGAGATAGATAGATAGATAGATAGATAGATAGATAGATAGATAGATAGATAGATATCAATGGAATATTATGCAGCCATCAAAAGGAATGAAATCTTATCATTTGTAATGACATGGATGGAACTGGAGGGTATTATGCTGAGTGAAATAAGTCAATCAGAGAAAGACATGTATCATATGATCTCACTGATATGAGGAATTCTTAATCTCAGGAAACAAAATGAGGGTTGCTGGAGTGGAGTGGAGGAATGGGGTGGCTGGGTGATAGACATTGGGGAGGGTATGTGCTATGGTGAGCACTGTGAATTGTGTAACACTGATGAATCACAGAAAAATAATACATTATATGCTAAAAAAAAGAAGAAGATAGTAGGAAGGGAAAAATGAAGGGGGGGAAATCGAAGGGGGAGACGAACCTCATGAGAGACTATGGACTCTGAGAAACAAACTGAGGGCTCTAGAGGGGAGGGCGGGTGGGGGGATGGGTTAGCCTGGTGATGAGTCTTAAAGAGGGCACATATTGAATGGAGCACTGGGTGTTATACGCAAACAATGAATCATGGAACACTACATCAAAAACTAATGATGTAATGTATGGTGATTAATATAATAAAAAAATTATATAAACAAAACAAAACAAAAAAAACCTAGTGCTCATCACAACATGTGCCCTCCTTAATACCCATCACCCATTCCCCCACCCCTCTCCCCTCTGAAACCCTCAGTTTGTTTCCTGGGGTCCAGAGTCTCTCATAGTTCATCTCCCTCTCTGGTTTCTCTCCCTTCAGATTTCCCTCCCTTCCCCTATGGTCCGCCATGCTATTGCTTATGTTCCACATATGAGTGAAACCATATGATAATTGTCTTTCTCTGCTTGACTTATTTCACTCAGCATAATCCCCTCCAGTTCCATCCATGTCGATGCAAATGGTGGGTATTCATCCTTTCTGATGGCTGAATAATAGTCCATTGTATGTATGAACCACATCTTCTTTATCCATTCATCTGTTGAAGGGCATCTTGGCTCTTTCCACAGTTTGGCTATTGCGGACTTTGCTGCTATGCTATGAACATTGGGGTGCATATGGCCCTTCTTTTCACTACATCTGTGTCTTTGGGGTACCCAGTAGTGCAATTGCTGTTAAGTCTAAGTCTCTACATAATGCTCTTTTCCTCTAGAGTGGCTTTACTCCACCATACCCTGATAAACTAAGTATAGGATGATCTTAATTTGAACAGGGACTCAGAAGACTAAGACTGCATTACGGTTTCTGATAGGCTTATTCTATTTTCATTTCTCATCTGTCCCTCAAGATTAGTACTCCTACAGTTCCAACTAATACCCTAGGGCACATACTAGGGCCCCTTCTTCCTTGGTGTGTTCTGATTACCATTTGTGCCTCCTTAACATCAAGAGATTGTTGAAAACTCTACTTGAATTTTAGCAGCTTTTAGCTTAGTTTCTCTGCCTTTTGCCCTCAACAGCTTAATAACTAAGCAATGTTTCAAGTGAAACTTGACTTCACATTCTGCCTCTTCTTTCTTATTAGGGCTGTTGGTCTCTCAGGTCCTGGCAGGCTTGGTAGGCCCACACTTCAATTTTTGTCTCTCTTTTTGAGGCTGCTAAAAGCTCTTCTGGCTCTACTGCCTTAAAAAAAAGTGGTGGTTGAGTAGATTTGCAGCATCTTGCTCCATGCTAAGAATTAGCAAATGTTCCCTAAAAAATTCAGTTCACAGAGTATCTACTCACTTATCTGCAGTTGACTTATTTCTGGGGATTTGGTTCCTCAGCTTCTATAAGATTCAGTGGTAATCTGATGAGATGCCATTGAAGGTACATGTTTGAATATATCTTTAAAAAAATCTGGTTCTTGGGCGCCTGGGTGGCTCAGTCGTTAAGCGTCTGCCTTCGGCTCAGGTCATGATCTCAGGGTCCTGGGATCGAGCCCCGCATCGGGCTCCCTACTCCGCGGGAAGCCTGCTTCTCCCTCTCCCCCCTGCTTGTGTTCCCTCTCTCGCTGTCTCTCTCTCTCTCTCTCAAATAAATAAATAAAATCTTTAAAAAAAAAAAATCTGGCTCTTTTAGTTGTTTTGTAGCAGGAACATTGGTTTTTCACAAGCTATTTTATCAGAGTCAGAAGCACAAGTCAGCTCCTTCCTAGCTCAGGCTGCAAGCTCACACCCCCTCAAACTTCACCCCTGCACACTTACCTAGGGCAAAAGGATCTTTAGTCTCCTTAGTGGTTTCTTATGAAATTATACTTTAGTTCTTGAAATGTTTATTTTCTTCCCCCTTCTATAATTTCCGTGTAATTTTTTGGTGATGTAACCAGCACTTTTAAACATCTTGGCAAGAAGTTGAGGCTTCTGTGCAATGATTTCCTTTCATTTGTTTCCTCTCCCATGGCTCTACAGAAAGTAATATTCCTCATTGTGGTAGGAAAAAAATGACTCTCCAACAATGTCCATGCCCTAATCCCCAGAACCTGTGAATATGTTATGGTACACAGCGAAAGGAACTTTAAAAATGTAAATAAGGTTAAAAATCAGTGACATTGAGAGAGAGTATCCGAGATTATCCAAGTAGGCCAAATCTAACTATTTGAGTCCTTAAAAGCAAAATAACTGGGGCACTTGGGTGGCTCAGTCGGTTAAGCATCTGCCTTTGGCTCAGGTCATGATCCCAGGGTTCTGGGATCGAGCCTCGTGTCTGGATCCCTGCTTAGCGGGGAGCCTGCTTCTCCCTCTCCCACTCCCGCTCCCCCTGCTTGTGCTCTCTCTCTCTGTGTAAAATAAATAAATAAAATCTTAAAAAAAAAAAAAGCAAAATAACCTTCTCCAGCTGGGGCAGAAGAAATGAAGCAGAAGGATAAGTCAGAAATATTTGAAGCAAGAGAAGGACTTGACTATAGTTTCTGATTTGAAGATGGAGAGGCAACATGATGAGGTAACCATTAAGTTAAGTGACCCCAGCTGAGAGCCAGCAAGAAAATAGGAACTTGGTGCTAGAACCGAGAGGAATTTAATTCTGCCAACAACTTAAATGAATTTGGAAAGATTTTTCCCTAGAGGCTTCAGAAAATAGCTTAAGCCAGTCAACACCTTGATCTTAGCCTTCTGGAAACTTAAGCAAGAAAAATCAGTCAAGCTTACTATGATGTGGGGTGGCCGAGTGCAACGGTCAAGAAAGAATTCTTGAGATGTTTTATGGTGCAAAAAGGTGCTTTTATTATAGCATGGCGACAGGACCATGGGCAGAAAGCGCTGCACTTGTGATTGTAAGGAGACTGATTATATACTTTTAAGTTTCGGGGGGAGGGTAGAGATAATATAAGTCTCTAAAGGGATTTCTGTATGTTAAAGAAGAGTTATAGGATCCTGGAGGTCTGGCTATTGTCAAGATAAGTTTGCTTTTAGACTCTAGCAAAACATTAACATTAAAGCAGCCATGCATTAAATAGGAGGGCATGTGATGGAATGATCACTGGGTGTTATATGCAACTGATGAAGAAGCTAATGATGTACTATGTGTTGGCTAATTGAATTTAAATTAAAAAAAAAAGAAAAGAAAAGAAAGAAAGAAAAAAAAGAAAAGAGCCATGAGTTCCTGGAGGAATGTTAAGCTCTGCATATCTCAGGCAATCAACCTTGCAATCAACCTCATTATTCATTAGTGGGCTGAAAGTTGTGAGAAAATTTAATTTTATCTACATTTCCCTTGGCTTTGTTCTCCTTATCACATACCAGATTTCTGAACTATAGAAACTGTGAGATAATAAGTGTGTGTTGCTTGGGGCTATTAAATTTGTGTTAATTTGTTATAGCCTTCATGGAAAACTCATACACTCATATGTAACCCACTCCCAGCATTCCCCACATTCAATCAAGCCACCTATAGATTCAATGCAATCCCTATCAAAATTGCAATAATGTTTTTTACATAAAAAGAAAAATCCTTTCTAAAATTCATATGGAACCTCAAAGGACCCCGAATAGCCAAAATAATTTTGAAAAAAAGAGCAAAGCTAGAGGTTGCATGCTTCCTGATTTCAATATTTATTACAATACTTCAGTAATCAAAACAGTGTAGTATAGGCTTAAAGACAGACATATAAGCCAATAGAACAGGATAAAGAGCCCTCACATATATGGTCAAGTAATTTTCTACCAGGATGCCAAGAATTTAAAATGGGGGAAAAGACCGTCTTTGCAACAAATGGTATTAGTACTACTGGCTTTCCACATAGAAACAAAGTTAAACATTTATTCCATATGTAAAAATTAACTCAACATGGATCAAGAATCTAAATGTAAGACCTAAAATTATAAAATCCTTAGAAGAAAACAGGGGAAAAGCTTTATGACACTGGATCCAGCAATGATTTATTTGATATGACACCAAAAACACAGGTAACAAAAGTAGAAGTTAATCGTACCACTGTATTAAATCAAAATTAGAAATCTGTGCATAAAAGGAAACAATCAACAGAGTAGAAAGGCAACCTATAGAATCTAAAAATATCTGAAAATCATATATCTAATAAAGGATGAATACTCAGAATATAAAAAGAACTCATACAACTCAACAACAACAAAAACCCCCAAATAATCTGATTAAAAATTGGCAAAGGCTTAAATAGACATGTCTTCAAAGAAGATAAACAAATGTGCAATAAGCAGATGAAAAGATGGTCAACATCACTAATCGTTAGGAAAATACAAATCAAAGTTACCAGGAGATAACATCTCACACCAATCAGGATTGCTACTATCAAAAAATAATAATAATAAACAAAAAAGGAAGAAAGAAAACAACTGTTGGTAAGGATGTGGAATAATCTGAATTCTTGTGCACTGTCAGTGGGAATGTAAAATGATATAGTTCCTGTGGAAAATAGTATGGTGCTTCCTCAAAAACTTAAAAAAAAGAATTACTATATGATCTAGTAATTCTGTTTCTGGGTATATACTCAAAAGAATTGAAAGCAGGGTCTTTAGATATTTGTACACCCATGTTTATGGCAGCATTATTCACAATAGCTATTCACAAAAGCAACCCAAGTGTCTATCAAGAGATGGATGGAAAAGCAAAATGTGGTATATACATACAATGGTATATTATTCAGCCTTAAAAAGAAGGAAATTCTGCAATATTTCACAATATGGATAAACCTTGAGAACATTATGCTAAGTGAAATAAGCCAGTCACATAGAGGCTAATACTATGTGTTTCAACTCACATGAGGTACTTAGAGTAGTCAATATTATAGAGACAGAAAGTAGAGTGATGGTTGCTTGGGACTGGGTAGAGAGAAGAATAAATAATTATTATTTAATATGTACAGAGTTTTTGTTT
Organism: Mirounga leonina; assembly: GCF_011800145.1. Lineage (NCBI taxonomy): Eukaryota > Metazoa > Chordata > Mammalia > Carnivora > Phocidae > Mirounga > Mirounga leonina. The sequence continues at coordinate 19,020,484 of NW_023270158.1, forward strand.
TACAAGATGAGAAGATTTCTGGAGATAGATGGTAGTGATGTACACTGTACAACATGAGCATATTTAATACCATTAAACTGTATACCTAAAAATGGCTAAATAGTAAATTCTATGTTATGTGTATTTTACAGTTTTTTAAAAAATGGAGAAATTAATAGAGGTAAATATTGATTCTTTGAAGAGAGTAACAAAATTAATAAACTTAGGGTTAGACTGATGAATAAATGATAGATAAGGCATACATTATTAATAAAGTGAAAGCAAAAAGATTGTCCTTATAAGAAAATTAGAATATTTTATGCATAACTTGATGCCAATACATTTAACAATTAACATAAAATAGGCCATATCATAAAGAAACACAAATAATACAAGATGTCATAATCCAAATTCCATTAAAATCAATCCTTTTAAAGAACTTCTCACAAAGTACACCCCATACTCAGATGACTTCACAAGTAAATTCTTATATATATTTTAACATAAATATCACCAATTGTTTTAATTTAAATTCAATTAGCCAACATATAGTACATCATTAGTGTCCGATGTAGAGTTCAATAATTCATCAACTGCATATAACACCCAGTGCTCATCACATAATGCGCCCTCCTTAATATTACGTATTTTTTTTAAGATTTTATTTATTTGAGACAGAGAGAATGAGAGAGAGAGAGCACATGAGAGGGGGGAGGGGCAGAGGAGAAGCAGACTCCCTGCTGAGCAGGGAGCCAGATGCGGGACTCGATACCCGGACTCCAGGATCATGACCTGAGCCGAAGGCAGTCGCTTAACCAACTGAGCCACCCAGGCGCCCCATTATTACATATTTTTAAATAAATTCTTTAAGACAGGAAAATGAAAGAATATTTATTTTACTGTATAGGTATAGTATAATTATCTCAAAACCTGACATAGGACATTATAAGAAGGAAAAATCCCAACTCATGCTATTTTTTCTCATGAATAGGTGCCAAATCATAAACAAAATATTGATAAACCAAATACAGTGTTAGATGAAAACTAACACATAATGGTCAAGTTGGTTATATTACAGGAATCAATGTAATCCCCCCTATTAAAAGAAGAAAATTAAAAAAGAATATTATCATTTCAATATATATAGAAATAGCAAACAAAAAATAGCAAATAGAAGGAAAATCTGTTAGGAATAGAATGGAACTTCTGTAATCTGATTATTATCTACCAACTGCCTGCATTAATTACCATACGAAATCCTAGATGATGCAATAAGGCAAGGGATAAGGAAGAGTGGACATAAAGAGTTAAAACACTGCTGTCTGTTTACAAAGTTGAAAAGTTTCTACTGATGAACTCTTAGAATGAAGAAGTGAATCAAATACCTGATTATACAGTAGAGGAAGTGAAAATTCTACACAGGAAACTATGAAACATTCTGAGAAACTGAAGTTCATATATCCTAATAAATATAGCAGGTCCTTAGATTGGAAGATTTGGCATATAAAGATGTAAATTTTGAATTTCAAAACCGAGCAAAATAATGAAGAGATACCTCACTATATACATATATATTATATAAAGATATATATATCTTTATGTACCTATATAGATTAAATACAGATATTAACATAATAAATATATATATTTGTTCTCCCAATGGCTAACAAATACATATATATATTTGTTCTCCCAATAGTTAATAAACTTAAGAACTGGCAATCAACCTCATTATTCATCAGAGAAATGAAAATTAAATCTCAATGAGATACTCCTACACACCCACCAGAATGGTTCAAAAGAAAGGAAAAGAAAGCTAGCAATACCAAACTCTGGCAAAGATGCAGTGCAAATGAAATTCTCACACACTGTTGGAAGTTTAAATAGGTAAATACATAGAATCACTTTGGGAATCTGCCTTTATTGAAGTTTAATATGAACATGCCATTTGTTCTAGCAGTTTCATTCCTACACAAACACACAAAAGAAATGCATGTATGTATTGACCAAAAGGTATGCACAGTAATAGTCATAGCACCATTATTTATAATAGCCCCAAAGTGATACCTTCCTAAACATCTTTCAATGATAGAATGGATAAATATATAATGGAATATTCTTACATTGGAATATCAACAGGCAATGCAAATGTACTTTATAAACTGACAATATTTTATGAGAGATGACTAAGAATAATGCTCACACAGTGCAGGAGAAGAGATATTTGTTTTAAGAGAGGAAGATTACCAGGATAGTGAATAATTTTATAAATTACTATGACTATTTGTGTTCATAAATATCTTTGTATTTTTTAAAAATGTTTTCCCAAACACAACCTTATTAAGCAGAGGAATTTTATAATTAGTCCTCAGAAAATGAAAATTCTACTATGCCTTCATTAAGCAATATACACAGTGCATATATAGTTCTGACTAGAGCAAAAACAGTTAAATACAAAATTGTTAGGTAAATTTTCACAAATAAGCATGCATAAAGTATAGGAAGACCAGTGCGAATCAGGCCATCAGATAGTACAAATCCAGTAAGTTATCATATATTACTTATGAAAGTTAGTTTCATGTGTCAACTTGCCTAAACTATAGTACACAGTTCAAACACTATTCTAGATATTGCTGTGAAGATATTTTGTAGACGTGGTGATGTTGTGGTGGATGATGTATGATCTACAATCAGTAGATTTTAAGTAAAGGAGATTATTGTCAATATTGTAAGTGGGCCTCATCCAATCACTGGAAATACTGTAAAAGCAAAACCAAAGTTTGCCTGAAGAAAGAGAAATTCTGCCTCAAACAGCAGCATCAACTGTTGCTTCAGTTTCCAGCCTATAGGCTCACCCAAAGCTTTTCAGACTTGCCAGCCTGCACAAACGGCCAGCCAATTTCCTGAAATAGATTGATCTACCTACATCTGTATCACTATCAAGATATATATAACATGTTTATCTACATCTACCTCCTACTGGTCTGTTTGTTTCTTTTTCTCTGGAGAACCATGACTGATACAGATTTTGGTACCAAGAGTAGCTCTAAAGGAACATAAACTTCAGAATGAGTTGAGGGAATTGATTTTGGGGTTTCTGAAGTTCGTTCTGTAATCTGATTAGATTTAAAGTACTAATGACTCTATTTCCAGTGTAAAGATGGCCCTAAAAGTCTATGCTGTAATGGCAATAGATATATGTAAAATATCACTATTGAATACTTAAAATAAAATATTTATAAAAAGGCAAGTTTCTAGGTTATCATAAACTTGATACCTTAGAACATTTTTGTCAAACTCTCAAGTATAATGAGACTGGCTGCTTAGTCCTAACTGTACTGAAGAAAGTAGGGAAAGACACAGATGAATGCAGGGCTTCAAATTCCCTGCTCAAGCACCTTATAAATGAAGGAAAATGTCTGTATTAGTCAGCTAAACTGCATCTTAACCCATTCAGGCTGCTATTTAAAGAATACCATAGATTGGCTTAAACAATAGACATTTATTCTCAGAGTTCTTGAGGCTGGAAAGTCCAAGATTGAGGTCCAGCAGGGTTTGACTTCCGATAAGGGCTCTCTTCTTGACTTGTAGACAGTCACCTTCTTGCTTTGTCCTCACATGGTCTTTCCTTGATGCATGTCTCTCTCCTCCTCTTCTAAAAGGTCACCAATCCTTTTAGTATAGGACCTGACCCTTATGAACTTGTTTAATCTTAACTGCTTCCTAAAAGCCCTATTTCCGAATAGTAGGGCTTCAATATATGAGTTTGGAGAAGGGCACAATTCAGTCCATATGAGTTATTATGTCTGACCTGAAAGAAACCTTTATCTCCTATAGCCACGGGGCTGACATTGTTGAAAACCAAACACAGAACCTCATCTTGTGAGTAGTTAAATTCATCACAAATTGAATAACTAATCTTGTAGGTATCTTCTATTAAAGTGAGGTCATATGTTAGGAAAGAACCAGATAGTAAATATTGGAATGGGCACATATGAGTAGATCCCAAATAAAACTGGGTACATCAAATCCCTAAGTTCCGTTAAACCTACTTTGTCAGTAGAGGCAGTCTTTCTACCCCCCATCTGAGGAGGTTAACACTGCTTTACCTGAGGAATCATAAAGTACACGCACAATGAGGTACCTGCCTTGCAAGATATTATTGATTCTCTTCTGGACCCACTCTACTGCCTTTGCTTCTAGACCTAAAGACTCAATTTCCAGCAAGACTTAAAAGGTGAAGGTGAAATAAAGTTTGGCCCAAAAGAACGGAATGATTTTTTCCAACTTATATAGATAGAGACATGGGGAATATATGTGAGAATGGAGATTAAGGCTGTGGGCTAAGGGTAGAAAAAAACAAAATTGGTTTAGGCCAATTTACTGATATGGGTCCACTAAAGAGAGACTTTGAATTCAGTGTTGTAGCTTGAAGGGTTAGAAAGGGATCTAACAGTTTATTTAGTTGGTTGGCTGAAATATGGACCAAAAGGTGCCTACTAAACATGAATTTCAGAGCCATAACTGCACTGGTATACTGTAGATTAAAGGCTTAGAGAGACTGGGATATTGGCCTGGTTTTATGTAAGAAATGCTCACCCATCTGGGTAGGGTCCAGAGGACACACATTTCACCACAACTATGAGAAATAAATTTGTGAGGGGAGCCACAGCATTCTTGTAGAGCTCTATAGTCACTCTTCTCTGTAGGTCGGAAATTACAGCAGAAACTGATGCCAGTTAACTGAGATTCTTACATACAATGGTGGTAATTGTATCCCAAAGTAGCAGGCACCAGGTGGTAGCATATATTCACCAAAGATAGGTGGGTATGGTTACCATAATGGAAAGCAGAGTTAAAGCAGTAATCAGAATAGTCTAACTCACAGAGACCTATGGCAATGGCTAGTTAATTATGGCATCCCCAGAAGAGAAATAGATGGGCAGTCTACAAAATTCTTATTTGACCTGAATATATGGAAGAGTTCTAGGTGGAATGAACAGAAGTCTAACTTGAATCACCAAAACAGAATCATGACTCTTCAATCAATTCCCAGAGTTCAGCTAGTTTACAGACCCAGAGCTCTTTGAATGAAGGAGAGGCTGGGTACCCTTGTAGAATTCTGCTATACTGTTTATACCTTTAGTCTTTTTCCCAGCCTTCCCCAAGGGACATACAGACTTTTACCAGAGTAACTCTGCTTTGAGGAAAAGGAGATATATTTTTTTAGTGATTACTGGACACTGGCACTGAATTGATGCTAATTCCGAGAGAGCTGAAACATCATCATGGTCTACCAGTCAGAGCAGGGGCTACGGAGCTAAGTGAGTTTTAGGTCATGACCATCTCACAGTGGGTCTAATGAGTCCCTAAACATACCCTCTGGTTATTTGTACCCTTCAGGAATACATAATTGGAAGAGACATGCTCAACAACTGACAGAATTCAAATACTAGTTCCCTCACCTATGGAGTGAGGGATGTAATAGCAGGAAAGGCCAAGTGGAACCACTAGAATTGTTTCCACTAAGGAAAATAGTAAACCCAAAGGAATACCTCATTCCTGGATAGATGGAAAAATTAGTGCCACCATCAAGGACTAGAAGAAAATGAGGGTCATGATTTTCACCTCATCCCCATTAAATCTGCCTATTTGGCCTATGTAGAAAACAGATTGATCTTGAAAAAGAGCGGTGGATTATCATAAACATAACCAGGTGATGACTGCAATCACAGCTACTATTCCAGATGTGGTTTTGTTACCTGAGCAAATTAACATATCCCTAGTACGTGGTATATAGAATTGATCTGACAAATGCTTTTTTCTCTAAACCTGTTTTTGGTAAAGACCACCAGAAACAGGTTGTTTTCATCTGGCAAGCCAACAATAAATCTTCACTCTCTTAACTCAAAGGTATATTGACTCCCCAGACCTCTGTCATAATTTAGTCCACAGAGACCTTGCTCACCTTTCCCTTCCACAAGACATCATCACACTATACTATTAAGTTGATGACATTCTGCTGATTGGACCTAGTGAATAAGTAATAGCAACAACTCTGGCCAAACTCTGCCAAATGGTGAGGAATCAATCTAACAAAAATTTAGGTACCTTCCACTCCAGCGAGATTTCTAGGTGTCTAGTGGTGTGGGGCATATTGAGATACCTTTCTAAGGTATTGCATCTGATTCCTCCTATGATTAAAAAAAAAAAAAAAAGGAGCCCAATGCCAAATAGGCCTCTGGATTTTGGAGGTAACGGATTCTTCATTTGGTTGTGCTAAGCCACCCCATTTACTGAGTGACCCAAAAGGCTGCTAGGTTTGAATGGGGCTAGTTTTGAGAAGAAGAAAGGGGTCTGCAACAGCTCCAGGCCACCATGCCATCTGTCTACCATGTGGACCATATTATCCAGCAGATCCAATGATACTTAAAGTTTCAATGGAAGGTGGAGATACTATTTGGAAACTTTGGTAGGTCCCTATAGATGGATCACAGTGCAGATCCTTATGAATTTGGTAAAGCTCTGCCATCCTCTGCAGGTAACTACTCTTCTTTTAAGAAGCAGCTTTTGGTTCACTACTAGGGCTCGTAGAGACCCACTTAAACATGGGTCACCAAATTCCCATGGAACCTGAGCTGCCCATCATGAACTGGGTGTTAGCTAACCCACTAAGCCACAAAGTTGGGGATGCACAACAGTATTCCATTATCAAATGGAAGTGGTATAGAAAACACTGGGCCTGAGCGGGTCCTGAAGGCACAACAATTACATGAAGAAGTGGCCCAAATGCCCATGGTTCCCATTTCTGCTGCATTTTCTTCTCTCTCCCAGTCTGCATGTATGTGCTCATGGGGAGTTCATTACTAGCAGTTGGCTGATGAAGAGAAACTCAGCTCTGATTTATAGATGGTTCTGTGCAATATACAAGCACCACCACAAAGAGGACAGCTACAGCACTAAAGCCCTTTTCTGGAACCTTGCTAAAGGACAGTGGTATACAGAAATCCTTCCAGTGGGCAGAACTTCAAGCAGTATATCTGGTAGTTAATTTTTTTTTTTTTTGGAAAGAAAAATGGCCACATGTGTGATTTGTATACTTCTTCGTGGGCTGTGGCCAGTGGTTTGGATGGTCAGGGACTTGGAAGGAACCTGATTTAAAAATTGTAACCAATTTGACTCCTCATGTCTCTGAATTGATGGGCTAAGAAAATAATTACTATACCTGCTGGGTTAATTTATTCTTATTTAGTAAGGGGAAATTGATTTGCTTCCACATGATAGAAGTAAAGAAGACTATGTCTGTAATATAGGAGATCCCTTAGGGTATCTCAGTACTACCATGCCCTGTGATTATAATCAATAGAAAACTTCAACAACCCAAAATCAGGAAAAACTACTAATGACCCAGACACATTATGAATGAAGGTTTGGGGCACCCCATTAGGCAAAGAACCATTACCAGCTGCAGGACTTGCTGAAGACAAAGGAAATATAGAATGGGTAGTGAAAGAAAGTAGTTATAAATACCAGCTATGATCATGTGACTACTTGAGGAAATGAAGACTGTAACTGTTAAGAGTATTTTTCCTTATTTTGTTGTAAATATATCTGTATGCATATATAATATACACAAAAAATATTTCATTATCTTCCTCTTCTTAACTACTTATACATCATAAGATGTATTCATAATAGTTAAGTTCACATGACAGAATATAAGTTATAGAATAACATGGAGAAAAATGAGTATCTCCTAAAGATTTCAAATCTCCTTCTGAGAAAAGAGTTATATATTCTTGTTTGTACACAAACAGTTGTCTCATGTTAGATGGAATTATGGCATTGTTATTGTGTTTATTTATAGATTAAATATTGTTAAGAAGATGTATATGGGTGCCAAGTTGACAAGGGATAGACTGATGGTTAGTTTTATGTATCAATTTGGCTAGGCTGTAGTACCTAGTTATTCAAGTACTAATCAACTGTGTTGGTGTGAAGGTATTTTGTAGTTGTGGTTAACATCTATAATCAATTGACTTTAAGCAAAAGAGATCATTCTTATTATGTGGGATGGACTCAGCCTATTAGTTGGAAGTCCTTAAAAGCAAAACTATGTTTTCTTTAGAGAAGAAAAAATTCTGCCTCAAAACTCCAGCATTAACTCATGCCTGAGAGTTTTGTCTGCCAGTCTGCCCTACAGATTTCAGAGTTGCTAGTCTCCACAATTATATATTTCAATGTCTTGACATTTATCTGTCTCTCTCTACACAAACACATACACACACATACACACACTGGTTCTGTTTCTGTGGAGAACCCTAACTAACACACTAGTCCTGAATGTTTTTTATATTACTCTGTTAGGCACGTATTAATCTAGTGTGCTGTATAGAATTTTTTACTGGCTCCTGGCTATTAACCTAACATTCAAGGGCAATGAAAATGCTCACAAGGCTTGAACTTTGTGGAGGACTGTATTTCCTCTTAAACAAATCATTCCTCTTTCATGTTATTCTTGTTTCAAAAGGTAAAAGGAAAGGAACATTTTTAGATAAAGGATGCTTATTACTTGAAATTCATGGATAGAGCTCTTACATTGTGAAAGCTCTCAACTCTGCTAACTTTACTGCTTTTGCAGCAAGCATAATATAGACATGGATATAACAACATTTTTAGACTGACATCTCAGAAGACAGTATATATCTTAAAATGAAATGTTGAAGAAATTATCAGTAGTGTCAGAATTGAAGAAGAAAAAATATTACCATTCAATTTACTGTGTTTATAGAGTTATATTGTATTTTTCCTTTCCATGTAATTGCTTTATAAACTCCAAACTCTAATCACACTTCTCTCTCCTGATACACTTAGCTAAAATTTAAGTATTAAATAATATAAAATATACACATAGAAAATCATTCCTCATCCCCAACATTCCCAAATCCCAGACATAATCACAATCAATTGCTTTATAAAAATCTTTAAATGTTTAATTTGAAGGCTACAAAAATAGCAAAAAAAATTTTTGAAAAATCAAAAATAAAATCAGTTATGATCCCACAAGCTAAACACAACAATTTTCATTTTTGCATATAAGCTTTAAGTTTTTTTATGTACATAGATATTCTGCATAACTTCTCATGTTATATGTGATGTATATATTATGTAACACATATATATGTGTGTATATTACATAATATAAAAATAAATATATTTTATGCATCGACATACTCCAAAATTATTATATTAAAGGCTGCATAGAAACAAGATTAAGCAGGAATTCAGAGTATAGGTCACACTCAAGAAAGGGGAAAGAGTTATCCCATGCAAAATCCTTTTCCTGGATCTTTTGACCAAAATCTATATGTTCATTGAACATAACATGCAAAACCAAATACCTATTAATGGCTGTTTCCAATTTAATGCAATTTAGATCATGCTGTATCATAGGTAAGAATAGCTTATGGCTACTCTTATCAGAAACCTAAATACAAAAAAAAAAAAAAAAGAAACCTAAATACAATTTATTAGAAACAAACAAACAAAAAACCTGAGGAGCTCAGTCCAGTGCTAATCTTGTTTTCTAAGGATACATCAATGATTTAGGCTTTTTCTATATTCCTGCCTTTTATCCTTTTTCACATGGCTCCCATACTCAAGATCATAAGATGGCTGCAAGAATCCCAGCCATCCAAAGAAGAAGTGAAACTCTCACTTTTTGCAGATGATACGATACTTTATGTGGAAAACCCAAAAGACTCCACCCCAAAACTGCTAGAACTCATACAAGAATTCAGTAAAGTGGCAAGATATAAAATCAATGCACAGAAATCAGTTGCATTCCTATACACCAACAACAAGGCAGAAGAAAGAGAAATTAAGGAGTTGATCCCATTTACAATTGCACCCAAACTGTAAGATACTTAGGAATAAATCTAACCAAAGAGGCAAAGGATCTGTACTCAGAAAACTATAGAATACTCATGAAAGAAATTGAGGAAGACACAAAGAAATGGAAAAATGTTCCATGCTCATGGATTGGAAGAACAAATATTGTGAAATCTATGCTACCTAGAGCAATCTACACATTTAATGCAATCCTTATCAAAATACCATCCACTTTTTTCAAAGAAATGGAACAAATAATCCTAAAATTTGTATGGAACCAGAAAAGACCCCGCATAGCCAGAGGAATGTCGAAAAAGAAAAGTAAAGCCGGTGGCATCACAATCCTGGACTTCAAGCTCTATTACAAAGCTGTCATCATCAAGACAGTATGGCACTGGCACAAAAACAGACACATAGATCAATGGAACAGAATAGAGAACTCAGAAATGGACCCTCAACTCTATGGTCAACTAATCTTCGACAAAGCAGGAAAGAATGTCCAATGGAAAAAAGACAGTCTCTTCAACAAATGGTGTTGGGAAAATTGGACAGCCACATGCAGAAGAATGAAACTGGACCATTTCCTTACACCACACACAAAAATAAACTCAAAATGGATGAAAGACCTAAATGTGAGGCAGGAATCCATCAAATCCTTGAGGAGAACACAGGCAGCAACCTCTTCGACCTCAGCCGCAGCAACTTCTTCCTAGAAACATCACCAAAGGCAAGGGAAGCAAGGGCAAAAATGAACTATTGGGACTTCATCAAGATAAAAAGCTTTTGCACAGCACAAGAAACAGTCAACAAAACCAAAAGACAACCGACAGAATGGGAGAAGATATTTGCAAATGACATATCAGATAAAGGGCTAGTATCCAAAATCTATAAAGAACTTCTCAAACTCAACACCCAAAGAACAAATGATCCAATCAAGAAATGGGCAGAAGACATGAACAGACATTTTTCCAAAGAAGACATCCAAATGGCCAACAGACACATGAAAAAGTGCTCAACATCGCTCAGCATTAGGGAAATCCAAATCAAAACCTCAATGAGATACCACCTCACACCAGTCAGAATGGCTAAAATTAACAAGTCAGGAAAGGACAGATGTTGGCGAAGATGTGGAGAAAGGGGAACCCTCTTACACTGTTAGTGGGAAGGCAAGCTGATGCAGCCACTCTGGAAAACAGTAGGGAGGTTCCTCAAAAAGTTGAAAATAGAGCTACCATATGATCCAGGAATTGCACTACTGGGTATTTACCCCAAAGATACAAATGTAGGGATCCGAAGGGGCACATGCACCCCAATGTTTATAGCAGCAATGTCCACAATAGCCAAACTATGGAAAGAGCCTAGATGTCCATCAACAGATGAATGGATAAAGAAGATGTGGTACATATATACAATGGAATATTACACAGCCATCAAAAAAAAAAAAGAAATCTTGCCATTTGCAATGATGTGGATGGAACTAGAGGGTATTATGCTAAGCGAAATAAGTCAATCAGAGAAAGGTAAGTATCATATGATCTCACTTATATGAGGAATTTGAGAAACAAGACAGAGGATCATAGGGGAAGGGAGGTAAAAATGAAACAGGATGAAACCAGAGAGGGAGACAAACCATAAGAGACTCTTAATCTCAGAAAACAAACTGATGGTTGCTGGAGTGGAGGGGGGTAGGAGGGATGGGGTGGCTGGGTGATGGACATTGGGGAGGTTATCTGCTATGGTGAGTGCTGTGAATTGTGTAAGACTGATGAATCACAGTCCTATACCCCTGAAACAAATAATATATGTTAATTAAATAATTAAATAAATAAATAAATAAATAAATAAATAAATAAATAAAAATTTGCTAGGGAAAAAAAAATAGATTCCCAGCCATCATGTGTAATGCCAGACAAAAGGCCATCAACTATTTCTTGAGAGATTTCCATATTTATAACCTGTGAGTGTATTTGTTTCATATGCAAATATAATTAAGTAATCATAGCTCTAGCAACACATGTATATGAAAAGCTTATATGGATATATGCGTGTGTGTATCTATAAATACACACATTTACGTATATATAATTTAAAAAGTAACTATTGCTCAAGTAACACATTTTTATGAAAAGATATATTTGAAGGAGAGGCCTCAAGGAAGTTGACAAAAAAGTAGAAGTTGACAGATTAGTCTAGGAAGTCAATTATACCATTCAGCATAAGCCTTTGATGATAGCAGTCCTGTGCATTACAGTAGATTGAAGATGATGCCTACCCTTGGAACATCAGAAGTGATGCTGACTCCTTTAGCCTTGTGGATAAAGTGAAGATGCCTGATAAATGAGATTTTTGAGAGCTTCTGGGACTGTTTTCCATGAAAAGCATTTGTAGTAAAGTTGATATTAGTTTGTAAGGATAGTTAAACAAGGGCTATTTGGGATGACCTTGAAGTAATGAAGACCAATCAAAAATATCCAGCTAATAATCTGTTATAGTAATCCAGACATAGGCTAACATAATTCAGAACAAAGACAATAACAAGAAAAAAAGAAAGAAGGAGACATAATTTAGAGGAAATTCAAGGAAAGAATTTTTCAACTCTTAACAGCTTGTATGTAGGGAACACATTAAACACATCAAAAAATGACATCAAGATATCCAGCCTTGATTGCCTGAAAAAAAAGTGACACTCTTGAGCAAAAATATACCAGTATTTATATTTGCAATTTTCTTCAGAAACTTATCTCTTAAATGTAAAGGATTAATAGGCATTAATTTGATATGTAGCCTATAGGTTATACATTTAATTCATTTTATATTTAAAATAAAGTTCAAACCTGTATTAAAAGTCAGTGAATCCCTACTCATTTATACTGCTTTCAGCTTTCTCTAGATGGTTAGATGTACCTTGCCAGCTATTTCATTCTTTGTTATTAGAATAAGACAACCACATCTGGAAGTCCCAAAATGCCAGGCAAGGAGGTTTTAAGACATTCAGATTTTCTGTGTCAAGGCCATTGTTCCTAGTTTCTTTACTGAAAATAGCATCACGGTGAGTAATTTCAGACTTCTAGTTGATGACTTTTCCTGTTTGGACAAGAATGTTTTCTGCAGTGAATGAATGCCTCTAAAATCCCACAGAAGAAACAATTCTGCTTTGACACTTTCATTTTATTCCATAAGATGAGTGATTTGTGAGCGAATTGAGGGAATTCTACAGAACCATTTTTAAAACTGTTGTGTAAAAATGTCTCATTGTGTAGATCATCACATACCTTCCAAAAGTTATTGGATACTTGGGAGATGGGAGAGGAAGCTGTTTTATTACTATTTCAGTCTCTTTGAAGTTTAAAGTTAAAAATATGGTTGGTTACTTGGAAATTAATAATTAGTTTATAACAAAAAACCCGTCTTTACAAATTATAAGAAATTCCAAATTTATCTAAACATTTCTGCTTTTTATTTAAACTTTTTATAGATTTGGATTTTTCAAAAAGTGAAAATTTCTCTCTTGAGGTGATCATTTTTAAGCTGTAACTACTAAACACTGTTTATGTAATCCCTACCTTATCAGAAATAGGTTATCAGAAATAAGGTTATCAGAAATCGATAAGGTTATCAGAAATAGATCAGGTTATCAGAAATAGGTCAGAAATAGATCAGGTGGAAATTTCCTGTGCCATGTGAAAAAATTTATTAATACCCATCTTAAAGAAGCAAGGACTATTCAATAAAATGAGAACAGCAATCACCCAGAAAGGACAGGAGTAACTACACATGAGCTATACACTTACATAGTTGAAATATACAGCCTTAAAAAACCCAAGTGGAATTCCATTTAAACACAATGGATTTTTACATTATGCTATTTGGTTTCAAAATTTATATATTCTCTCTTTAATCCATAAGGTATTTAGATGACTATTCATTATCTCCCAGTAAAGAAAAATTATTTTCAGAGGATCATACCTTTTTTTGGATTCTTTGCTTTTGTCATCTGATTTTTTAAGGTCTGGGAATATGGCCTATAAAAATTTGTTTGGGAGAATATATTCAATTTTTGTTTGCAGCCAAGCTCAAAATTTATATTTGTAAGCTTTACACAAATAAAATAGATTAATATATACTCTCTTATATAGGGTAAAAACTTACCTTCTTACAGAGGCTAATCCCTTCCCCTCACTGTCTCTACTCATAAAAAAAAAAAAAAATTATTGTATTGCTTAAATCCCAAGCAACTACATTCCTTTGGCTTAAACAAATATATTAAAACATTTTACTATGATGTTTCTGGATTTAGGTATTGTCTAGGAGTTTTTGCTTTATGTATTTTATTGCTTTTTTGTTTGGAGCATAAAAATTGTGGCTGTTTTATATTCTCTGTTGATTATTAATTGTGTTATTGTAAAAACCTGTATGAGTTTTATATTTCTGTTGTAACAAATTACTACAACTCAGTGGCTTAAAATGATGCACAGTTACTATCTTACAGTTTTGTAGATTAAAAGTTTGACATGGGTTTCATTGGCTTTAAATCAACTGCATTCCTATCTGAAGGCTTTAAGGGAAAATCAGTGTCTCTGACACTTTCATCTTCCAGTGGCCACCCATACTCCTTGATTCATGGCCCTCTTCCTTCATCTTCAAAGCTAGTAATGTTATAACTCTGATCCTTCTTGTAATCACATCTCCTTCTGACCACATCCAGAAAAGGTTCTCTGCTTTTAAGGACTGAATGATTAGGTTGGGTCATCCCAGATAATCCAAAATAATCTCCTTCTCCAGATCCTTAACCTGAGTCACATTTCCAAAATCTCTCTTTTTAGTTTAACATATTCACAAATTACAGGGGCTGGAGCATCCACATGTAGGGATGGGGAATATTCTCTCTTTTGTCATAATTAATGATCTTGGTTCTGGTATTGAATGCTGCCTTATATGATATAAATATCGCCTCTTTTGATTGATTTTTGTTCATATTTGTCTGGTGAATTGTTTCTCATTCTTTTTTTTTTTTCAACATATCTGTGTTATCTTTCTTTTTTTTTTAAGATTTTTTATTTTGGGGCCCCTGGGTGGCTCAGTTGGTTGAGCGACTGCCTTCGGCTCAGGTCATGATCCTGAAGTCCCGGGATCGAG
>NW_023270158.1:19035889-19151837 GCF_011800145.1 Mirounga leonina
CTCGATCCCGGGACTTCAGGATCATGACCTGAGCCGAAGGCAGTCGCTCAACCAACTGAGCCACCCAGGGGCCCCTGTGTTATCTTTCAAAAGTGATGTTTGGGAACTAAATATTTGCCCAAATATTTTTTCACTTTAATTTCTGGCATTTAGGATGAATTCATCTATTCTAATTTATTATGATAACTAATATAATTGATTTTCTTTCTTTCATCTTATTTTCGGTAAACCATCTAATAATGTTTATTTTATTAGTACAAAAGAAAAGCAGTCAGCTCCTAAGTGTCCTGACTAGGATCAGTTTAGTTTGTTAGGATAAATAACTTTGGAGGCTGCCTATATTTTCATGATGAGGTAGTTTCTTCAAAGATTACATATAGCTACTTATACTGCCTAGAGTTCCTATACACTGCAACTTTGCGTCTCTGGAATAGCTGGGAAGCTGTACTCTTCGCCCCAGGCTCTAAAGGAGAAATACTAATTATTACAAACAATGAACTTTAAAACCTACTCTCTTTTGTAGAAAACTTTCCACAAATACATCTAAAATTTCCAACAAATATATGTTACCATGAAGCACATTTTAGTTAAAACTTTCCATCCAAGAAGCTGAGTGTAGGAACAGATGAAGAAGAATACATATTCAAAAAATATTTTTAATTAAAAAATGAGAAAAATAACATGTATTCAGATCACCATATCCCCAAATTTCCTTTCTATATTCACTTTTTGGCCAACCAAAATCAGGTTTCTGTCCCAACATCTTTTTTTTTTTTTTTTTTTTTTTGCTAAGTACAATGGACATTTTGCTGCACTTACATTAAATTACTTTGCCTTATTTTAAAATAACTATTTCTACCTTTTTTTTTCAGAACAATAAACACTTTTATTACCTGACTGAAGATAGGAGGGAGGAAGATTTGTTTGTCTTTTCAGGCTTTGATTTTCTTCAGCTAGAACTCTAGCTCTTTACCCTCCAGCACATAGCCTTCTGCTCTGCCACAGTGGACTGGTCTTAAAGTGATGCATGCAAGAAGCTTGCCCTGATGAAACTGCTCCTCCAGAAGACTGCTGGTTTTGGCATTCTTTTTCCTTCATTATATTTCTTCTGAATTTCCTTTGACCATTTTTTTGTTTAAAATCTTTTGTTCCTAGGGAGTCCTTCTTGAGGCCCAGGAGCAGTGCATAGTGGGACCTGTACCACTGTCAGTAGGGTGTGATTGACATCACAATACAGTTCTTCACCAGGTCTTGCTGCTGACCAGTTCATTGTTGGATGCACTGCAGACAACATCAATAATCCTTGTTTTGCACATACAACACTTGGAGCCCCAGGAGAAGTTCGCCATTCCCCATGTCCAGCCCCAAGGCATGGTACTTTTTTTTTTTTAAAGATTTTATTTATTTAGGGGTGCCTGGGTGGCTCAGTCGTTAAGCATCTGCCTTTGGCTCAGGTCATGATCCCAGGGTCCTGGGATCGAGCCCCGCATCAGGCTCCCTGCTCCGCAGGAAGCCTGCTTTTCCCTCTCCCACTCCCCCTGCTCGGGTTCCCTCTCTTGCTGTGTCCCTCTCTGTCAAATAAATAAATAAAATTTATTTATTTGAGAGAGAGTGAGAAAGAGTATGAGCTGAGGGAGAGGGAGAAGCAGACTCCCTGCTGAACAGGGAGCCCAATGCGGGGCTCCATCCTAGAACCCTGAGATCATGACCTGAGCCAAAGGCAGATGCTTAACTAACTGAACCACCCAGGTCCCTGGCATGGTACTTCCTATTGACTCCCAGAATACAGACCGTGTGTGGGCAGTGGGGGCCAATCTTAGTGTTGGCAGCAGGGCACCCCAGCTCATACTTTCGCTTCTTGTGGAAGGTCTTTCTCTTGCCCCCAGTCTTGCAGCGTTTGTGGCACTAGTCCCGAGAGATGCCCACCCCTATCAGCACTGGCTGTGAAAGAATTATTTCTACCCTCCTGAAAGTCTTTTTTCACTTTCCTCTCAGAAAGTCATATTTTTCTCTTTATATATACCTGTTTTTTTTTGTCACTTAGGTATATTCTTTATTTTTTAATTTTTTCCAGCTTTATTAGATACGTTTGACAAATTAAAAGTGTATATACTTAAAGTATACAATATGGTGTTTTGAAGTAAATATACCTTATGTAACGATTACCATACTCAACTAATATATCCATCACCTCACATAGTTCGATTCTGTGTGTGTAAAGAGAGCACTTAAGATCTATTCTCCTAACAAATTTCAATTATACAATACATTATTATTTATAATTACTATGCATTCTTTTGTAGTTCCTCTCCATGGCTATTCTTTAGATATTGGCATTTCTTAGACTTATTACTAGGTCTATTTCTTACTCTATACATTTTTTTGGTTAATCTTATCTTCTCCCACCTTTTCAAAACTAGATTTATCCTGACTTGGTGATTATCTGGATGTAGAGATTGAGGAAAGATAGGAATGTAAGATGATACCTATGGTCCTTGATTGGGCAGTTTAATGAATTGCTATTATAATGACAACAGAAGAAGCAGGTTTTGTAAGAAAATAATTGTTAGTTTTGATCATCGTGAGTTTGAAATGCCTGTTATTGAAAGTCAGAAATATTCAGTAACTAGCTGGGTATACAGCCCTAAATAGTAAAATATATTCAGTGCAGGTGTGTGTGTATGTGTGTGTATATATATATATAGCAATTGTCAGCACTTTTGAGGCAACTGAAACCAAGAAACTAGATGAGTATATTGTAGGATAATCTGTAGAGTAGGAAAATGGGGGAGGGGGGAGCAAAAGCCAGAGTTCTAAATAACACCAGTATTTAAGAGTTAAACAGAAGCAAGCCTCATAAAATAAGTATGAGCAGTTAGAGAAATGGGAGAAAACTCAGGAGACTGTGATATAATCAAATCAAAGGAAATATATGCTTGATATAGAGTTGGTTGCTTACCTAATAGCCATTCCCTCCTTCAACATAATTTTACAAACTCTAAATTGTGTTGAGTCAGCAATATGCCCAGGGAAGGGGGGAAATATCTATAGCCACAAAGGATGAATCATGATTGGTCTTAATAAATTGTGCTAATCTCATACTCTTTTGCTGGTGATTATTTTATAGATTTGTTTGTGACAAAATGCTAGTCAATGAGAAGTCAGGGGAAATCTTCTGGAGGGTTCTAAAAAAGGATTACAGTTCTGCGATTGTATGTAATTAGAGATCTTTATTATTTAAGCCACTAATAGTAATATTTGCTATTAATTTTATCCAAACATCCCATACTTGATAAATACCTCGATTACTAAAAAAATGGGTGGTATAAACAACAGTCCCTAAACTGTGCAAAATAGATAAGTAAAGGAGGGCAAATGAGGGCAAGTGGTGACCCAATCATATCAGGATGAGAAACTTGTTACTCTTTTTATATGGAGCAAAATGTGTGGTCAATTTTTTTCTTGTTATATCCTGTGATTCAACCTACATGCCAAATGATGACATATCATAAGAAGTAAGAGGAAATTTCAGGGTATTATCATGTGTTGTCTCTTTCTTGAAGCTTCCAGAAGAGAGAGGGGTGCTTAGGTTAAATGTGGATAGTCACATAGAATTAAAAATTAAGAACAAATGAAACCCAAAGCTAGAAGAAGGAAATAAATAATAAAGATTAGAGCATAGATAAATGAAATAGAGAAGAGAGAAACAATAGACAAAATCACTAAAACTCAAATTGGAGAACTTGGATGAAATAGACAAATTCCTAGAAACACAAACCTACCATTAATAAATTATGAAGAAATGGAAATCTGAATAGGCTTATAACTTGTAAGGAGGTTAAATCAATAATCAGAAATTTCCCAGTAACAAAAAGCCCTGAATCTGATAGCTTCAGTGGCAAATTCTACCAAACATTTAAAGAAGAATTAATAATACTCCTTCTCAAACTCTTCCAAAAAATTCAAGAGTAGAGAATACTTGCTAACTCATTCCAAATGGCCAACATTACCATGATACCAAAGCCGACAAAAATACTAGAAGAAAAGTTAAGTACAAACCAATATGTTTTATGAACATTGACGAAAAACTCCCCCAAAAGTACTAACTAGTGAACAGAACTCAGCAGCATATTAAAAGGATTATATACCATGACCAAGTGGGACTTATTCCTAAAATGCAAGGATGGTTCAACATACAAAAATTAATTAATGGAATATGCCATCAACATAATGAAGAGGAAAAAATCATCTCAACTGGTACATAAAAAGCATTTGACCCAATTCAGTAATCTTTCATGATAAAAACATGAAACTTGGAATAGAAAGAAACTACTCAACATAATAAAAGCCCTATATAAAACTCCCATAGTGAACATCATACTCAAAGGTGAAAGACAGATTTTCGACTAAAATCCAGAACAAGGCAAGGATGCCTGCTTTACCACTTCTATTAAACATAGTACTGGAAGTTCTAGCCAGAGTAGTTAGGCAAGAAAAGGAAAGGAAAAGCATCCAAATTGGAAGAGAAGTAAAATTGTCTCTGTTTGCAGATGATATAACCTTATATGTAGAAAACCCAAAAAGTCTAAAAAAAAATTGTTAGAACTAACAAATGAATTCAGCAAAGCAGCAGGATACCAATTCAACACAATACAATGGATGAACCTTAAAAACATTATGCTAAATGCAAGAATCAAGACCAAAAATGTGGCATATAATTTGCTTTCATTTATAGAAAATTTCCAGAATAGGTAACTCCACAGACAAAAAAAGCAGATTAGTGATTGTCAGGGTCCAGGGATTGGGGGCAGGGGTGGATAAAGAGTGATTGTTTAATGGGTATGGAAATTCCCTTTAGGGTGATGCAATGAATTGTATAGTTTAAAATAGTTTTGTGTTATGTGAATTTCACCTAGATTTAAAAAAAAAATTAAAAAGTGAAGGAAAAATAAAGGCTTTCTCACATGAATAAAAATAGGGATTTTGTCACCAATTGACCTGCCTTGCAACAAAGGTTAAAATATATTCTTCAAAGAGAAGGAATAAGACATAGGTCAAAAACTAAAATCTATGTGAAAAAGGAAACACATCAGAGAAGGAATACATGAGGGTAAAATAAAATTTTCATTTTTCTCATCCTTATTTGATTTAACAGAATTACCTGTTCATAATAATTATTGCAACAATGTATGAGTAATTAGAGCTTATGGATAAGTTAATTAATGACAGCAATGATTTAAGGGATGAGGGGGACAAATTGGAAATACTCTGTCATAAAGTACCTGCACTACCCATGAAGTTGTGGAGTGTTGTATGAAAATGAACTTAAATTACTCATAAATGTTCATGTATTATAAATTCTAGAGCAACCACAAAAAATTTTCAAAAGAAGTATAATTGACATGCTAAGAGAAGAGAAAAATGGAATTATATAAAATAATTAAAACCAAAGAAGCAAAAAAGAGTAGACAAAAAAATAAGGAAAATAGAAAATAATTACACATATGGTACATATTAATTCAACTGTATCAATGATCACTTTAAACTGTGATGTTCTACATATGCCAAATAAAAAACAGAGACTTAAAGAATGGATAAAAAGACAAGACCCAACTACATGTTGTCTACAAGAAACTCACTTTTATTTTTTTTCAAATATTTTATTTATTTATTTCAGAGAGAGAGACACAGAGAGCACAAGCATGAACAGTGGGGAGGGGCAGAGGGAGAAGCAGACTCCCTGCTAAGCAGAGAGCCTGATGCGGGACTCGATCCCAGGACCCCAGGATCATGACCCCAGGCAGACGCTTAACTGACTGAGCCACCCAGGTGCCCCAAGAAACCCACTTTAAATATAAGATACAGCTATATTAAAAGTGAAGGGATGGAGAAAGATATATAATGCTAACACTAATCAAAAAAGCTTGCATAGCCATATTAATGTCAAGTAAACCACACTTTAGAACAAGGAAAATTATCAGGAATAAAAAGGGACATTTTATCATGATAAACTGATCCTTTTCCCAAAATGATATAACATAATCTTAATGTGCATGTGCTTAATGGGAGAATGTCAAAATGAGTGAGGTAAAACTGATAGAACTGCAAGGAAAAATAGATGAATCCGCTATTATAGTTGGAGGCTTCAAAACCCCTCTATCAGTAATTGACAGACGAGCAGGCAGAAAATCAGTGAGGTTACAGTTGAACAGAGCAGTGCCATCAATCAACCGAATCTAATTGACATTTATAAAACACTTCATCCAACAACAGGAAAATACACATTCTTCTCAAGCTCACATAGAACATTCAACAAAATAGACCACCTTCTGGATTACAAAACACACTTTAAGAAACTTTTTAAAAAGATAAATCATACTTTCAGACCACAATGAAATTAAGCTACAAAATAACAGAAAGGTAGCTGGAAAATAATTGGAGAGTAAACAGCAAACTTCTAAGTAGCAAATGGGTCAAAGAAATCCCAAGAGAAATTTAAAATTATTTTGACCTAAATGAAAGAGAAAACACTACTCATCAAACTGTGTGTGATTTGGTAAACAGCATGCTTAAGGGGACATTTATAACATTGAATGCATATATTAGTAAAGAAAAAAATATCTAAATTTAATAGTACAAGCTTTCACCTTAGGAAACTACAGGAAGAAGAGAAATATAAACCTAAAGCAAAGAGAAGAAAAAAACAGAGCAGAAATGAATGAAATGGAAAACACTAAATCAATAGAAAACTAGTAAACCCAAAAGTTGGTACTTGGAAAAGATTCGAGACATTGATAAAACTCTAGCCAGGCTAACCCAGAGGGGAAAAAAAGACATAAATTCCTAATATCAGAAAAAAGGGAGGATATCATTACTGATCCCAAATCATTAAAGGGATAATAGAATATTCTGAAGAACTCTATGCCCACAAATTTGACAATCTAGATAAAATGGACAAATTACTTGAAAAAGACAGCTACCACAATTCACACAAGTAGAAATATATAATTGGAATAAGCCTGTATCTATGAAAGGAATTGAATTAATAATTACCTTCCAAAACAAAGCACCAGGCCCAGATGGTTGTACTGGTAAATTCTACCATAACTTAAGACATCATACCAATTCTTTACAATCTCTCCCAGTCGATAGAATCAGAGGGACTACTTTCTAACTCATTCGATGAGGCCAGCATTTCTCTAATACCAAAACCTCATAAAAACATTACAAGAAGGGAAAAGTGCAGACCAGTATCTGTAATGAACATAGATGGAAAAATCCTCAACACAATATTAGCAAACTGACTTCAACAATGTATAAAATGAATAATACAGAATGACCAAGTTGGATTTATTCCAGATATAATATGCTCATTCAATATTCAAAAATCAATTAATATAATTAATCCATCACATCAGCAAATAGCTTATCCCACTGAAGGCAGAAAATCAATACTAATCCTTTCCAGTAAGTTATGATACATACTGTGGACTAACAACTGTGAATCCCTTCCCCTTCCACTTAAAATGAAGTTATCTTATTCCTTCTCCATTATTGTATAATGAATACATTGGGGGTGGAAAATTTATCTTTTTTAGATAGAGGAGCCACATCCGAACTTAACAAATAAGTACAAAAACCAAACATCATTTGTTTCAAGCTAGATTTGTTAACTAGATGAGCCTCTCAGCATTTCTCACTTTGAAAGGCTATAAATGCATTGAAAAAGAAAAGAAAAAAATTAATATGAATATATTGGGGGAAAGCACCTGTATATTTAAACAGGAAATAAGTGGACATGTCACTGGCAATATGTATGTCATTCTCCAAGCCTTAGGGAAACTATGATTAACCTAAACCAAGCAAAATAATCCCATTACCATTTTGTGAGTGATTCCTTTTAGGGGTAAGAAGGTAAACACACTTCTGTGCAGAGCCATAAGGTAAAGGATACTGGAAATTTGGGGAAAATTATACTCCTTTTAACTTTAAATGAAATTTATTTTATGAGAAAAAGATATTTGGAGATGCTTCAGTCATTTTGGGACCATGAGAGTATAAAACTAAGAATAATGTGCTGAGAGTGGCATAGGGGATATATAGGGGGAAAAAAAAAAGCCTAGCTACCTGCCACCATTTCTTAGTCATTTTGCCAAATCTGGGAACCTCCAAATTTCTTGTTATATAATAATTAAACATCTTTATTGTAGAGTTTTATTTTCTTTAGTTATTAACTAGTATATAAATTACTCTGCTGTAACAAAGACAACCACAAATATAATAGCTCAAACCAGATGAGGTTTTATTTTCCTGTATGTAACAGGACAGTGATGCACAGGCTGTCCAGGGTGAGTAGGCTGCTTGATTCTACAATGCTGGGAAAGAAAGTAGGTGTATCCTATTTCATTTCTTTGTCAATCCCTCCCCGCTCCATTGGTGGTGCCCTCATCAACAGGGACAGCATTGACACGATGGCCATATCAATCACTGTTCTAACCCGTAAGGGGAGTAAAAGAAAAAGTGGAGGGAAAGAAATTTTATTTTTAAAATAATGTAAGCAGAATGTTGCACACATCACTTCTATTCACTCTACAACAGCCAAAAGTTAGTCAAATTGCCACATACAGTTTCAAAATCTTCTGGAAAATGTAACCTATAGTTAGGAGTTCATGCCCACCAAAACTCTGAGTGAATTGTTTGTTTTATATTGCTCAAAAGATATAAATGAGAAGAAAAAGTAACAGTTTTTTTTCTACATTGTTGCAACTGAAACAGTTGTCCAGGAAGGAGTGATCAAAACAGTCACGTGATTCTGAGATTTTTTTTTTTAACAAGATAAGCATATCAAAGAATTTTGATTGTGAAATTCATGAACAAATATTGGCTGAATGAGCATGTCCCAATATTGAGAGGTAGAACCAAATATTAATATAGTAAATTCTGTTTTCAGATATTTAAATGTTAAGCTATGTGTTCTAGCAATAAATACAAACAGATAGTGATTTTTTTCCTTTTCATATATTATTGATTAGTGTAGGAAAAAGTTTATTTAGGATTTTTTTATCTATGTTTGTGAAAGAGATTGAACTGGATTTGTTCCATTTATTAAAATGTATTTGACAGATTTAGGAATCAAAGTTTTGCTAGCATCATAAAGTGAGTTAAGAACTATTCCTGCTTTCTCTCTTTTTCAAATAATTCCTTTAAGAGTCAAGTTTCTTGCCTAATTTATTGGTAAAATTCTCAAAGCAAGTCATCTGATCCTGGAATTTCTATGTCAGAAGATTAATTATATTTATCAAGCAATCATATTTTCTATTTTTCTGTTCCATTGTATCACATTTTTAAAATAAATGGAATAAATCCATTTACATCTTTTTGTGTCGGTAACTTCTGTATGACATGTAGTATTACTCCCACTCTTATTCCTGACATTGGAAGTCTGTGCCTTCCTTTGTTGTTTCTTGGTCAGTTACGACAAGCAGTTATAAATTGCATTAGAAATTTCCAAAAACCAACTTTTACCTTTGATTTCCTGTATTTTATATTGTTTTCTGTTTTATTAATTTTTGCTCATGTCTAACTTATTTCTTACTTTCTCTGCTTTACAAATTATTTACTATATAGATAATTCATTTTTTACTTTTTGTAGTTTTCTACTGTATGCATTTTATTTTTTATTCTTTTTAAAGATTTATTTACTTATCTGAGAGAGAGAGCAAGAGCACAAGCAGAGTGAGAGGGAGAAGCAGGCTCCCCAAGGAGCAGGGAGGCTGATGTGGGGCTTGATCCCAAGATCCTGAGATCATGACCTGAGCCAAAGGCAGATGCTTAACCGCTTAACTGGCTGAGCCACCCAGGTGCCCCAACTGTATGCATTTTAAAGCTATTAATTTTCTTCTACACACTGCTATAGCTGTATTCAACAAGTTTCACTGAAACATATTTCCAATATCATTAGCTCATATTATGATCTACTTCATATTTTGTCCTCTTCTATGAATTTTGGGTAATATAGAGATGTAGTGCCTGATTTTTAAATTACTGGAGGTTTGTTATTATTTTGAAGTTTTTTTTATTAATTCCATTGAGCATAAATAATATACTCAGTATGATTTTAGTCCTATAAAGTTTATTGGAACCTGCTTCATAACTGAGCATATAATTAATTTTAGAAAATTTATAAATGCTATAATCTCAGAAATACAGACTTTGTTAGGATGTGTTGCCTATAGGTGCTCTGTGCAAATTAGATAAAGTCTGATAACTGTGTCCTGAGTTTTCTGTATGCTTACTGATTTTTTGCCTAACATGTATTGAGAGACATCTGTTAAAATCCCCCACTCCGAATGTGAAGTTTATTTATCTTTTTAATTTTGTCATTTCCTTTCTCTATATATTTTTAAAATATGTAATTAAGATCATAAAAATTAAGAATAGTCATATGTTCCTAGTTGATTGACCATTTTATCATTATGATATCTTTCTTTATAATTAATAACAATTCTTAATTTTAAGACAATTTTATTTGAAATGTGTATAGCTCTACAAATTTATTGTTGAATGTTTTCATCACATACCTTTATTATTTTATTTAAAATTTTTATCTTACTTTCTTCTGGGCAGCATACAGCTGGAATTTGATCCAGTCTGATAATCTTCGTCTTCAAATTAGAGGAGTCAGACTTTTAAAATTTTGATGTAATTACAGATTTATTTGCATTCACTGTTTCCTCCATTATTTCAATCCTGCTGTTTTGTTCTATCAAGTGAATTTTGTTTTGTTTTGTTTTCATCTTTGTTTCTGTGTGTATTTCCTTTTTTTTTTCTTTTTTTGGTTAAAGCACTACCAGTTCTAAACTTTCCATTTGATTCCTTTTTATAATTGAATTTTTTTCCCGAGATATCCTTAGTTTTAAGAGTGTTTGTGATTGCCTCCTAGGTCATTTTTGTAATAGCTATTTTAAATATTTGTCAGATTATTCCAACATCTGTGTCATCTTGGCATTTGCTTCTTTTCCCTATGCATTGATATTGGCTTCACTTACATATCCTAGATGTTTTGAATATATTATGAAACACTGAGTCTTGTTTAAATTCCAAGATAACATTGATATTTTTGTTTTAGAAGCTAATCAACCTATTTTTTTGCATCTCAAATTTCCATCTCACATTTCCATCTCGCATTCTGTGGGCTATGGTCCCAATGACAGTTCAGTTTTCAAAGCATTTGTGGTCCTGTTCTAATTTGTCTACTGTGTGCCAACAATCTGGAATCTAAGCCTTGGTTTATTCATCAGTTTAGTTTATTAGTTTATTCAAAGTTTTTGCTGTGCTGAATAGGAAAAGATCCACTGTATGAGCCATTTAAGGATGAGCCTAGAATTTCACAAAACAATGTTATGAGGTCACTGTCCCAGCTCCTCCCTCTCAATGACATCTCCTCTTTTCCCCTGAGGCTCCTCTTAGTTCTCTGTCCAGAAAGTTGGGCTTTGATTTCCTGATTCTACTATACACTTACGCAGTTTTACCTGTATGAGAGGGGCCAAGCTGTAGGAAGAAAGAGAAAAAGAGAAACAAATTTTGTCCTCGTACTCTTGGAACCACAAATCCACTGAAAAGAAATGAAGGTTCTTCTTAATCAGAGTTTTGGCTCCTGCTGCCACAACCACCATAGAATTATAGAATTACTTGGGGATTGGAGAGTGAAAGAACAGAGAAAATTATACACACACACACACACACACACTTATGAGGGATTTTCACACTCTCTGAACTTTAGGAGTTCCCTTTCATTCTCCTTTAGCTAGAATTAGAGGGCTTCTCTGGTCTCTTTCTGCTTTCTGGTGACACTTTGATTCATTAACTTCAGGCTGGGAGATGCTGGTAAAGAGAAAATGGTAAATTTGCCATCAATTTGGGGGCATTTCAAATTCCAGTCATTTTCCTTAACCTGACTGTTAATATTTACCTTTTAGAAATCTCAAATAGCTGCCTTATGTATTCTATCCAGGTTTTATAACTGTATACAGTGAGAGAAATGCAGTGGAATGAGTTTACTCTATCTTAACCCAACATTGAAAGTTCTGAGCTGAAAGTTCAAGCATTCTATGAATCTCCCTCTATTTTTGCCATCTTCTTTCCTTTCCACTTTCTTCTTCATGAATTTTATTTTACTATTTCTCCAGTCTTTGAAAGAATGGGAGCTAAAATAGACTAGCAATGAAATTGGACAGGGATTGCAAATTTAGGAAAGGATGGAGACTTTCAATATGAGATAATAAGGAATGGGAAACAAACTGTAATGATGTAGTGCCTTATAGAACCCCAAACAGAAAGGGAAGGGACAGAGTAAAATATTTTAAATTTCAAAACACCGGATTAAGGCAGAACTTTTATTCTAATTGAAATTTTTATTAGTATTTTGGTCTACCTACATAGCTAATTAAAAGTTACCAGCAAGTAAGAATTCACACAGTGAAAATTTTAGCTCATATAACAAGCCATAGTACAATCTTACGGATGCTCACAGCTATAAAGAGAATAGTATTTTAAAGCAACACAAAAGTATATACTCTCTGAAGAGACACATTTCAGACATTATGATGAAATAAAGGTTTTGCTTAGAACAGTAAGAGACAGTAGGTGAGTAATAATCTTTAAAAAGTTCCAATAATTGGGCGCCTGGGTGGCTCAGTTGGTTAAGCGACTGCCTTCGGCTCAGGTCATGATCCCGGAGTCCCGGGATCGAGTCCCACATCGGGCTCCCTGCTCGGCAGGGAGTCTGCTTCTCCCTCTAACCCTACCCCCTCTTGCGCTCTCTCTCTCACTCTCTCTCTCTCTCTCAAATAAATAAATAAATAAAATCTTTAAAAAAAAAAGTTCCAATAATTGTGGGGCGCCTGGGTGGCTCAGTTGGTTAAGCGACTGCCTTCGGCTTAGGTCATGATCCTGGAGTCCCTGGATCGAGTCCCGCATCGGGCTCCCTGCTCAGCGGGGAGTCTGCTTCTCCCTCTGACCCTCCTCCCTCTCATGCTCTCTGTCTCTCATTCTCTCTCTCGCAAATAAATAAAAAAATATTTAAGAAAATAAAATAAAATAAAATAAAAAAATAAAAAGTTCCAATAATTGTAAAAATTTTGTTATATGTTAATTTTCCAGTCTGATATTTTGCAATAAATATAAAAATAATGTTATTTACAAAATATTTTAAGGCATTTTATTTTCATCATAAAATCAATAAATGGAGGAAATGTTAAGTTGAATTGTATTCTAAGAATGCACATAAAAGAAAAAGCCAGCAATGCTTAGCTCCATAGGACTTTGCATTTAAATAGAAATTGTTATAAAAAAAGCATTATAATAGCAGTTTAAAAGCACTGGGTGTGAAGGCAGGCTTGAAAGAACACCATTAGTGATATAGCAATAATATTGCATATGTCTGAAAGCATATTAAAATGATAATGGAAATGAAGCCCATTTTTTATGAAGTGTTTATACTTAAACATCCTGGTCATCACTAGAAAACAATACAATTAATTTTACACTTTTTCCATTCTTCTCTTTTAAATTTGAAGATTCCACAGTGGTATTTTTATGGTACTTTTGGCAAATTTCCCTGCAGCTTCCTCTTGAAATCTTTGAAATAAAAATCTTGAAGGATTTTTTCTGTGTGTGTGTGTGTGTGTGTAATAAATATATCAGAAAAAGCATCTAGCATATTGATTAATGTGAATTGAGGAGTAATGATTTTGAGCAACTCTGGCCCTTTGTAAAATATACTGACCTGATTTACAAAAGTGGCATATATGTCAAAAAACTATGGTTAGTGTGGTCAGTGATTTTCTGTCATATATATTGTTTAGCATTTTTTATTGTCTAGACCCAGATGTTAACACTCAGGACATATCAAATTAAGAAGTAATTAGTAATTTAAAAATTCTGATTATCACAATGTGATGATTTAATAATTGTTAATGATAATAAAGCATCATAATTAGCTTCTAGATTTATACAAGTTCACTGGTTTCATTAAACAATATAATCAAATTCTATGAAGATTTTTTAATTATTAATTTTCTGTGAAAAATAAAAAAAATAAAAAAATATTAATTGTCTGTAAAAAATTATAGAGGGTTTTGTTAATTATAATACTTTCAATAACTATCAACTTCAAGAGGGAGGAACAGTATTAGTATTGCCCTGATCAACTCTGAAGTCACATATTATATAAACCTATAAAACCTATAAATGGCAGATGAATGCTTAAAGAGGGAATCATATTCCTCTCTGTAACCAGATTGTACATTACTTCTTGAGAATGTATTTCTCACATTGGGAGTTATGAGAAACTTTAAGGAAGACTTATTTACATACAGTTTTTCTCTTGATTGACAAATGTACTTATTATTTTGAGGATAATTTACTGTGACTGGAATCCTGCCAAAAAAGAAGGCAAAGGCAAGATAGCAGGTACAATATTTATATTTTGTAAAGTACAAAGAAATGAGGAATGGGGAAAAATCCTTTTGAAACAAAGACTTAAAGGATGAACAAATGGCTGGTTATACAGAATAATAGTTGTACACCAAACTCTAGCTTTGTAATAAATCATTTTAGAGTAAATGAAGCTGGAATGGAGTTAGCCGACTATCTCGATGAGAAAAATATTCCTCTCAAGAAGCTGAATTTTATGTGCAACTTTCAGGATATTTTCACAATAGTCCACTAATTTATTGATGCTTAATTTGCATGCCAAATGTGTGGCATTTTGAAAGAAGTATGAAAGACTACTATGTTGAATCTGATTCAACAAGTATTCATGAATCCACTTATGTATTCAAGGCACTATAAAGAATACAAAAGAGATAATGAAAACTGCCCCAGCCCTCAAGCAACTTTTAAACTACTGAGGATGACACATGGCACCATTAAATAAGTAACTAACTGCTGAAATAACTGGTACAAAGATTGGGTACTCTAGAATTTCAGACTAGAGAGAAATAGAAGAAAATTTGAATGATCAGGAAGTCTTCTTGAAAGAGAATGGCATTTTTGCTGTCGCTGATATCAATTTTTTAAAATTTATATCCAAACAACATATTTTAGCACCATCTATGTGTGAGATTCTGTGCTATATGGTGCAGAACATATAAAAATGATTGAACCATGTCCTCAAATATTTTATAATCCAGGAGAATAATGAGTTCACAAATAACTGGGATATAAAGCAAAATATCATATGTTGCAAATGAAACAAAATATAGAATAAAAGTATACAAAGTTCAGAGAAGGGAGTTATCACAAGTAAATAAAAAAATTCAGGAAAATGACATGGCATTTAAAACATGGCATTTCAAATGGTATTCAAAGGAAAGGTTAGGATTTTAGTTTTCTGAAAGAGAAAAGTAGTTCTACCAGGAAGAAACAATAGGAACAAAAGCTCTGGAGGGAGGAAGAGCACAGGTTCTATTTGACATAAAGTAAATAGCAGTAAATAAATGTAGAAAATGGAATGAATTGTCATACTGTACATTGCCTTAAAAGTCAAGAGCAACACTGTTACTTCTCTAGGTAGTGAAGAACCATTGAAGTTTTAAACAGAGAATAACTTGATTAGAGCTGTGATTTAGAAAATTTAGTGCAACAGAAAGTTTTAAGGGTGAAATGAAAAGAAGTTACTATAGCCAGGCATATAATGTGCCAGAATGGATATGAGAAAATTGACCTTTGGAAAACTGAATGGATCCAGGAAAGGACCTATCAATAGTTAACCACTGTCATTACCATAAAGCCCTGGGCTCAATAAGCCCCACTCACATGTTTAAGGCTTACAATTGGCTTTTTAATTCTTCATTCTTTTAAAGCTTCCAAAATTTTTAGGAAAGCCTTAACATATGAGACCAAGACAAAAAATCTGAAAAAGAAAATTAAAAAATGAAGAGACAGTATAGGTTGAACAGTGGCTCTCAACTGGGTACAATTTTTCTCCCAACGGACATTCTGCAATTTATGCAGATAGTTTGATTATCACAATTACTGAGGTGCTGCTGGAATCTAGTATGTGGAGGCCAGAGATGGTGCTAAACATCTTAAAATTCACAAAATATCCCCCCAGGACAAATAATGATATTGCTCAAAGTGTCTGTAGGACCAAGATTAAGAAACTCTGAAATAGAAGAAAATAAAGCAATAACAAATACAAATTTCCTCAAAAATAAGAGACCTTAAAGCATCTATGAAATAACAACAGAGGCTATTAAAAGTGAGAATTCAGTGATCTCAATATAACTCTGACTTTAAGAAATGATTAAATTTAAAAAATAATAGAGACTTCTAGTTTCTGTTCTGGCATGTAAGGAGCTTAGAAGTCCTTACTCTAATCCTCACAAGAAAAAAGCTGAACAAATTAAAAATGAACACCTCCTCTTAGCCCCATCAGAGAATCAAGGCCACAGAGCAAACTACAGGATCCATAATTGAAGAGACAGGAAGGTACATACAAAGAATCATAACTTAAGGGAGCAGAAGTTCAAGAGCAAAAACAAATATGGGAACTAGTACAAAGTAGACAAACATATGCTATTATGATGAATTTCTGGAGGCCCAGTGCGGACATAGTTGAAGGTTAAAAACTTCAGTAGAGGGCCCCATATTTGGTGAGTTTTACCTCAAGGAGCCTCCTGAGTTTTCACAGTGAAGATCAGAAGAAAATCCCCTTAAGCTTCTAGCAAGTAGAGAAGAAAAAATTGCTCTTTTGAAATTCACCCAGAGCTTCTTTGTTCTTAACAAGGTTTGCCTTCAAGAGTATCAGTTTTACTAGAGTCAAACTACTTAACTCCAACCCCATTTAGCCTTCTCTGTGGGGGGAGGATAACACCAACTTCAGCCCCTTCTGACCTTCCTGTCTCATCTAAAGGGGTGGTAGCCCCTGAGAAGCACTTGTGAAGGTCCCAAACCAGAGCAAAGGTTCACCAATAGTCTAAGACCCAATCATGGGACTATAGAACACTTCTCCTCCCACATTTTACCACATCAGTAGGGGTCCTGTATAACAATAACAATAGGAGAATACAATCGAAAGAATAGCATATCTCAGACTTATTTAAGAAAAAAAAGAATAAGTTTCTACGGAAACCCGAAGACAACAGGGACGGCAAAAACACTACCACCAGAGGAAATATTAGCTTCTGACATCTACAGGTACAGCCTAATGCCTAGCCAGATAAATCTAAAACCTAACACTAAAAGACTATTTTCTTCAATTCTTTTTTATTCAATACATCATATCTGGCATTCAAGAAAAATTAAAAATCATAGTAAAAGACAAAAACACGGTTGGAAAAGATGAAGCAATCATCAAACCAGGCTCAGATATGGCAGGGATTTGAGGATTATCAGACTAGGAATGTATATTCCATTGTTTTATGAACTGCTCTGTAGTGCTTTCTATTTCTAGTGTAGGGAAGGTTATTAATTATTGATCGAATGCCTTTGAAAAAACAGTCCTCTTCAGACTATTTCTCCTTTGTGACTTTTGGTAAATTGTATTTTTTAAGAAATTGGTTATCAATTTTATGATTGATTTTTTTATGATTTAACAAAATCTAGGTTATCAAATTTATGGTCATAGAATGGTTCATAATATTTTTTATTCACCAATGTCCATTAGATTAGTAGTGATGGTCCCCTCTTTGATTTCTGATGCTAGTAATCTATGTCTAACTGCTTTTTTTCTTACTTAACCTGGGTAGAGTTTTATCAATTTTATCGATCTCTTCAAAGAATAAGCTTATGGTTTGATTGACTCACTGTGTACAACCTGATGTTTTGATATATGTATACCTTATGAAATGATTACCACAATCAAGATAATTAACGTATCCATTACTTCACATATTTTGGGTGTGTGTGGGGAGAGTTTTTAAGATCTATACTACTAGCAGAATTAAAGTACTGATTTCCTATCTTCAATTTCATTGAGTTCTGCTCTAAATCTTATTTTTAAAATTTTTCTTCTTACTTGTGGTGAAATTTATTGTTACTTTTAAAGTAGAAGCTTAGATTATTCATTTTAGATCTTTCTTCAGTTCTAATGTACGCATTCAATTCTGTAAAATTCCCCTAGCACTGTTCATTGTACCCCACAAAACTTGATAAATTGTGTTTTTATTTTCCTTTAGTTCAAAATATTTTTAATTTTTCTTGAGGATTCTTTTTTGATCCTTGTGTAATTTAAAAGTGTGTTGTTTAAGGGGGAAAAAGAAACAAACCAAAAACCAGACTCTTAACTATAGAGAATAAACAGAGGGTTACCAGAGGGGAGTTTGGTGGGGGGATGTGTGAAATAAGTGATGGGGATTAAGAGTACTAATCATGATAAGCAATGAGTAATGTACAGAATTGATGAATCACTATATCGTACACCCGAAACTACACTGTATGTTAACCATACTGGAATTAAAATAAAAAACTTAATTAAAAATGTGTTGTTTAATCTTCAAGTATGTTGGAGTTTCTGGCTATCCTTCTGTTATTGATTTCTAGTTTAACCTCATTGTGGTATGATAGCATATTTTGTATGATATGTATTCTTTTAAATTAGTTAAATTGTGGTTGTTTTATGATCCAGAATATTGTCTATCTTGGTGAATGTTGTAGGAGAGCTTCAAAAGAATGTGTATTCTGTTAGTGTTTTATGAAGTATTCTATACATGTAGATTAGATCCAAGTGGTCAATGATACTGTTCAGTTTATGTTACTGATTTTGTGCCAACTGAATTTGTCAATTACTGATAGAAGTGTGTTAAAGTCTCCAACTATAATAGTGGATTCATCTTTTTCCCTACAGTTCTATAGTTTTTGCAACATGTATTTTGATGTTCTTTTGTTAGTTGTATGCACATGAAAGATTATTACATCTTCTTGGGGAAGTGATGATTTTATCATTATGCAATGCTCCTTTTTATCCCTGATAACTTTTCATCCTCAGAAGTCTGCTTTGTCTAAGATTAATATAGCTTCTTCAGGTTCTTTTTGATTACTGTTAGCATGATGTATCTTTCTCCAGTCTTTGACTTATTTTTCTCTGTCTGGTTTTTTCACTTAGCATAATGTCCTCCAAGTCCACCCATACTTTCACAGTTAACAGGATTTCCTTCTGTTTTAAGGTTGAATAATATTGTAGTGTGTGTGTGTGTGTGTGTGTGTGTGTATGGTCACATTTTCTTTATTTCTTTATCCATTTAGCCAAAGATGGACATTTAGGTTGTTTCCATATCACTGCTATTGTGAATAATGTTGCAATGACCATGGGAATGCAGACTATCTTTTCAAATTCCAGATTTCATTTCCACTGAATATATACCCAGAAGTGGAATTGCTGGATCATATAGTAGTTCTATTTTTAATTTTTTGAGGAAATTCCACAGTTTTCCATAATGTCTACAGCAATTACATCCCACCAAAATTGTATAAGTGTTCCCTTTTCTCCACAACTTTGCTAACACTTGTTATCCCTTCTCTTTTTAATAAAAGAAATCATAAAAATTTCCTTTATAATTACTGATGTTCAGCATCTTTTCATGCACCCATTGGCCATTTCTATGTCTTCTTAGGAAAAATGTCTATTTGGGCATTTTATTCATTTTTAATTGGATTATTTATTTATGTTTGCTATTGAGTTGTATAAAATCCTTATATGTTTTCAATATTAACCCCTTATAAGATATATAGTTTTCAAATATTTTTTGCCATTACATAAATTACCTTCCCACTTTGTTGATTGCTTCATTTCCTGTGCAGAAGCTTTTTAGTTTGATGTAGACCCACTTATTTATGTTTGCTTCTATTGCCTGGGCTTTTGGTGTCACATTCAAAAAAAAATCAATGCCAAGACTGATGTTAAGTTTTTCCTTATTTTCTTCTATGAGTTTTATCTTTCCAGGTCCTACATTTAAGTCCTTCATCTATTTAGAGTTAGTTTTTGATAATGATGGGATATAGTTATTCAGTTTCATCCTTTTGCATGGGTATCCATTCAGCCACATTATGTCTTTTGATTGGAGAATTTAATCTATTTACATTTAAAGTAATTATTGATTGAAAAGGACTTACTAATTCCATCTAATTAATTTTTTTATAGCTGGACTGTATTTCCTTTTCTCCTTTCTTCCTCTCTTGTTGGCTTCCTTTGTGAATTAATGATTTTTTATAGTGGTATGCTGTGGCTCCCATGTCTTTTTTTTCTGGTTTTATTGAGATAAATTTGACATACATCACTGTGTAAGGTGTATAGCATAAATGTTTCACTTAAAAATATTATGAAACGATTACTGCAATAAGTTTAGTTAGCATCCATCACCTCATACAGATACAATAAAAAAAAATTGATTCCCTTGTCTTTATCTTTTGTGGATCAGCTGTATGTTTTTGTTTTCTTGCTATTATGAGGATTATATAAAACATCTTATAAGAGTATATTTTAAGCTGCTAGAACTTAGTTTCAATTACATATAGAAACTTCCCTTTTATTCCTCACCCCATTATACTTTTGATGTTACAATTCATATATTTTTATATTGTTTATCCATTAACAAGTTAATGTAGCTATAGTTGCCTTTAAATACTTTTGTCCTTTAACCTTTATACTAAAGTGACTAACATATCAACATATTATAGTATTAGAGTATTCTAAATTTGACTATAGGCTTATCTTTATCCAAGTATTTCATATTTTCATATGTTTTCATGTTACTGATTAGCATTTTTTCATTTTGACTTGTAGAACTCCTTTCAACATTTCTTGTAAGTCATATCTACTGGTAATGAACTCCCTCAATGTTTCTTTTGTGCGAAGGTCTTTCTCCTCTTCATTTCTGAAAAATCTCTTTACTAGGGAAAGATTTCTTGGCTGGCAGGTTTTTTTTTCTTTCGGCACTTTGAATATATCTTCCCATTCTCTCTTGGTCTGCAAGGTTTCTGCTGAGAAATCTGCTCACAGCCTTATGGGAGTTTCCTCAGATGTGAGGAATTTTTTTGTTCTCTTGTTGCTTTTAAAATTCTTTCTCTTCAGGCACCTGGGTGGCTCCATCAGTTAAGCGTCTGCCTTCAGCTCAGGTCATGATCTCAGTGTCCTGGGAAAGAGCCCTACATCTATACATCAGGCTTCCTGCTCAGTGGGGTGACTGCTTCTCTCTCTCCCTCTGCCCCTCCCACCTACTCATTCTCTCTCTCTTTCTCAAATAAATAAATAAAATATTTTAAAAAATAAAATTCTCTCTTCTATTTTATACAGTTTTATTATAATGTGTCTTGAACAAGATTGTTTGGAGTTAAAAATCTGGTGAGAGATTATAGCTTCATAAACTTGGATATCTAAACCTCTCCCTAGATTTGGGAAGTTCTTAGCATTTATTTCTTTAAATAAGCTTTCCATCCCTTTCTCCCTCTCTCCTTCTAGAATTCTAACAATGTGTAAGTTATTTCATTTGATTGATTCTCATATTTTGGGTATGTTTTATTCACTCTTTTTTATCCTTTGTTCTCCTCTGACTGGATAATTTCAAATGACCTATTTCAATCCTACAGATTCTTACTTCTGTTTGATCAAGTCTGTTGTCAATGCTCTCTATTGCATCTTTCATTTCATTCACTGAATTCTTCAGTTCCAGATTTTCTGGTTTGTCCTTTTTTTATCATCTATCTCTCTCGTTTTCTTTCATGTGTTGTTTTCCTGATTTCAATATATTGTCTTTCTGTGTTTTCTTGTAGCTTACTGAGCTTCCTTAAAACAGCTATTTTGAATTCTCTTTTTTTTGCGGAGGGGAGACAAGGTGATCCTGCAAAGCCAGGCCAAGTTTCAACAACTTCCTGTTTGTTTTCTCTAGGGTGGTGCTGAATGTTCAAATTTATGTCATTTCTTTCAGTCCCACAGAGTTGGGTTGGTTTTCAGCATATATTCACCAGCCATCTGCAAGGGCTTATATTCGCTGTCCTCAGGTGCATGCACAGGAAGCCAGCCACAGTATGGGACAGGTATGGGAGATACCTACAAAGTGATGGGTGTGTTCATGGGCCAGTTGGGGTGGTTCATAGGTGAGGCATCCCCAGTGGCCCATGGGTGGTCTTTCCAATGGACTCTGCAAAAGCTGTTTATAGGATCTATGTCACTTTGATAATTTCTAAGCCCTGCCTATTTTCCTGGCTCCTCTCTGCACATCAGTCATTCAGTTTGCCTCAGTATTATGGGTAGGTTGAGAAAGAGCGGGCCTCACTGGAAGCATCCTACATAGCTGGGGAAGCCAGGCATTCACTCTCACACTTTCACTTTCCCCTATGGGAGAAATTACCAGGCCAGTAGGGTCTCCTGTGGTATTGAATTGTGCCTTCTTGGGGGAGCAGTAACATGGATAAAATAAAACTACTCCCCTTATCCTCTTCAGTGCATCTAATCTCATATTTTTTGCTCCAATGCTGTGCTGAAAGTTCTTCTCTGGACTCTCAGCTTCCACAAAAGTACTCTTGTCCATGGGTGGCTATCTAAATTAGTGTTCTTTGGGGTGCCTGGGTGGCTCAGTCAGTTAAGTGTCTGCCTCAGGTCAGGTCATGCTCCCGGGGTCCTGGGATCGAGCTCCACATCAGGCTTCCTGCTCAGTGGGAAGACTGCTTCTCTCTCTCCTGCTTCTCTGCCAGCTTGTGCTCTCTCTCTCTCAAATAAATAAATAAAATCTTTAAAAAATTAATTAATTAATTAGTGTTCTTTGATAGAGAAGATGGTAGAAAACTCTTATCGGATAGGAAGCAAGATGGCAGAGGAGTGTGGGACTCCGTTTCAACCAGTCCCCTGAATTTAGCTAGATATCTACCACGCCACTCTGAACACCAACAAAATCAGCCTGAGATATAAGATTATACGTCTGGATCTCTACAGGGGCAGAGGATCATCAGTCCAGAGGTACAGAAGACGGAGTTGGGATTGCTTAGACAGATGTCAGAGGATAAACAGAAGGGGGAGGGGACTGCCAGAAGCCAGACCTTGGAAAGTAGTACCCCAGTGCAAAGGCATCCTGCACCTGGGGACTAGCGATAGCTTGGAGAGCAGTGGTGAAGGGACGGAAAGGAATGATAACAGTGATCAAACAGAACACAGGGGCTTAAGGGGCAAATGCTGGAAATGCTGGGACCAGGGGTCTGGAGAGCCACCAACCACTGCCTGCACCTGCACCCGTGCCAGAGAGGACCCAGCTTGGAACTGTGCCCACAGACCCCAGGCCGGCCACTGCTACTGCTGTGGCCGGGGTGGCAAGCCCCTCCTCCAGAAGACAAGCTGGAAGAACAAGAGGACAACAACTGCCGGGTCCCCATAAAACTGTAAAACCCCAACACCAGGGGAAAATTAGTATATTAAGCTCCTGGTTTTGCCTCACGGCCAGTGTTTTTCTTAGATACAATTTTTCTCTCTCTTGTTTTTAATGCTTTCTCATGCTTCTTCTGTTTTATTTCCTACTTATCATTTCAACCAGATGTTTAATACAACATATTCCATAGTAACTTTTTAACTTGAACTTTTTCATACATATACTTTTTTTCTCTTTTTTTTTTAAAAATAGATATAAGCTTCAATGTAGTCCTTTTTTCCCTACTCAATACTACCTTTATATATATACCAGTTTTAATATCTCTGGGAAGTACTGTTCTCTAACAAAGAGAACAAAATACACCCAGGAAGAGCTCAAACACTCCACCTTGCCCACACAGAGGAATTATAGCCACTTTCCCTGCACCTCCCCCTTTTTTGTTTGTTTGTTTGTTTTTTTGATGGGTTTGGTTGGGTTTTTTTGTGGGTTTTGTTTGTTTGTTTGTTTTTATTTTTGTACTTTATAAATCTTATTCTTGGGTTTCATTTTGCCTGGATTTTTGGTGCTGCCTTCCAATTGCTCCAAATTTTCCCAGGGTGCACCTTGCCTGAATTGTGGTTGATATTTTCAACTATACATCCCCTCAACCACAACTCAACAGAATGACTAGGAGGAGGAACTCCCAACAAAGAGAAGACCCAGAGACAATGGCCTCTCTCGCAGACCTAAGGGATATCAATATAAGAAAGATGTCGGAAATAGACTTCAGGGTAGCAGTTATGAAGACAATAGCTAGAATGGAGAAATCGATTAATGGCAACATAGAGTCTCTAAGGGCAGAAATGAGAGCTGAACTGGCAGAACTTAAAAATGCTATCAATGAGATCCAATCTAATCCAGATACTCTAACAGCTAGGGTAAACGAGGCAGAAGAATGAATTAGTGATCTAGAAGACAAATTGACAGAAAAGAAGGAAAATGAGGAGGCCTGGGAGAAACAGCTTAAAATCCATGAAAACAGAATTAGAGAAATAAGGGACGCCACGAAACATTCCAGTGTAAGAATTATTGAGATCGCTGAAGGGGTGGAGAGAGAGAGAGGACTAGAAGATATATTTCAGCAAATAGCTGAGAACTTCCCTAATCAGGGGAATGAAACAACCATTCGTGTCCTAGAGGCAGAGAGGACCGCTCCCAAGATCAAGGAGAAGAGATCAATGCCATGGCATGTAATAGTAAAACTCGCAAATCTTAGAACCAAGGAAACCATCTTAAGGGCAGTTAGGGGAAAGAGATTCCTTACGTACAGAGGGAGGAACATCAGAATAATGTCAGACCTATCCACAGACACCTGGCAGGCCAGAAAGGGCTGGCAAGACATATTCAGGGTACTAAATGAGAAGGACATGCAGCCAAGAATACTTTATCCAGTAAGGCTGTCATTTAGAATGGATGGAGAGATGCAGAGCTTCCAAGACTGGCAGAAACTGAAAGAATATGTGATCACTAAGCCAGCCCTGCAAGAAATATTAAGGGGGGGTTCTATAAAAGGAGAAAGACCTCAAGAGTGATCTACAACAGAAATTTACAGGGACAATCTATAAAAACAACGTCTTCACAGGCAACATGATGACAATTAATTCATATCTTTCAATAATCACTCTCAATGTGAATGGCCTAAATGCTCCACAAAATGGCACAGGGTTGCAGATTGGATAAAAAGACAGGACCCATCCATATGCTGTCTACAAGAGACTCATTTTGAACCTAAAGATACATCCAGACTGAAAGTGAAGGGATGGAGATCCATCTTCCATGCCAGCAGACCTCAAAACAAAGCTGGGGTACCAATTCTCATATCAGACAAATTAGATTTTAAGCTAAAGACTGTAGTTAGAGACACAGAAGGACTCTATATCATTCTTAAAAGGTCTATCCAACAGGAAGATCTAACAATTGTAAATATCTATGCCCCCAACATGGGAGCAGCCATCTACATAAGCCAACTGTTAACCAAAATAAAAAGTCATATTGATAACAATACGTTAATTGTAGGAGACCTCAACACTCCACTCTCAGCAATGGACAGATCATCTAAGCAGAAAATCAACAAAGAAACAAGAGCTTTGAATGACACACTGGACCAGATGGACCTCATAGATATATACAGAACATTCCACCCTAAAACAATAGAATACTCATTCTTCTCGAGCACACATGGAACTTTCTCCAGAATAGACCACATACTGGGTCATAAATCATATCTTAACTGATACCAAAAGACTGAGATTATTCCCTGCATATTCTCAGACCATAATGCTTTAAAACTGGAACTTAATCACAAGAGAAAATTTGGCAGAAATTCAAACACTTGGAAGCTAAAGACCACTCTGCTCAAGAATGTTTGGGTCAACCAGGAAATCAAAGAAGAACTTAAACAATTCATGGAAACCAATGAGAATGAAAACACATTGGTCCAAAACCTATGGGATACTGCAAAGGCAGTCCTAAAGGGGAAATACATAGCCATCCCAGCCTCACTCAAAAAAATAGAAAAATCCCGAATTCACCAACTATCTTTGCACCTTAAGGAACTGGAGAAAAAACAACAAATGCTGCCTAAGCCGCGCATTAGAAGAGAAATAATTAAGATTAGAGCAGAGATCAATGAGTTCGAAACCAGAAACATAGTAGAGCAAATCAATGAAACTAGAAGCTGGTTCTTTGAAAGAATTAATAAGATTGATAAACCACTGTCACATTCAAATCGGGAAACAGTGGAGAGTTTAAGGAACAGACTTGGACAAGGGCAGTTAACAGGTCACTGCAAACTGAAGAATCATGGTAGTAAAAACACTGGGAAAAAACATATCCACCCTAGATTCAATGAAGGGGAAAAGAAAACAGTGCTTGCCAGAAAGAGCTGTGGTTGACATTGTAGCTACACATACAGGATTTCAAACAAAATCAGCTGTTACCTTCTTCAGAGGAACATAGCCATTGACAGCCCAAAAGAGTGGGAGCCAGATGAATAAATATCATAAATTAATTTTCTTACTGTTCTCCAATTTTCTGCCAGGGCAATTAACTGATTGAAACTGACTGGAACCCAAGGGCAAAGGAGGCCCACTGATGTTTCTTATAAGGGTAAAGTGAGTAAAAGGAGATTAGATCTGTAACAACAAAGATGATCTACCAGATCATAGTTCAAGGTCAAGCAATGAAAAAGAAGAGATAGACATGGAGGAGAGAAGAACA
Source organism: Mirounga leonina (assembly GCF_011800145.1). Lineage (NCBI taxonomy): Eukaryota > Metazoa > Chordata > Mammalia > Carnivora > Phocidae > Mirounga > Mirounga leonina. Next base: position 19,062,505 of record NW_023270158.1, read on the forward strand.
AGGACAAGATGCAAATTATGGGGGAATTCTTTATCCATCTATCACCATATTTAACCATGATGATCTTCAGAGACTAATACCCTCCTTAATTTTGTACAAGTTCATCTTTTGGACAACTCTAACTTGAAGTCATAGAGAAACAGATTTCATGCATTATAGTTCCAAGCTTAACCAACTTGAAAATAGAATAATCCAGTGCAGATATGTTGAATTTGAAATGCTTTCTATATATCTAAATCACTAGTAATTCAAATCTGAAGTTCAAGGAAAAGGTCTTTCTGGACACTTTGGAATTATCAGCATATAGATATTAAAACCATATGAATAGTGAATTTACCAGTCAGTACACACAGAGTAAAGAGGAGATACAAAAAAATCTGAGACATTCTGAAGTCAAGACATAGAATAGGGAAGAATCAGGAAAGGAAATTGAAAGCAGCCAATAATTTAGGAGAAAAATCAAGAGAGTATATTGTCATAGAAACAAAGTGAAAAAGCATTTAATTTGGGAAGGACTGACCATCTGTATCAAAATAAGATGAAGACAGAGACTTAGTAATTAGCCTTAAAAATGCACAGATAACCTTCATAAAAAACTTGGTGGAATAGTGGGTCCAGATGCCTGATTGAAGTAGGTTCAATAGAAATTTGGAGAGGTAGGATGCAATGACTACAAATCCTTAAGTAATTTTTCTGCCAAGTTGAGCAGAGGAATTTCAAGGTAGTTAAATGGAAAGTGAGGTCATTTTTGTAATGGGGAAAATTAGAATACATATAATACTGAAAATGATCCAATAGGTAAAAATGATGAAGGAGACATTGTGCAGTGAAATTCTTGAGTATGAGAAAGTGGATATATATCCTGCATAAAAAGATTTTTTGAACTTAGGTTCATGGAAAGTTCATTCAACATAACAAGAGGCAAGACAGAGTTTATATGCACAAGAGCAGTTTAGTTGGTAGATGGAGTAATGGGAGACCGCAGCAATTATCAGTAGATTCCATCTATTTTGTCATATGGAAAGCAACATCATCACCTCTAGGTCAAGTTAGGGGAAGTGATGGAGGTTTGAAGAGAAGAGTTATAAAATGGTTATCCAGAAAATTGGGAGGAATGAAGGCATTCTGAGGCAACATAACCGTGTCATTTGAGGTTATTAATCAGTTGTCCATCCTTGTACATATACATGCCAAGCTTCTCTAATCTTATCCATTGTTCTATGTATATATCCCTCTGCTAATACCATAATCTTATTTACTGTAACTATAGAGTAGACATATATGTATCTTCCAAAAAGGAATAGTAAACATCCAACATTTTTCTTCTTTTTCAAAATTGTATATTTAACTTTCCATAAAAATTTAAGAATAATCTTATCTATATCTCCAAAAATATGAGTGGTATTTTTATAGGAATCACTTTAAACCTATCAGCAATTTGTGGATAACTGACATTTTTATTATTTTGAATCTTCTAGTTAATGTATACAATGTCTCTCCATTTGTTTAGTTTTTCTTTCATCAATGTTTTGTTCTCTGCTGATATTAAGATAAAAATATTAAGATATTCATATTTATGTTTGGTTTCAGCAGTTTTAATACGATGTGCTTAGGTGTGGCTTTCTTTCTACTTATCCTTCTTGTACTGTGTAACATTTCTTGAATCTGTGTCAGCAATGTTCTCCAGCTTTGGAAATTTCTGCCTTTTTCTCAAATGTTGCTATACAATCTTTCCCTCTATTCTCCTGAAACTCTAAATATACATTTGTTATACCTTTTCACCATGTCTCAAATGTCCCCTACATTGATTTCCCTGTATATATCCCATTTTTCAATAAACAATTGATTTTGGACATTCCCTTCTGGTTTACATTCCAGACCATGGATTTTTCTCTTAAGCTATTGAACCTGGTATTAAACCCATTCACTGAGTACTTCTGATTATTTATTATATATTTTAGTTCTAGAGGATGAATTTTTTAAAGATTTTATTTATTTTAAGAGAATGAGAGAGAGTTGGGGGACAGGCAGAGGGAGAGAATCTCAAGCAGACTCTTCGCTGAGTGCAGAGTCCAACAGAGGGCTCCATCTTATGACCCATGAGATCATGACCTGAGCTGAAACCAAGAATCTGGTGCTTAACCAACTGAGCCACCCAGTTGCCCTTCTAGGCTATCAATTTTTTAAAATGAGTTTCAGTTTTATGCTAAAATTTTCCAACATGTCATTAATGTTAGTAATTTTAGTCTTTGTCTAATATCTCCATTATTAGACTATATTGTACATTATCTACGATTGCCATTTTTCCCTCTTAATTTTTCCTTAAGTTGTATCTTTTCCTATGTCTTACTACTTTCTATTGAGTATAGGATAGTATGTATAAAAAGTGTACTGAAACTTTGAAGCTCTATTTGATATTATTCACCTAAGAGATTTACTTTTGCTTCTCTTAGGCAATTATGCTGATGGAATATTGCTTCTATCAAATGGGAATGACCTTATAATTGGAAGTGGGGCTTTAGTCCTTATTGAGGATAGCCTTTTGGAATATCAACAGAAAGTTTAGGGTTCTAGTTAGGTTCCTTTACTAGGAAGACTCTGAACTTCCACTTTTCCTCAACCCCACAAAACTTTTGAAAGATTTTCATAGATTCTTAGTTTACTAGCTGTCACGTTCTTCTCAATTCTATGCCAACTAACTGCTCCTTCTGAATTGGCAAATACCACAAGGAGAAAAACAATACTGAACTTAGGTTTTATATTCTAATAAGGAGATTGAAAACTTCATAGTTGAAAACTTTTATGGAGGGGTGAGAGAATGCTTTGGAAGTCACAACAGGAAACAGAACACTTAGGCTTCTTCCAGGTTTAGTTCCAGGAGGATATGGGAAAACCAGTCATTACTTGTAAAAACTGAAACAGAAGTAGTCTCAAAAGGGAAAAACTAGATTTTAGTACAAAAAGAGATTGAAGGAAACTACACTGAAAAATATGAGGCTATAGGAGATTTTAAGTTACATATTAAGGCATGACCAGTTTTGAGAAGATATAATTGCAGATAGTAAAATATAATAACATGTATTAGGGTTGTTGTATGTTTTTCAGGTTTTGTTGTTGTGATGGTGGGTTTTTTGTTTGTTTGTTTTATGTTTTATTTATTTTGATTTTGCTGTGTAATTTCCATGAGATTCACATATAACATCCTATGTCATATGGTCAGTTTTAAGTCGATAGGAAGTTAAATTTGAACACATTCCAAAACTTTACATATTTGCTCCTCACCACACATCTTATCATCTTATATTTTGATGTCACACTTTACATCCTTTCATTTTATGTATCCCTTAACTGATTATTTTAGTTTTAGCTAATTTTATCACTTTTGTCTTTTAACCTTCATACTGGTTTTATAAGTAATTAATCCACTACCTGTACTATATATTTCCCTTTACCAGTGAGATTTCTTCTACTTTATCTAGTCTGCTCTTGAACCCCTGTAGTGTTATTTTTTCAGTTCGGTTATTGTATTCTTCAGCTCTGTGACTTCTGTTTGGTTTTTATTTATATTTTCTATTTCTTTGTGAAATTCTCACTGTGTTTATCCATTCTTCTTCCATGTTCAGTGACAATCTCAGGTAAAATACTTATCTCCTTTTCATTATGATCTTTTTCTGAGGTTTTATCTTGTTCTTTTATCTAAAACATACTCCTCTGTTTCCTCGTTTTGCTTGACTCTGTGTATTTGTTTTTATTTATTATGTGAAGCAGCTACCTCTACCAGTCCTCAAGAAGTAGCCTTCTGTAGGTGATGAACTTTATTGTTCATCCTTATGCTAGCTCTTGGTTGTCTCTCAAACCATTGTGATTGTCTAGGCATTCAAATTTATTCTTGATATGCTCCCATTGTTGAGGATTCCAAGACCTATCAGTGATCCAAGGGGAAGAATATCATTTAGCACTTAGTTTCAGGCTGATGGAAGCCAGAGCCTCAAGCAACAAATTTTAAAATATGCAAATATATACAGTCTTGTGGGACCACAGTTATAATTCCTGCTGGCCTCCAAACCAAGAGATCTGGATTTGCCCCTGGGCAACAGTTGCAAGCTCCTTTCTGGTAGGTATTGTTGAGCTGTGGTGACATCAAGGAAGTGAGCAAGGTTTTAAGGCTTACATTCCCTGGGACTACCTCTTTAGCCTCTAGATGTTTGACAAATCTGAAGCTTGTCACTTAGGCTGAAGCTCTGGGACAAGATAATAGGCCTTCTTCTCAGGAAGACTGAGACTGTTTCAGTCTGCTGTCTGCAGTGCCCTGGGGGTGGTGGCCTGCCAAGAACTGTCTATTCAATTGTTTCAGTCCTGTGGAGCTGTGGAACACCAGCTCTCTTGGCCACATGGGCCATGCAATCAAGGGATGTACTCTGTGTAAAATGCACATACTCATCAGCTTTAGTAAGCCAGCTGGAAAGTGTGGGGCGTGGGGTGTACTCACTGGCTTGAGAAAGGCAGCAGGAAAATGCCTTGACTGCATATGGCTGTCAGCTTCAGCAATGCAGTGGGAGAGGGCTTTGTCTGTGCATGCCTGCTGACTTTAGCAAGGGAGAAGGAAAATGCTGTGACAACTCAAGCTCATTAGTCCCAGCCCAGGAAATGGGGAGAGTGCTGCAACTGCCTGTCCTTGCCAGCTTTAGCAAGGGAGCAGGAGAATGCCATATCCATTTGCACTTGCTAACCATCTTGGACCACCCCATTTCCTTGTTTGACTCTTATGCAGAATAATTATAATTCCTTGACTTGTTAGTCCTATTGAATCACTCCAAAGATTCTCTAAGTCTAATGCATAACAAAATCAAGGTTAGAAGATTATAAAATAATCGTGGTAGTGCTTTCTGAATTTTGTCATATGTAAATGAGCTAATACTACTTGTAGAACTGTATTAAAATTTTAGGAAATAAAGAAATGACACACCTAGGCAATGTCTTACATATTGTAAACACTGAATGGATATCTGTTATTATAATTTTTTTGCTCAAGAAATGTATTAAACCGAAGAATAGTGCCTTTGTCCTCACATTTTAAGATACTTTAAAAACAGAATATATATAATTATATTTGTAAACATCAGTGATTTTTGGTGAATAGCAAATTGTAATATGTAATTCCCCCACCCTGAAACAGTGTGACTAAATTACTGCTATACCCTGTAATACATAATACCTAAACTTGACAAAATATAGTAATGCCATCACTATCTATCCTGATGAACAAAATGGAAATCTTGGGAATATCCTCAACTCCTCCATCTTATTTATTTTAATTAGTCAGCTGATTCCATGCTATCTTTCCAGATTTATCTTCCTCCCACAGCCCATGTTCTCCTTGTCCCTCAATTCCTTATACCCTTTGTTGTAGCCAAAGTATATGGATTTTTGTTCTTTCTATACCTTAGCATAAGATCTCCCTGTAATCTGGACTACACATGTTCCCCCACTCTATTTGCTAAACTCACTCTCTCTCTCCATATATCTCAAATGATCAAATGTTCCCCTTTTCCCCATATCCCAACTTTTGTTAAACTTTTATTGAATATGTACCACATATCAATCACCTTGTTAATGCTTAATTTTCAATACTATCATGCAGAGCTTTCTTCATTTACTGGATATGAAACTTGGGGAATGGAGACTTAGAGTTTAAGTCACTTGTCCAAAATCACACAATGGCAGAGTAAGGATTCCAAAAACAATACTATCAACAAGTACATTACAGTTGACCCTGAACCACATGGGGGTTAGAGAGGGGCAACCCCCTGTGCAGTCAAAAATCTATATATAACCTTTCATTCCTCAAAAACTTAACTACTAATAGCCTACTGTTGACCAGAAGCCTCACTGATAATGTAAATAGTAAACTAACACATATTTTGTATGTTATATATATTATATACTGTATTTTTACAATAAAGTAAGCGAAAAGAAAGAAAAGAGAAAAGAAAATGTTGTTAAGTGAAAAGAGAAAAGAAAATGTTATTAAGGGGTGCCTGGGTGGCTCAGTCAGTTAAGCGACTGCCTTCAACTCAGGTCATGATCCCAGAGTCATGGGACTGAGTCCCACATCGGGCTCCCTGCTCATCAGGGAGTCTGCTTCTCCCTCTTCCCCTCACCTCACTCTCATGCTCTCTCTCACTCTCTCTCCATCAAATAAATAAATAAAATCTTTTAAAAAAAAGAAAGAAAATGTTATTAAGAAAATCGTAAGACAAAGAAAATACATTTATAGTACTATACTATGCAAAATCTGCATATAAGTGAACCTGCACAATTCAAACCCATATTGTTCAAGGGTCAACTGTATGTAACTACTGTCAGTCTGTTTCTTCTTTCTGCTGTAGTTTTTATTTAATACAGTGTGATCTGTTGAATATTTGGTATTTCTCACTAGATTATAAGCTCCTTGAAAATAGGTATAGGCTCTTACTTATTTTTTTTTACACTTAGAACCTTAAACAGCATTTGACATAGAATAAATGCTTGTAAAAGTTTTGAATTGTTGTCTGAAAATTCATCAAGTCTTTCTTTGATTAGATATTATGGTAGAAAAGAAAAACATGTATTTTTATATTTGGGAACTGAGCTTTTACCTTAAATATGCTACATATTTGTGGTGTGTGCTTTAAGAAGTCAAGTCACTCAGTATCCCTAAACCTCAGTTTTAAAAATCTGTCAAATGAGAATGATGATGATTTTAAGTTTTTGGCATAGTACATTGCTGAAATAACAGCATATAAATGGAATAAAATGCTACTTAAACTAAGGAGATACTCTGAATAGGGCTGATACGATAATTAAAATGAATAAATTGGATCTGTCAAAACTAAATTTCTTACACATGCTAAATAAAGTCAGCAACTAAAATGAGGTTAGTTCTACCAAACACTACCTTCTGCTTTCAGGATTAAAATAATTCTAATAGGTGTTAGAAGTCACTATTTTACTTAAGTGTTCTCTTTTGTTACACAGTTTGTGGCAATAGCTTACCTTCACATTTGCCTTAATTTAATATGCATATAGGCTCACCCCAGGGTAGCTCAGACTAACTGCAATCCTGGTATTTAGGAGGAAATAGCCTCTGTTTCTACCATTGTCAATTCAAAATAGAAATAGCATTGCAGGGTGCCTGGGTGGCTCAGTCATTTGGGTGTCGGACTCTTGGTTTCTGCTCAGGACATGATCTCAGGGCTTGGGGTTGAGTCCCCTCCTTGAGCCTTGCAACAGGCTCCATGCTCAGTGGGGAGTCACCTTCCCCTCTCTCACTCCCCTTGCCCTGCCCCCGTACATGCACTCTCTCTCTAAAATAAAAAAATAAATCTTAAAAAAAAACAGCACTGAATGCCAAACCCGTATTTAGGTAGAAGATCTATCTCATTACTATTTTCTTCATATTTCTTAGAATCTGTTGGTGAGAAATAGGAGCTTCTTGGAATCTTATGGAGTTGAGAGTGAGAAAACAGGGGGTGTAGGTCATTAGAGTAAGAATTACTAGTCACTGCAACCTAATGAAAAAACAATGGTAGGAATTTCTGTGTGGCAAATCCAGTGAAATTTGAAAAGCACACATTTTAAAAATCACTTAATCTCTCTAATCTCCAACTTTTCATCTCTAAAATGAGGAAAGTATTGCCTACATTTACTTTTATCCTAAGTATGCTGTGAGACACTAATTGAAAGGATTTTGATTCCTGAAGTCCAGAGACTTTCATGGTTTATCTCCCTCTCTGATTTCTTCCCATTCAGTTTTCCCTCCCTTCCCCTATGGTCCTCTGTGCTATTCCTTATACTCCACATATGAGTGAAAGCACATGATAATTGTCTTTCTCTGCTTGACTTATTTCACTTAGCATGATACCCTCCAGTTCCATCCATGCCGATGCAAATAGTAGGTATTCATCCTTTCTGATGGCTGAGTAATATTCCATTGTATATATGAACCAGGAGATGGGTATTAAGGAGGGTACATGATGTGATAAGCACTGGGTGTTATACGCAACTAATGAATCATTGAACACTACATCAAAAACTAATGATGTACTATATGTTGGCTAACTGAACATAATAAAAAAAAAAGAAAAGAATTTTGAGATATAAAAAATGAAAATTCCTATTTAAAATAACGTGCATGGGGGGCGCCTGGGTGGCTCAGTTGGTTAAGAGACTGCCTTCGGCTCAGATCATGATCCTGGAGTTCCCGGATCGAGTCCCGCATCGGGCTCCCTGCTCGGCAGGGAGCCTGCTTCTCCCTCTGACCCTACCCCCTCTCATGTGCTCTCTCTCTCTCATTCTCTCTGTCTCAAATAAATAAATAAAATCTTTATAAAAAATAAATAAATAAATAAAAATAAAATAACGTGCATGGGAAAAATATAATAAATTTTGCATTTGTCAATCTCAAGAACCATTGTTTTCAGAATTAAATATATTAACACAAAGGAGAACAGTGGCACTAAAATTAATTTAATATTTGCAGTATTTTGTATATTTTATGTGATATCTTAGAAAAAACTTTTTCCAGTGTTTTCACTCAAAAACTAAATTTTTAAATACTGACATTAAATATCAGTATTAAGTTATATTTCCTTAAATAAGATTTTATAAAATATACTGCTATCATAAATGGAAAAATATTACAAAGAGCCATCAAATTAAGGAATAATAATTTCATGAAAATAAGGCCTTTATATCTAAAAATTTTCACTTTTCACTTTAGGACACATAAATACCAAATAAATCTTACCTCTTAAATTTTTAGGTCAGTCATTTTTATTATTACATGTCAATTATATTTAATTTTTAATTTTTTCTAAAGCATAAAATAGATTATATGTTAATTCATATATATAAAAGTAAGGCTTTTAGTCAAAATGGTAGATCCCTTCCAATTCTTCAATTGTTTCTTTGCCAGTTTTGGTATTAGACATTACTCATTTACCTATCTGAATGGTTATGCGTTTTTCTACATATCGATGACCACTTTCTTGATAAGTTAAGTATTTTATCTTTACATGGTAGTATATTTTCAAAACATACTTCTTCGTATGCATTTGAATATCCATTTGAATCCATTTTTTAGTATCCATTCTTAGTATCCATTTGCTATAAAAATGGAATAAAATTATAAATCTCCTTACTGATAGAGTCCAATGTGACATAGGTACCTACTGCCAAAATTCTGTGTCCTCTAGCCTGCTGGAGTCACTTTGAACTGTACAATTGCAATAAAACTGATCATACTTCTCCCGGTATAAAATCCAGTGTACATATTATCCTTGAGGATCCCTGGATATCTTACATTTTTCCTCCTTATCTCTGGCTTCATTTTCTTGCCCCCTTGATCCTGACTCTCTCCTTTGTGTCTCACCTTTTGTATAAGCCATCCTCTCACCCACTGAAGTCCAAACTGTCTTCTTCCTGGACAATTTGGGTAGCTCAAAATTGATACTTCATTACACAAAGTAATTTAGTTCTCTTTAAGGGCTTCCAGAGAGTGCCCTAAAGATATTCTCTATTGTGTTCATAATAGTCTATCAAGGTATTTTCGTTAACAAAAGGCCACACACCTGAGAGTGAGATTATGCTGAGATCTTAGGAAGCAAACATGTCTGTGTCAGCTGTGACTTTAAATAGCATTTTACCTCAGATACATATATATTATAATTCCTTGATTCTATGACACCTTTGATGGTAGAAAGCATCACAGAATTAATGATAGCTATAATTGGGCACAAGAGCAAAGGCCCAATATCAGAATTATTTTTATTTTTATTTTTTCAGGTATACAATATAGTGATTTTTTTTACATTGAATATAAGACACACTTGTATTGCATGTGTTTTGTGTATATCATTTTAGTGTTATTGTACAAATTACATCCTTATATGAGTTAATATTTTAATATAATAATTCTGTAAGGTAGATGTCATCTCCATTTTATAAATGAGGATACTAAAACACAAGGTGTAAGTGAATTGTCCATGTTCTCTCAAACCCTAGTTGAGGTAGAATTTGGCATGGATATCCTCACTCCAATTCCAGAAATATTTCTACTGCATTATTAGAATAATTTAGAAAATATTGGGTATGTAGACACTAAAGGAAAACATTTATATTAGCTAAGAACAAAGTGATAAGAGCATTTATAGAGTGACTGGAAAATGTGATGTCAAGTAGATGTAGCATAGAAACTTGACAATGTGTTATTTCTGGTAATTATCAAGGAAATGCTTCATTGAGAATGGAAGGCAGAAAATGACTATGAAAGGGAAAAGCTAAGGTGAACATGATGAGAGGGCCACCCTATCTAAAAGATGTAACACATGCTATATCCTGTCAGATTCATAATTAAAATTGTGTATTTATATGTAGGCCATATATCACCATTTTATAGATTTTCACATTGAAGTTCTTCTATATAATCCCATCATTACTGGAGTGGTGAATCATTGTGAAATTGGTCATATTTTTTCTCCCTGTTTCATTTAGCATCACTCAAGGATTTAGTAAGAAGAAACAAATTAATAGAATGTACTTTTAGGCATCTGGGGGAAAATGCTCTAGTATAAAAAAACGTAAGATAGGGGCGCCTGGGTGGCTCAGTTGGTTAAGCGACTGCCTTCGGCTCAGGTCATGATCTCAGAGTCCTGGGATCGAGCCCTGCATCGGGCTCCCTGCTCGGCGGGAAGCCTGCTTCTCCCTTTCCCACTCCCCCTGCTTGTATTCCCTCTCTCGTTGTCTCTCTCTCTGTCAAATAAATAAATAAAAATCTTAAAAAAAAAAAAACCGTAAGATATATTGGATGTGTTTCCTTATGATTCTGATGTTGAAAAAGACTTTAACTCTAAAACTTTCTTTGATTTGATTATAGTTTGAAAAATATGTTAGGATATTTAAAAAGGAAAAGCAGTTGCTTACAAGTCATCTTATCATAGTGATCTCTAAAGTTCTTCCAGTTTTGTATCAGTTTCTAAAACAGTTTCTTATCAAGTCACTCAGGACACTAAGAAAATTTAGAGAATATTCATGTGTCTTTTCAAAATCTAGTCAGTTATACAGAGAAGAGTTTAAAATTAACTTGTACCTTATTCTCCATCTAAAATTATTTTATTTATATGACTTTGTGTTCTTCTCTTGAATTTAGCCACTTTGTCAATACAATACCAAATGGTGAATGAGGGGGCAGATCCATCATAATGAGCAGCAGAATACAGAGAGGATGTACTCCAAAGGCTATTCAGAGATCCTATATTTCATAAGTCCAAAGAGACTATCTATAGACAAACACTACACCATCTGTTATTAATGATTACAAAAGATTAAATTTTGTGTTGGGACATAGTTTCTCGCCCACAAGCTGAAGGTTTAGTAGATTTGAAATTTTTTTTAAAGATTTTATTTTTATTTATTTGAGAGAGAGAGCAGAGTTCGAGAGACAGCACGCAAGTGGGGGGAGGGGCAGAGGGAGATGGAAAAGCCCCACTGAGCAGGAAGCCTTAAACTGGGCTCAATCCCAGGACCCTGGTATCGTGATCTGAGCTGAAGGCAGATGCTTAACCAACTGAGCCACCCAGGTGCCCCCTAAATTTTTAATCATAATAATCATAAACTTTTAAAAAAGTTTTAATCATAATAACCACAAACTTTTTAAAATGTTGTATTTCATAAATCATCATTAAACTTTCTTATTACAAGTATACTCTTTGGAGATAAAAGTCTACATAAAATAATATAGAACAATTTTTCAATGTGTACAAGTCAGTTTTTCACCACATGGATGTTTAACAAAAAGGGGAGAAATAAGACCAAAAATATTCAAATTTCAATGCCAACTAAGTGTTCAGTTTTAAGTAGATAAGCAATTTCAAGCATTTTATAAAATTAATGTATTTAATGGTTTTTTAAAAATTCATTTAATATTTAAGGGTAGATTTTTTTACACAAGTCATGCTGCCTTTTCACCTGAAATGGTGTGCTACTAAATACCATACTTGTTTATAATGAGTGAAATATCCACCATAGCTGAAGACTATGAGCAGCTAGGAGAATGAGTGAGTCCACCCTGAGGAATGATCTGGACTCTACCTGATGTCATCCACTATAACCCACTATATCCACTACAAGGAGAAAGGATACAGTTCAGAGAGAGCTTTTAAAATCTAGGTCTTGAAGATAAAAATTATGCCATTGGATAATGACAAACAGATACTCAAGAAAGCAAAGTCACAGTGGCATGAAAAGTAGTAATGTATTTAAGGAAATAGAAGAATAAATTATATATAATATTTATTATTTATAGTAATAATAATAATATGATGATGACCCAAGTAAAGAGCACTTAGCAAATGATAACCATGTGTCAGGGGCCATGTAATTATTTTATATATATAGTAGAGTCAAATATTATTTATGGTAACCTGACCAAATATTAATAATGCATGAGTGTCATAATCCTTCCTTCTTCTAGCCAAGACTTTTCTTCTAACGGGGAAGAGTCTTACTTTATCTATATATATCTCCAGTCTCTCCTTTGCTGTAAAAATTCTCACTAATGTATAAAGAGGAAATAATGACAAACTTTTTGAAATGGAGAAGAGATTAGTGCTTTCTGGCAAAAAAAAAAAAAAAGTATAGTCAATGGGAAGGTGGGTTGTGGTTGTCAAAAGTCAATACAAAGAATTCTCATAGTGATATATAACTATTTAGTTTCTTGACTCTAGTGCCGGATAGAAAAATGTACACATATGTAAAACTGTATAAGACTAAATAAACATGCAAACATGAGCAAATAAACACACAAAAACACACATACATATGAGACCAAATAAAATTGAGGAAATCTAAATAAGATAGATGGATTGTATCAATGCTAACATCCTGGTTTTAATATTGTACCATAGTTTTTCAAAGTGTTACCATGAGGGGAAACTGGATAAAGGGTGCATGGAATCTCCTTTTATTATTTCTTAGAACCTCATGTGAATTTGTAATTATCTCCATAAAACATGTCACTTCAAGTTTGAAAAATAATATAACTGGGCATTTTTAAGGATTAAGTTCCATTTGATTTCATATTATTGCCTGCTACAATAATTTAGGGGTAAACTGAAACAGATGTTGTTGGAAGTATTAAAGTATTATGTAGAAGGCTTCCCTATATTTTGCTTATTTCTTCCAGATACTGAACACAATAGACAGACACACCTGTCTTCCACCACCAATTCTACAAACAGTTAAAAGTGTCTTTGAGAAAATGTGATGATTCTGGCCAGAATGCAGAACTTAAGGAACAATCTATTAAGGTTAGCTGGAGAATAGAGAGTACCATTAAGAAGAGGGAGACAAACCATAAGAGACCCTTAATCTCAGGAAACAAACAGGGTTGCTGGAGTGGAGGAGGGGGTGGGAGGGATGGGGTGGCTGGGTGATGGACATTGTGGAGGGTATGTACTATGGTGAGTGCTGTGAGTTGTGCAATACTGATGAATCAAAGCGGCACCTGGGTGGCTCAGTCGTTAAGCATCTGCCTTCAGCTCAGGTCATAACCTCAGGGTCCTGGGATCGAGCCCCGCATCGGGCTCTCTGCTCTGCAGGAAGCCTGCTTCTCCCTCTCCCACTCCCCCTGCTTGTGTTCCTGCTCTCGCTATCTCTCTCTCTGTCAAATAAATAAATAAAATCTTAAAAAAAAAAAAAAGACTGATGAATCACAGACCTGTACCCCTGAAACAAATAATACATTATATGTTAATAAAAAATTTTTAAAATTCAAAAAAATAATAAAAACAATGGCCCATATATATTGAACACTTATGTGTCATGCATTGTGCTATGGTATGTTCTTTAAGTGTTTAATATTCAAAACAATACCTCAAGGTAGCTCATATTCTTGGCATTTTATAGGGAGATTGAGTAAATTTCTAAGGTCACAGAGCTAACAGAGGCAGAACTGGAATTCATATTCAGATCTTTTTCTAAGCTTTACGTCATTACCTCTATGGTACACATCAGGAGTGAAGTAAAGCTTAGTGACAGTTCAGAATCTAGAGTATGGGACAAAAGATGAAGGACTATGTCTTAACTGTATATTTTGTGAGTCCAGGTAGATATACAGAAGACTTAGGGTAAAACCACTTAGAGTAAAGGATCTGGGCAGTAATTCAGGGATCATCTACTTGTGCATTTTAATGCTGCCTACAGGAAAACACTGCGGCCAAATCTCTAGGATAAGATGGAACATAGCAATGGTTGAACAATACATATTTTTCTTTTTGCAGGTTTTCTCTGTTGGAACTTTAAAATAAATATATATTTTATCCCATGTAAATTACAGCTTATGTTTATAATTTGAGAGCACTGTGGAAGCCTAGCTGAAACTATCCTTAAAAAAGTCTTTGTTGCCTGTTCTTTCCCCCAAAGGAATAGTTGACACGACTGCAGGTAATCTAATAAGGAAATTAGGATTGCAGGTGCAATATGAGAAACATGTCAGTAAAGATACAAACCAGGCATAAAAATAAATACTTTTTTTCATTCTTTCTGTTCATACCTCTGTTATCTCTTTCATTTCTTTCCTCTCTCCCTTTTCTGTTTTTTAAAATACCTTTCAGTTATCATTCTCTTCCATAATTTGCTTCCTCTTTCTTCATATCTCTCTCCCTGGGTTTGTCTGTCATTCCATTCCCTGTCACATAACAATACTGTCTGTTCTTAAACATGAATGCAGTCACTAAATTCTGATCACTTTATCTCATTGTAAAATATGAACTAAGCCCACCCCCATATCACTCCCTCTCCTCTCAAAAATCATTTCCCTGTGTGTAGACACTAAGCTACAGCTTACACATGAATGTATTCCTACTTTGTACATTTTTATGTAATAATAATGGAAATTATCATGATAATCTCTTTCTGAACTTTTAAAATGCATTTCTTAGAAAATACATCTTTAAGTTTATCCTTGAATATATCTCATTTCTTTGCATTCATATTGCACATTCTAGTTTGTTTTACAGTGTGAGCTATTTTTGTTTTACAAACTCGGAATTTTCTTTCTCTCAGCCATTCTCAGTAATTGTCTATTCTCCTCATGTGGGGCTATCCAAGCTTTGCCCAATGGAGGTCTTTGTTGGACACCATCCAAGAGGCACAGGTCAGCAACCTGCTGTGATGATTACAGATGTTCTCATTTTTGATGAAAGGGGAAAGAAGCAACAACCCACAGTGAGCTATAAGTCCCCACTTATCTTGATGGAGGTAAGATAACTAGCCAAGTGGTCTAGAAATCTCAAGCTGAAAAACTCTATCTCCCTGGATATGCATTTGGCTAATTTAGTGAAAGAAAAGTTATAATTTAGAATCATTTCTTCATCCATATAAGTATGAGATAAAAGCCACTTTTTTATCCTAATTAAATTTAATATGTTTCTTTTTTGCTTATTCTGGATGCACTTAAGCTATTGCATCAGTTTATATTCCTCTCTCTTTTACATATTTGAGGAATCTGGATAGAAATCTTTCTAAAGTACTTCAAAGCCCAAATTTATTCAAAATCTACTCTTCAGAATAATCAGAAAAACATATTAAAAGTGCATTTAAAAGGAGAGAAGTGATTGAAGATTGCAATGAAACCTAGTTTATAATTATTTATTTAAAGGTCATTTTCATCTGATTTCCCCAGTGGCTAACAGAAAACAGAGCCCTTCAACTCCCAGCAATAATTATAAAGAAGTACAAAGTGCACTAAAGTTCTTGATATTGGGTACTATGGGGAACAATTTTGCCCTTAGAGGCACATTTTATTCCATATATAAATTCATAAAAAGATCTTTCAATTCATTTGAGCTCATTCCAACTGCCATTTTTAATAGTCTCTCAGCTATATTTAACAGTTTAGAAATCTATCTCCCCTGAGTTTGCCCATTGTGACAATTATTAATCATTTTTATTTAACAGTTTCAAAGCTCCAGAGATACTGAGTATATTATGTGGACTCATTCAATATATCTTTCTGATGCAACAGATGCCTCATAACTTTGAAAATAAACAACCGATATTCTTAAAGTAATTCCAAGTAGAAGCCATTTACTTTTCTATGGCAAATAAAGTAATAAACACGAAATTAAACACTTACTGGGCAGAGGGGTGCCTGGGTGGCTCAGTTGGTTAAGCATCTGCCTTTGGCTCAGGTCGTGATCCCAGAGTCCCAGGATCGAGTCCTAAGATCTTGTCCCAGGATCTAGCTCCATGTCAGGCTCCCTGTTCAGCAGGGAGTGTTCTCCTCTCCCTCTGCCCTTCCCCCTGCTTGTTCTCTCTCTCTCTTTCTCTCACTCACTCACTCTCTCTCAAATAAATAATATCTTTTAAAAAAATAAATAAAATAAAAAAATAAACACTTACTGGGCAGAGGCCAAAAGGAACTAACAACAATGTGGGTAAAAAAAGCTAGAATTTTTCTAAAATCGTAAAAGATCAAAGAAAAAATAATTACCCCAGAGCTATATACCTAAAGGCACATTATTACTTTGAGTACAATCTTGGAACTTTAGCGTTACAAGAAAACTTAGAGCAAGGATTTCTAACTTTTTCAAGAGACAAGATTCTTTCATGCATCTGATTAATGCTATGAGCTCTCTCTTTAGAAAAATGTACACCTGAAGCGTACTTAAAATCTTGCTTTACTATAGGTAGTTTAAAGAAATTCTGAAGATCTCTAAAGGATCATATATTCCAGGTTAAAAACCCCTGCCTTAGATTTAGCCAGTCCATATATTTTATATTTTATAATCAGCTTCATCACCTACATAAATGATGATCTGATCATTCTTGAATACCTCTAGTGTCAGCAATATTTTCATTTCTTGGATATATGTAATTGTTTTAAAAAAAGGTTCTTCCTTCTACTTAACTGAAATCTGATTCTTCTGTAATTTTATTCACTGATACTTATTCATCCCTTTTCATGTGATAGCCTTAAAACATAACATATAGTTACAATAGACTTCTTAGGTTTCTTTTTGTTCAGGCCAAATATCCCCCAAACCTTCAATGAATCCTCATAAATCTTGATTTTGCAAGTCGTTAAAAGTTCTGATTGCTCTCCTCTGGGTATTCCAATTTGAAAATGTTCTCCTTAAATTGTAGTAACTAAAGAGAAGTGTTCATGTGATTTGATAAAATAAAAGTTGGTTTTCCTTACTTACTGTGTGGAATCAAAACCTGATAATGGGAAATTGGTCACCTTTTCCTCCCAAACCCCAGTTCCTAAGAATGGATGAAATTAGAAAGGATCAAATATAATAAAAAAATTAGGATCTCACCTATGTAATTATCAAGAATTTTGAGGCAGAAGAATACAATGCCATTAGCCTCCTAATCTCTCCTTAACATTTTATCAATGAAATCTCAGGGAGACAGGGCAAGAATATCATTTTAGCTAAGAAAAATGAAAAAAAAATCAATTACATTGTACCCTAAGTGAGTAAAAATTGTATTAATTTAAGGGAGTAGTCAGTATGGAATTTTGAAAAGAATGTAAAGAATTTTCCAGTTTTATCAGACATTGGATTTGCGTTGCAGGAATGGTACAGGAATGTCCTAGATGAAATATCTCTCAAGTTATCCTTTTTTTTCCTGGTCACCAAGAGACTTTCTGATTATTCATTTGATTTCTCAAAGGCCTTATTACTGGAAGGGATATGCCCTGGGTAGAAAACATAATCATCCAGTCACTGAAATCTAAGTCTCATCCCCTTACCGCCACCATTTTTATTTAATTCAGTCACCACAATGACTCATATTTAGTTTGAGTCCATTAAAAAACTGAATAATTTTACCCCTTTTATTAGGTCATGTCTTTTTAGTATTGTATTTTTCAGTAGAATCTTGGACATAAAGACAGAATATTACTATCAATTTGTGACAAGTTTTTCTGGAACTGGTAGTTGTAGTACACACGAAAAATTGAAGTGCTGGTAGATAAGGTTGAAATCCCTTCTACTATCTAAAATTACTGAGAAACTCTCAGCTTTCGTCATTCAAAAATGTAATTCTTACCCCTGTTA
Organism: Mirounga leonina; assembly: GCF_011800145.1. Taxonomy (NCBI): domain Eukaryota; kingdom Metazoa; phylum Chordata; class Mammalia; order Carnivora; family Phocidae; genus Mirounga; species Mirounga leonina. The sequence continues at coordinate 19,080,609 of NW_023270158.1, forward strand.
GAACCACTGAAAAGTATATAGAATAAAATAAGACTGAATAAGACCAACAGAGATACTGGTACAATTTGATAAGGGGCCATTTGGAACCACTGGCCTTTGTACTAGTTTACAGAGGCTGGTATAAAAAATTACCACACACTTGGTGGCTAAAATCAACAGAAATTTATTCCCTTGCAATTCTTCAGCTTCTCCCACTCCTGGGCTAGGTGTGAAGGTTAATCTCCATGACAAAGAATCCTAGCTTCAGCAGGATATTCAAACTACCAAGCTCAGGGGAAGCAAGAACGGACATTGGCTTGGTTTTGTCCTCATTGTCTTTACCTTGTGCTTTTGGATTCCAATTAATTCTTGTTCTCAGCATTTACACTCATTTTTTTTTTACCTGAAGCCTACCCTGTATTTCCAGCTCCACCACCATCAGATGTAAAAACAACAGGTTCTCAGATACTGCTTAACCAGCTCCCACCAATGCATAAGGTAGAGTTCAGAGGGTGGAGGTGAGAGCCGTGGACAATTATTAAGGAACTTCCAATACTTATCCAGGTCAATTTCAGAATTTCCATGGAGCAATGAAGTTTTATGACTCCCATTTTGCTCCTTTTTTAACAGGAGTGTCTATAAGCACCTATCTCACGCCTGTCTCACCAATGTATATATGGTATGTGAGGAGCAGACAACTTGTCTCTTTAGTTTCACAGGTCTACAAATTGAGAATTGTGCAGGAATAGCTGAACTACATCCAAAAGGTTTGTCTATTCCTGAACCTATTTTTTATGATGAGATTTTGGACTCTGAGATCATATTGTAATGGGATAATACTTTTGTGAGAATGAAGAGGGGATTAGTATATTTTGCATGTGGGGGATGTGAATAATTTGAGAGCAGTAGGCAATGTCCAAGATGTCCCCTAATGATCCTCACCTCCTGGTATTATTGTCCTTGCACCCTTATGAATCCCCTACTTCTTGAATGTGGGCTGGATTATGTGACTTCCTTCAAACAAAAAGAATCTCACAAAGATGGTAAGATATCACTCATAAGTTTAGGTTACAAAAGGACTGTAGTTTCCATTCCTGTTCTTCCCTTCATTCTGGGAGAAAAAAGATGTCCTGTTATGGGTCACCCTACGGAGATAATGCATATGAAAATGAACTAATGTCTCTGGCAAAACTGAGGCCTGTCAAAGCTATGTAAGTGAGCTTGTAAGCAGTTCTTCCTCTAGTCACATATTCATATAAGACCACAGCCCTGGCCAATGTTAAGGTTTTTCATGAGATGTCTTGAGGAGAGGCATCGAGCTAAGTCATGACCAGATTCCTGATTCACAGAAATTTGAGATAATATGCTATATAATATGCTATAAAACAATAGATCACTTATACACCAATACTGTGAAATAATTAATTTAAGGATTATTAGCTAAATTTGGAATGCTTCTACAAATGGAAAATCTTAACTATTACATGCTGCCTTTATTTCTTCCACATTTTTATGTTAAGTAAGAAACATTGTTCCCAAATATTGAAGTGTCATAATTTTATGCTTATGTACCAACAATATATTTCAATTAAGTATTAATGTGCCTAGTTTACTTTCCTATAACTAATATAACTTAATTTTTAAAAATGTATTAAAATATATTTTAAATCAATAATACATGTCCAGTGATTATTCCTTGATACAGAAAATATTTAAAAACAAATATGTTTACCCTCATTTTGGTTATTCTTTTTTTTAAGACTTATTTATTTATTTGAGAAGGGGTGGGCAGACTTCCTGCTAAGCACAGAGCCTGATGCAGGGGCATGGCTCGCAGGACCCATTAGATCATGACCTAAGCCAAAACCAAGAGTCAGATGCTTAACCAACTGAGCCACATAGGTGCACCTCATTTTGGTTATTCTTATTAAATGTATCTTACATCCTAGGCATGACTCCCTATATTGTAAAATATCGATGATCTGTTTCACAATCTACTATAGATTTATATCTTAGGTTAATATCATTCTTAGCAGGCTATAGTATCTTCCATTTTAAAAAAATCTAGAAAGTTTTCAGCAATCTCTATAAAATCACCTTGATTATTTTGGAACTCAATGTCTTCTTACTGGCATCCTCTATTTCCTATGACAGGGAAGATGGAAAGAATTATAAGCTATGCAGTTTAACTTTCTCTTTTTTATGCTCTTAGTTCTCTAGTAACATTAACCCCCCCATAGTGATTTTTTTTCTATTTTCTAAGCATAATTGAAATAACTCTATTCTGTTATCATAATATTTTATCACAAACCTCCATTTATTTGGTATTTTAGAATTTTGGTTTATTGGTAGGTTGGTTGGTTGGTTAGTTGATTGGTTTGTTTCTGTACTATATCTGAAATGCTTCATGCAATGTTTTCCTTTGGTTTTGTTTTTTATACTCCTTCTATTTTCATAATGATCTTCTTTAAGAGCTACCAAGACCATTAAACCTGTGTTTAAGTTGGCTTCTGAATTCCCTCTTTTCTTTCTTAAAAAAGATAATTCTTGTTTATACTACTACATATTTATTTTTGAGAGTTATTAATCTCTATATATTGTTCTAAGTTGTAACATTAATCATATTTATTTACTATGATCTAATTAAAATATAAAAAACTCATAGGATATCCTCATTTCATTTCATTACATTTTTTGAGCAAAGACTATCACACCAATGCCCTAACTTAAATTCTTTTCTATTCTGGTCCATAAATATGCAAGCATCTATTACTGACACATAGACAACAAAACACACAGGTAAGTATTATTGATTAAAAAACCTCCATAACATTTCCTATATTCTTTTTTTCTCTCGTTTCTACATTTGTGGAGAATAACAGCATTTAATTAGACTTCTAAATGACAGGAAATGGAAAAACTGTGTGGCAAACTGCTGAGGACAGAAACAAATAAAGAGAGGTTATCAAATTGGCAGGAAATGAAATGATGGCTAATAAAAAATGAGTGCAGCTTCATAGATAAGAAAATTAAGTAATTTTTAAAGAATTTATTCATTCATTAAACTTGGGGGGCAATGTTCTGTAGTAGGTACTAGAATAAGAAGAACAGAATACAGGTCTTATCTTGAAGAACATATATCTAGAGACCAGTGGGTTATAGATCCCTTAAAACTAAAATTCCAATGCACTATTGCCAGATGCACAGATATGACTCAAAGTCCACTCTTCCTCTTCTGATATTATTAGCCAAGATCTACATTATTCACCAAAGACTGACCACATTAATTGGGCCATTTTGGTTTCAATCTATACATGTTTCATTGTGTTCAGGAGTAGAAACAAACACCATAAAGGATAAATATTAATAGATACTTCCTGACTCAATGCCCCATAATTGTAATATCTCAAGAAATTTTAAATATTATAAATCTGGCAACAAACTCCCAGTAATCCATTAATGCCACTGAACAAATAAAATACCTTTTAACAAAAAGTTTCCCTACCATATTTCCTGATGATGAAATAAAAAAGATCTTTGATGAGACAGGACCTTGGGAAGATGGCAGAGTAGGAGGACCCTGAGCTTACCTCATCCCATGTTTACAGCTAGATATCATCCACATGAAAATAAATAAACAGGAGAGCAATTCAAAGACTGGCAGAACAAACTTTACAACTAAATAAAGAGAAGAAGTTGCATCTGAAAGGTTGGGAAGGTCAGAAAAGCAGAGGGAGTCTCCTCCAGGAGGGAGGGAGGTGTGTGCACAGAGAGGGCACAAAAACAGGCCCTCACAGCAGGGAGCTCACACAGGGAAGACTAATCCCCATAACATTTGGTTTTTTAAACTAGATGGGGTGAATTCCATGAGTTTGTATGACCAGTGGGTCTTGGAGCTTGGAGCTTTGTAAGTCAGCTGACTCAGCACTGGGCAAGCCTGAGGGCAAGTGATAGCTGTGTTGCCACCCTTAAAAAGACAGCAGTCTGGGATGCCTGGTTGGCTCAGTTGGTTAAGCATCTGCCTTGGGTTCAGGTCATAAACCTGATGTCCTAGGATTGGGTCCCGCATAGGGCTCCTTTCTCAGCAGGAAGCCTGCTTCTCCCTCTGCCTCTGCCTGCCATCCCCCATGCTTGTGCTCTCTCTGACAAATAAATAAATAAAATCCTAAAAAAAAAAAAAAAAAAAAAAAAAAAAAGACAGCAGCCTGCACAGAGAGGCAACATAAAAATAGCAGTTTGCACAATGTAGGGGGCAAAGAGGAGACAGATCTGTTCATACTGATTTTGGCATGTGTTGAGGGACCTCTTTGAAAACAAGGGAGGTGGCAGGCACCATTTTCCCTCCCAACTCCCAGCATAAACACAGAGCCACCTGCTAGGGGCAGGGCTGCATAGCCATTTGTAGCCTTGGCCCAGGGCTCAGGGCAAATTTTGTTAAAGCTATGTGTGCACACCATGCCCAGGCTCCTGGCGCACTGTTGCCACCTAACACAGCACCCAGCTGCTACACCCAGCTGCATGCCCCCAGCCACCACTGCATGCTGAGCCCAGCCGCATGCAGCCATCATGATGCACTGTGACTAGCCTTATACCCACGGCTGCCCCAGTGCTACCGAATCCAGCATAGGACTAGTGGCCCAGCACAAATTTTGCTAACAACACTGCCCCACTCCCAAGTTCCGCAGTGGGTAAGCCTCCTCCGAGCTGGCCTGCCTGGGTCCCACTAACACCACAGAGAGCAAGCACAGCCCACAATAGGCAGAAAGGCAGTATAGATGACTGCACTGAAAGGAAAAATGAGTCACACACAACAGTAGGGCATAAGCAACACACAGAGGATACTTTCCTGAAGTGCCAGGCTGTGGTGAATGGGGGACATTGCACTGCAGAGCACTCCAGGTCCTCTTCATAAAGTCACTACTTTCAAGAACAGAAGATACAGCTGACTTTCTGAACACACAGAAACAGAGAAAGAAAGGCAGACCAAATGAGGAGACAGAGAAATTTATCCCAAATGAAAGAACAGGACAAGGCCACAGCCAGAGACCTAAGCAAAACAGATATAAATAACATGCCTGATAGAGAATTTGAAGTAATGATCATAAGGATACTCAATGGATTTGAGAAAAGAGGGGAAGACATGAGTGAGACCCTTAACACAGAGATAAGGAGCAGCATAGTAGAGATAATGGGTTCAATAAACAAAATGACAAACAGGCTTGACAGAATGAACAGCAGGCTGGAAGAAGCAGAGGAATGAATTAATGACCTAGAAGACAGAGTAACAGAAAGTAATCAAGCTGAAAAAAGAGAAAAATAATTATGCAAAATGAGAATACACTTAGGGAAATCAGTGACTCCATCAAACATAATATTCTTATTACACGAGTCTGAAAAGAAGAATAAGAGAGAGAAAAGGGGGCAGAAAATATATTTGAAGAAACAATAGCAAAATACTTCCCTAGTAGGAGAAAAAAACTTATATCCAGGAAGCACAGAACATTCCCATCAAAATGAATAAAAACAGATCCACATCAAGACATATTGTAATTAAGTTGGCAAAATATAGTGATACAGAAAAAAAATTTAAAACAGCAAGACAAAAGAAGACAGTAATACACAAGGGAAAACACAAAAGGCAAGCTGGGGATTTTTCACAGAAAGAAATTTGGCAAGCCAGAAGGGAGTGACACGATATAGTCAAAGTGCTAAATGGGAAAAATCTGCAGTCAAGAATACTATATCCAGCAAGGCTATCATTCAGAATAGGAGAAATAGTTTCCTAGACAAAAACTAAAGGAGTTTGTGACCACTAAACTAGGCCTGCAAGAAATATTAAAGGCAACACTTTGAGCGGAAGAGAAAGACCAAAAGTGAGAGTATAAAGCAGGAAACAGAAAAGCAGTAAAAATATTTCTGTAAAAAAATCAGTCAAGGAACTCACAAGACAAAGGACATATATACTAACATATACCTAAAACATGGAGGGGAGACTTGAAAAGAATGTGTTCAAACTTAAACAACCATCAACTTAATATAGACTGTTATATGCAGAAAAGGTTATATACAAGCCTAATGGTAACCATATATCAAAAACAACCAATGAACTTGCAAAGAATAAAGAGAAAGAAGCCCAAAAATATCACTAAAGGAAATAAGCAAACCATGAAGGTGAGAAAAACAAAAAGGATGAGAGAAAACCCTCAGAAAAAAATACAAAAAAATATAATAAAATGATAATACAAATCTATCAATAATTCCTTCTAATAATTCCTTCTAAATGCTCCAATCAAAAGACAAAGGGTGACAGAATGGATAAACAAACAAGACCCATCTATATGTGGCCTATATGTGGCACTCATATCAGACCCAAACATGCCTGTAGATAGAAAGTGATGGGGAAGAGAAACATTTATCACATAAATGGATGTCAAAAGAAAGAGTACCAATACTTATTTTGGACAAACTAGACTTTAAAACAAAAACTGTAACAAGAGACAAAGATATAATAAAGGGGACAATCCAACACAGAAGATATAACAGTTACAAATATTTATGCACCAAATATTTGGGAGCACCCAAATACATAAAACAGTAAATAACAAACATAAGGGAACTAATTGATAATAATACAATAATACTAGGGGACTTAACACCACACTTACATCAATGGACAGATCATCTAAACAGAAAATCAACAAAGAAACAATAGCTTTGAATGACACACTGGAACAGATGGAATTAACAGAAATTTCAGAACATTCCATCCTAAAACAGCAGAATACACATTCTTTTCAAGTGCATGCAGAACATTCTCCAGAATAGATCACATATTAGTCAACAAAACAAGGCTCAATAAATTCAAGATCAAAGTTATATCATGCATCTTTTCAAGCCACAAGGCTTGAAATTAGAAGTCAACCTCAAGAAAAAATCTGGAAAGACTACAAATACATGGGGGTTAAGTTATGTGTTACTAAACAATGAATGGGTCAACCATGAAATAAAAGAAGAAATAAAAAATTACACGGACATAATAAAAAAAAATTACATGGAAACAAATGGAAATGAAAACACAATGGTCCAAAACCTTTGGGATGCAGCAAAAGTGGTCCTAAGGGGGAAGTATAGGGCAATACAGGCCTACTTCAAGAAGCAAGAAAAGTGTCAAAATAAACAAATTAACCTTACACCTAAGGAAGCTAGGAAAAGAACAAAAACAATACCTAAGGTCAGCAGAAGAAAGGAAATATTAAAGATCAGAGCAGAAACAAATGAAATAGAAACTAAAAAAAAAAAAAAAAAAAAACAAAAAAACAATAAAACAGATCAATGAAATGAGGAGCTGGTTTTTTTGAAAAAAAAATCAATAAAATGGATAATCCTCTCACTAGACTTATCAAGAAAAAAAGTGAAAGGGATCAAATAAATAAAGCTGCAACTGAGAGGGTACAAATAACAACCAACACCACAGAAATACAAACAATAATAAGAGAAAATTATGAAAAACTATATGACAACAAATTGGACAACCCAGAAGAAATGGATAAATTCCTAGGACATATGACCTACCAAAACTGAAATCGGCGGGCGCCTGGGTGGCTCAGTCGTTAAGCGTCTGCCTTCAGCTCAGGTCATGATCCCAGGGTCCTGGGATCGAGCCCCACATCGGGCTCCCTGCTCCGCGGGAAGCCTGTTTCTCCCCCTCCCTCTCCCCCTGCTTGTGATCCTGCTCTCACTGTGTCTCTCTCTGTCAAATAAATAAACTAAAAAAATCTTTAAAAAAAAAAAAAAAACTGAAATCGGAAGAAATAAAAAATTTAAACAGATGAATAACCAACAAAGAAACTGAATCAGTCATCAAAAAAACTCCCAACAGGGCGCCTGGGTGGCTCAGTTGGTTAAGCGACTGCCTTCGGCTCAGGTCATGATCCTGGAGTCCCGGGATCGAGTCCTGCATCGGGCTCCCTGCTCGGCGGGGAGTCTGCTTCTCCCTCTCCCACTCCCCGTTTGTGTTCCCTCTCTCGTTGTGTCTTTCTCTGTCAAATAAATAAATAAAATCTTTAAAAAAAAAAAAAAAAAACTCCCAACAAACAAAAGCCCAGAAGCAGATGGCTTCATAGGAAAATTCCATCAAGCATTTAAAGAAGAGCTAATACCTGTTCTTCTCAAACGATTCCAAAAAAATAGAACAGGAAGGAAAACTTCCAAATACATTCTATGAGGCCAGCATTACCTGGATAGCAAAACCACAAAAAAAAAAAAAAAAAAAAGTACAGGCCAATATCCCTGAGGAACATAGATGCAAAAATCCTCAATGAAATACTAGCAAACCAAATCCAACAAAACATTTAAAAAAATCATTCACCACAATCAAGTGGGATTTAGTCCCAGGTTGCAATGTGGTTCAATATTCACAAATCAATCAATGTAATACATCACATAAATAAGAGAAAGTATAAGAACCATATGATCATTGCAATAGATGAGGAAAAAGCATTTGACAAAGAACATTCATTAATGATAAAAACTCTCAACAACATAGGTTTAGAGAGAACATGCCTCAACATAATAAAGGCCATGTATGAAAAACCCACAGCTAATATAATCATAAATGGGGAAAAACTGAGAGCTTTTCCTCTAAGGTCAGGAACAAGACAAGAATGTCCACTCCCACCACTTTTATTCAACACAGTATTGGAAGTCCTAGCCACAGCAATCAGACAACAAAAGAAAAAACGCATCCAAATTTGCAAGGAAGAAGTAAACTTTTCACTATTTGTCGATGACATGATACTCTATATAGAAAACCAGAAAGACTTCACCAAAAAATTGCTAGAACTGATAAACTAATTCTATAAAGTTGTGGTATACAAAAATCAACATATAGAAATCTATTGCGTTTCTTTTTTTTATTGTTATTACCATATCTTTTTTTGTGTGTAAGACTGTTGAATCACAGACCTGCACCTCTGAAACAAATAATACATTATATGTTAAAAAAAAAAAAGAAGAAGAAGAAGAAGATAGCAGGAAGGGAAAAATGAAGGGAGGGAAATCGGAGGGGGAGATGAACCATGAGAGACTATGGACTCTGAGAAACAAACTGAGGGTTCTAGAGGGGAGGAGGGTGGGGGGGATGGGTTAACCTGGTGATGGGTATTAAAGAGGGCACATACTGAATGGACCACTGGGTGTTATATGCAAACAATGAATCATGGAACACTACATCAAAAACTAATGATGTAATGTATGATGATTAACATAATATAATAAAAAAAGCATGAGTCTATTGCATTTTTATACAACAATAATGAAGCAGCAGAAAGAGAAATTAAAAAAACAATCCCATTTACAATTGCACCAAAACCAATAAAATACCTAGGAATAAACCTAACTAAAGAGGTGAAATACCTATACTCTGAAAACTATAACACAATGATGAAAGAAATTGAAGATGATGCAAAGAGATGGAGAGACATTCCATGTCCATGGATTGGAAGAACAAATATTGCTTAAGTGTCTATACTACCCAAAGCAATCAATACATTTAATGAAATTCCTATCAAAATACCAACAGCATTATTCACAGAGCTAGAACAAACAATCCTAAAATTTGTATGCAATCACAAAAGACCTTGAATAGGAAAGCAACCTTGAAAAAACAAAGCATAGCTGGAGGGGATCACAATTCCAGACTTCAAAGTATATTACAAAGCTGTAGTGATCAAGACAGTATGGTACTGGCACAAAATTAGACACACAGATCAACAGAACAGAAAACCCAGATATGAACCCACAACTATACAATTAATCTTTGACAAAGCAGGAAAGAATACCCAATGGGAAAAAGTCTACTCAACAAATGATGTTGGGAAAACTGCACAGCAACATGCAGAAGAATGACACTGGACCACTTTCTTAGACCAAACACAAAATAAATTCAAAGTGTATGAAAGACCTTAATGTGAGACAGGAAACCATCAAAATCCTGGAGGTGAACACTGGCAGCAATCTCTTTGAACTCGGCCAAAGCAACTTCTTACTAGACCTATCACCACAGGCAAGAGAAACAAAAGCAAAAATGAACTATTGGGACTTGATCAAGATAAAAGCTTCTGCACAGCAAAGGAAACAATCAACAAAACTAAAAGGCAGCCTGTGGAATGGGATATTTGTAAATGACATATATGATAAAGGTTCATATCCAAAATCTACCAAGAACTTATCAAACTCAACACCCCAAAACCAAATAACTCAATTAAGAAATGGGCAGAAGACATGAATAGACACTTTTCCAAAAAAGACATCCAGATGGCTAACAGACACATGAACAGATGCTCAACATCACTCATCAGAGAAATAGAAATCAAAACCACGATGAGATATCACCTCACAGCTGTCAGCATGGCTAAAATTAACAACACAAGAAACAACAGGTGTTGGTCAGGATGCAGACAAAGGGGAACCCTCTTGCACTGTTGGTGGGAATGCAAACTGGTATAACCACTCTGGACAACAGTATGGAAGTTCCTCAAAAAGTTAAAAATAGAACTACCCTATGATCCAGCAATGGCACTACTAGGTATTTACCCAAAGGATACTAAAATACAGATTCGAAGGGATACATGCACCCTGATGTTTATAGCAGCTTTATCAACAATAGCCAAACTATGGAGAGAGCCCAAATGTCCATCAACTGATGAATGGATAAAGAAGAGGCAGTATATATACAGAATGGAATATTACTCAGCTAATGAAAAAAAATGAAATTTTTCCATTTGCAATGACATGGATGGAGCTAGAGAGTATTATGCTAAATGAAATAAGTCCATCAGAGAAAGACAAATACCACATGATCTCACTCACATGTGGAATTTAAGAAAGAAAACAGATGAACCTATGGGAAGGGGGCAAAGAAAACAGGGAGAGAGGGAAACAAACCATAAGAGACTTAAAATAGAGAACAAACTGAGGGTTGATGGAGGGAAGTGGGTGGGGGATGGGCTAGATGGGTGATGGGGATTAAGGGGGCACTTGTTATGACGAGCACTGGGTGTTGTATATAAGTGATGAATCACTGAATTCTACTCCAGAAACCATTATTGCATTGTATGTTAACTACCTAAAATTTAAAGTAAAAAATTAAAAAAAAAAAATACAATGGAATATAACTCAGCCATAAAGAAGGAAAAGAAAACTTGTTATTTGGAATGACATAGGTGGAGCTAGAGACTATAATACTAAGCAAAATAAGTCAGAGAAAGTCAAATACCATATGACTTTACTCATATGTGAAATTTAAGAAACAAAACAAATGAACAAAGGGAAAAAAGTGAAGAAAGAGGGACAAATCAAGAAACAGACTTGTAATTAGAAAAATGAGACTGATAGTTACTAGAGGGGAGGTGGGGGGATGGTTAAATAGGTGATGGGGATTAAGTTGAGCACTTTTCATGACGAGCATCTGGTGACGTATGGAAGTGTTGCATCACTGTATTGTACGCCTGAAACTAATAGAACACTATGTTAACTTAAAAAAAAAGAGTAATATGTATAAACAATACACATTGGATATTTGCTGCAAATTAAAAAAAAGATCTTCTGATGAAGAAAATTTCATCTACCATTTCCTTATTTTTAATTTTAGGCCTTTATAATGTTCCATTTTCAAACTAGTAGAAGTGGAAACAAAACTACGTATTTGTGAGATTCAGGACAGTCTTAATTACATATAACTAGAAAAAGCACAAAAATAAATTTGATGATAACACTGATATTATATTTAAATATTAAACACGTGGGCGCCTGGGTGGCTCAGTTGGTTAAGCGGCTGCCTTCAGCTCAGGTCATGATCCTGGAGTCCTGGGATCGAGTCCCGCGTCGGACTCCCTGCTCGGCAGGGAGTCTGCTTCTCCCTCTGATCCTCCCCCTCTCATGCTCTCTGTCTCCCATTCTCTCTCTTAGATAAATAAATAAAAAATCTTAAAAAAAAAATATTAAACACGTAATTAAAATGTGTCTTTATGAGAATGGCCTTACTGCTTTCATTTTTGGCTATATATCAAAACAATATTATTCACTGAAGTGATACAGTAAGTAAACATTTCAACTTAACATGTCAAAAACATCACTCGTTTTTTTAAAGATTGTATTTATTTATTTGTCAGAGAGAGAAAGCACAAGCAGGGGGAGTGGCAGGCAGAGGGAGAAGCAGGCTCCCCGCTGAGCAAGGAGCCCAATTTGGGACTCGATCCCAGGACCGTCGAACCATGACCTGAGCCAAAGGCAGAGGATTAACTGACTGAGCCACCCAAGAGTCCCTCAAAAACAAAGTGATAGTGACAGTAAAACCTATTTCTCCCACTGTCTTCCTCATACAGAGAATGTGTATTTCTATGCTACTGGCTGCTCAAACCAAAATACTGGAGGTGTTCTCAACTATTCTTCCCTGATAATTCATAATCAAATGCATCAGTAAACTTTGTCAGTTTCTTTCAAAAAATTTAAAATAAAAAATCCAACCAATTATTATTCTTCCCAATGCTACCACCCTAACTGAAGTTATCTTATCCAGCTTATTCCATCTTATCCTTGTGACATAATTTTTTCTTCAGTCAGTCACCAGGCCCTAGACACAGAAGTCTCCTTATTGTTCTTCCAATTAACTCTGCATATTCTTGCCTCAGGGCCTTTGCAATTGTTTTTCCCTCTGTCAGGAACCGTCTTCCTTCAGATATTTGCGAGGCTCCATAGGTTCTTTTGTGTCTCTGCTACAATGTTGCATGTTCAGAAAGGGTTTTCTTCAATACCCTATGTAAAGTAGTAAGCTATATCCCTACTACCATTAACCTGTTTCATGCTTTTTCGTATCACTTGTCTTCATCTGTCATATAATAAATTTACTTCTTCATTTGTTTAATTTCTATTCCCCTCACTATGTGTAATCTCCAGGAGAGAAAGGATATCATATATCATGTTCTGTTCACTGCTATTTCCCTAGTGCCTAAAACCACGTTTTAGACCCTTCCAAAATATTTGATAAAGAAATGGTTCAATATTAGAATATGTGGCAGCTGCAAGGTATGAAGTTAGCTGATAGCCTCCAGCTGCAGCACCTGTGAAATTCACCGCAATGTTTACACTGAAGGCAAGCTCTCCCTAGGATGGCTTCTAGCCAATGACTGAACACAACAAAGGTACTAACTAGAGCATGCCCATTCCTGCTCAGTGTGACTCCTATAGTGGGTAATATGAAGATCTGAAATATAGTCTGGGGCTCTTCTTATCTAATCTTCCTTCTTTTCAACTCTTTTCATTGGTGTCAGATCTGATTCATGGTCTATGTCTCTCCCTTCCTACTCCTGTTTCCTTGCCACTTCTTCCTTCACAGGCATTTCCCCCAGTAAATCTCTTACACTTTTATTTCTATCTTTGTGTTTGTTTCTGGGTGCACCTAAACTGACAAAGATTATTGTCTTGAATTTACTATTAATTTTTTAGGAATCAGAATTATGCATATTTTGTTTGAAAAATAATCTTTTAAATAAAAATAAGATAACTACATTGTGAGAGAGATACTGAGAGAGAAAGAGAGAGAGAGACAGGAGGAGAGAGAGAGAGAAAATTTTCCCTTACCTTCACGGAGTTGGGCTTGTCTAAGTGTAGCAATTACCGGGATCAGTGGCTGGAAGGAGGAAGATCCAGGCAGTAAATGCAAGAAAGCATTGAGAATGAAAACAAGAAAAGCTGAACAAAGGGGCTAACAACAAACAAATAGCAGAAATCAAACTATGATAGTTAAAGTGGGGGAGATTTAGAAATTGAAATGGGGTAAAAGGCAAGACTGGGATAAAGTGAGATGGTCCAGTAATTTTCTATAAAATGAACCATGGAACATAATGCTGATTTTATGTTGTGTTCTAGGGCATTCTGCAGGTAAATAATTACAGCACATTTATGTTACAATATACTTTATCATACATGGATATAGATAGTAAAATTCAAAATACATTTTCAAGTTGTATAGTATTTATTTTAATAATCTGTGTCTTTATTATTTTAGTCTGTGTTCTAGTATGTCAGATATAAAGAGAAATGTTCATAAAACACAATCCTGAGATTCCCAAAGATCTGGGAAAATTCGAAGAGAGCCCCAGAGACCAAAAAGACATGGCTTTTAGCACCTACATGATAGTACTGAACAAAGTAATTGACTACAGAAAACCGCATTCATAAAAATTTCAGTGCCTTTTCTGGACTCTTCTCTCAGTTATTTCTTTTGAATATTATAATGCCGTTAATGGCCATTGCATCACGCACATACCAGCAAGCTAACTCACAGATTGATTTGAGACCTACAGTGCAATAGTAATATGGGCCATGTCATCTAAGAATGAAGGGAGGATTTAAGTTGAAATGTGAAAATTATCAACCTAATTTATAAGCAATATTGGAAAATTGACTTTTTCACTGTGAATAGAACATGAAAGGTTTGGGGGCCCAGTAATCCATTTTAAATTAATTACTTAGTTAGAAAACATTTCTGAACACATACTTTAAGTATTAGTGATCTAGGAATGTCAAACAAAATAGATAGGCTCTTGCCCTTGTTGATACTTGATATGGATTTCAAAATATTTCCTCATGGTTCTGATGTTGTACCAATGGAATTAGGACTGTAATTCAAGACTTTATGATCATTTTTTTTCAAATGCATTTAGTTACAAGGGAAAAGTCACATATAAACACTGGCCAGAAATATTGTACGATGTAAAAACATATTCTATCAATTTGAAACACTAAAATCAAAGGGATAGTTTGCCAGCAAAATGTTATTGGAAGGAGATATTTTGCAATATATGCCCATATTTCCTTCAGAGAAGTGGAACAGACAGGTTAGTGTCAAACACGTTAGAGGCATCCTGTTGTACAGACCCTCACATTTCAGTAGAACTTTCATGGTGTGACTAATTAGCAAGGTGCTTAATCCAAGGGAGTTTAAAACTGTCAATGGGCTGAAAATAATTGACTGCAATGTAGGACATGCAGAGGATAATATTCAATACAAAAGAGATTTGACACTAACAGTGTTTCTACAATAACACTTCAGTCTTTTTTTTTTTTTTTTTAAAGATTTTATTTATTTGAGACAAAGAGAATGAGAGAGAGAGCACATGAGAGGGGTGAGGGTCAGAGGGAGAAGAGGAGAATGCGGGACTCAATCCCGGGACTCCAGGATCATGGCCTGAGCTGAAAGCAGTCGCTTAACCAACTGAGCCACCCAGGCGCCCAACACTTCAGTCTTAATATGACAGTCTTAAGTGCCTGGTACAACAGCAAAACATTCAAGGTGTTGCAACATCTGACAGTCAAAATCTTAAAGATGTATATTTCCTTCAGTGCAATAGACTAGATAAGAGTAACATAGAAAATGAAATCAGTTGTCTGCTGAGTTAGATCTTAAAGATCTTGCTATGAAGAGCAGAGTATTAGTGATGCTCAGAAGGACGTTCTTATGCAAGTTGTATAGACATAAAATGACAAAAAAGTGGAAATGAACAGAAAGAACACACAAAAAATATGGCAGTAACGAGAAACTCTCTTGCTTCATTTCAGTGGGTTATGAAATCAGCATCTATCAAAAACCAAGCAGCAATAAAAGGTACGTTATAAACTATATCATTAAATGAGATGATCCCGACACTTTGTTGTCAGGAGTCAGAGATCTGTATTCCACAGGAAGTAACCACTGACCAATGATTTCATACATTTTGGAAGGCCTTCTGTGTAGTGAGAAGACTGAAAAGATTTAGATAAATTCAAATTCTCCTTTATCAAAATATATTTCCCTGGTAAGATGACTGGCTTTTAGAAGTAGCTAAATGTCAAGTCATGAAGAAATTTGATGACACATGTAAATCCAGGCACAATTTTGTGATTATAAGTGCCATTTAGAGCCTTGTAGTGTGCATCTCCTATTAGGTCTTTACTGTTCTCTTTATTTGTCAATGCAAGCTCTTTTAGTATATCTTACACAAATCTCTCAGGGCTGCAAACTATTAACCTTTAGGAAAACTTGCTACAAAGACTTCCCTTTATGAGATGGAAATGTTTAATGCTTTCAGCATGAGTCCAGCATTACTACAGGAGAGTATATCATAGGATTTTGAAGCATTGGATCGAACTTCCCAGATATGTAATGCATCCCTCTTACACAGGAAGTGAAACAGAAAAGGGCATGGACCCGGCTCAGGGAGTTGGTAACGGTGATTGAAATTTCACTACAAATAAGAACTTGCATCCTTCTTTTTTACCATGAAAGCATCCATAGATATTAACTTCTCTAACTAAATTGGGTAAACACTTTGTTAGTTTGGGTTCTTTCAAAAGCAAAGGGTGAAACAAAGATCATTTATTTGGAGGTGATCGAAGGAAACGAATGAGGAAGATATAGCAAAAAATAAGGAAAAGTCAAAAAAGGATGTGGAAACAAGTACATTTTGTTGTTGTTGTTGTTGTTGAGAGAAACTGGGACTTAGTCCAAAAGGGGTCCTCTGAGGTACCACATAGAACATGCCTTGGAATTACCTCACTGGTAGCCAGGGCAGCTGGTACAGCTGAAGCAGCTGTAGGCACTTCTTATTGATTCCCATCCCTTACTGACTGAGAGTTGTACGGGAAGAGATGCATGGGCTTAAATACCCAACATGAACAGCTTGCAACTGAGCAAGCTCCATATTCTTGGACAAATCCTTCAGACAGAGAAGAAAAAATATAGACACAGGTGTTCTGAATGAAAGCTTTCAGCATGCTAGGAATTTTTCTCAGCTGTAATGTTACTCAGGTAACCAACAAAGTATTGAAAGGGACATCAATAGTATCCTATACATATTTGTTTTGTGATTTTTTTCAAAATCATATTCAGAAATATAAATACTATACTGCTTTATGCCAATGAAATTAAGTAATAAAGAGTGCATATTTTAGGGGAAAAACAAATCTGTTTTTCTCCTTTATTAATTATTTTAGTGGGTCTAAGCTGATGAGGAAATAACATTTTGCCTGGTAGAATAAGGGAACACATCTAGAGAAAGGCCCTAAATTACATATATACAACCAGATGGCTCTACTTTCTGAATAGAATTATTTGACAGTACTTTGATTCTGATCATTTCCTTCATTTTTGAAATCACTGCCTAATCTGCACTTAGAAAGACTTTATCAGGAGCTTGATACATCAGTGTAGAAATGTTTCATTTTTAAATTTTGGGAATATTGAAATTGTAGAGTGTTTCAGGCATGGTTTATGTACCAAGCCACTTTAGACTTGACTTCCACTTAAAATTTAGAGACTAACAGTTTTAGAAAAGAAAGAGGTTCACTCTAGACTTTCTTCTGTATTGCTATGATCTAATTAGAGAACACTCGGGTACATATACACATCACACACACACACACACACACACACACACACACACGCACCACCCATACACACAAGATTTTATCCTTGAACTCGGTAAGATTAAGTGATCAAGAAAACACAACACCTTGCTGTAAAAAGTCATGAAAAGAATTTTTTAAACCTAGAAATTAAGGAACTTATGAATACCTCAAAACTTAGCAATAAAGAGGTAAACCTTGCTAATATTTACTAAATTAAATTCATAAAATATATTTCTGATGTTGAAAACAGTAGAAATTCAAGTATTTTTATTGTTGTTGTTGAGTTTCTGTTGGTGAAAAACCTCAATGTTTCTGACTGGAAAGATTAGTTGTATATAGTTGAGAAAAGTGTTTGTTAGTAAATAGACTTTTTTTCTGGATGTAATACATTTTGCTAAATTGGAAGTGAATTGTCCAAATTAAGAACTTTTAGAAGCTAGTAGATTAGAGCTGTGTTGAGTTTCCACAAGATGTATGAAATAGCAAGGGCCAATTTTATAGGTGAAATGTGTGTATTCTCACATTTTTCTGATTATATATGCAAAATATTTAGTGGTAGTTATCTATAGTTTATGTGTATATATATTCAGGTGTTTTTTTTACCTTTTAATTTCCTTTTTTTGTTGAATGTCGGCAGTGCTTAAAAGTAAAGATGTCTGTAAAAAACAAATACCTTAAGGTGTCTGTGAGATCTGGGAAATCACAAATATGACTGGTTATTAAAATAGGTAAATGACAAATCTAGAATGCAAAATCAATTTTGCATGTTATGCCAATAAGAAAATAGAAATTACAAATATTTTATCATGTGTATTTAATGTAAAAATAGACTTACTAGCAAAATGATGTACCCTACAACTGGTTTGCAGTTAGTCATTTAAAAGTGACTCAAAGCTTGAAGTTCGGTCATACAACAAAACCATTTATTATATATATTAAAATGTTTTTATTGAACCTCTAAACATATTGGGAGTTTTACAGTCTAGGTTGTCATCTCTCTTAGAATCTGAATTCAATACAAATCATATATTTTTTAGCAATTCCAAATAGATACATTAGGGTCACTTATGAGTCATATTGGTTGGAACCCTTTTTAAAATACATGGGTTCTAGACAGGCAAACTTGGGGTAGCCAGTTTGCACTTAAAACCCAATGAAGAAACCACCTGAAAACATGGAGAGAAGATTCTCTGAAAGAAAAAGACTCAATCCATCCTATCAGTGTTTCAAAATGAGTGATTTCTACAATTATTTCATTTTAAAAAAAGAGGTTAAAGCATATATGTGAACTACGTATGTGTATATGTGTGTATGGGGGGGTATTACTATGGATATCTTCATAACCAGGAAATCATTCAAAAAAATTTAAATCTTCCAAAGTGTTCAGATTTTCTTGCTATTAGAATTCCAAGATAGAGAGTACTTTTATATACTTAATACTGTTTTTGTTAGATGGAATGGTAGAGTTTTTCATATTTTTTTCTAGTTTATTTTTTAAAAGTTTATTTTCAGATATTAACTAAAGTTGTTTCAAAAGAAGTCAATTCAGTGAACCAATAGGTTAGCTGTTTATTTAAGAGAAAGGATGGTACAGAATAGAGAAAATTAAGTTTCAGAGTAAAACAGAGTAGCATATAAATCCTGGATTGCCTAGCATTAAGTATGTATTATTTACAAATTTACTCAAAATATTTCAGTCTCTTTTTTTCATATGTATAACACAAATAATTATTCCTAACTTGCAACATAATTATAAGATCAAATAAATGCCTATGATTCCTACCCTATAAAATTTGTGCATTAATTGAAAGTTGTAAATCCTAATCCATTTGATTATTTATTCAACAGCATGGACTAATGGATTTTTATTTCCTTTAATCAATTATAACCCATAAATACTATTATTTATTTTGAGTTCATATATTTTCAGGTTAGCCTCTTGTGTTCTTTTGATATATCCGTATTTCTTTGAGTCTTTACTATTCTCTGGTGTAAAAGGATGTTCTAGGCTCATCTTGCATTTTTCCTATCTTAGCCCTGAATAAATGGTGTTTAGAAACCAAGGTCAATGTCCTGGGTATGCTCTTTGCTATTCACAGGTCATTCCTTCTTAAGTCTCTTAGCAAGAAGTTTAAGTTTATATAAAAACTTCCGATTCCAGTCCAAGAGTACAAGGTATATCTTCCTTTTTTCCTATCAGCAACCCCATTGTCCAATAGTGAGAAACTTGTATCCCAATTAACTGCAATATATTTACTTGTCTAGAATACACAGAAAATAATTTCAGAATTGACAAGCCCATGCTACTGCTGAAAATCACCCTACTAATTATAGTTCAATATTTTATTTTTAAATATAGTGAAATATACAAATCCTCATTGTACAATTTAATGAGTTTGACAAATATATGTAACTGTATAACCCACAAATAAATTAGGATATAGAACATTTTCATCACCCCAGAATATCCCCTCATGCCCTTTTCCAATCAATTCCCTTTTCCAAAAAAACAACTTATTTGATGATTGCTTTCAACATGGATTAGATTTATCTGTACTAGAACTTCATGGAAATGGAATAATGTAGAATGTGCTATTATAATCAGTTTCTTTTGTGCAGCATGATGTCTGTGAGATTCATTCCTATGGTGGAAGGAATGCATAATTTGTTCCTTTTAATTACTGAATCTTATTTCTCATATTAATATACTACAATTGGTTTATCCATTTTCATGTTAATGGAAAATTGGATTGTTTGTAAAGTTTTTCATAATTAGGAAAAAAGCTGTGATGCAATCTCCTGTACAAGTCTTTTGTAAACATGTATTTTCTTTACTATAGGATAAATACCTAAATTGAAATTGCTGGCACCTAGATTGGGTGTATGTTCAATTTTATAATAAACTATTAAATAGTACACCAAAGTAGTAATACTATTTTACTCTCCCACCAGCAATATATGAGTTCTGGTTGATTCATGGGGTTATTATTGTCATTGAAATGGATTCTACATATCAATTTGTGAAGAGGTGACATATTAAAAATAATGTCTTCTAACGTTTGAAAGTCATATATCTTTTCATATAATTAGGTCATCTTTAATATTTTTCATTAATGCTTTGTAATTTTTAGTATAGCCGTCCTTTTGGCGCTACCACTGCTAGTATAGAGAAATACAACTGATTTTTATATATTGACCTAATAAACCATGACTATGCTAAGTTCAATTATACTCATTGCTTTGTTGATTTCTTAGGACTTTTTATATAGGACTTTACATATAATCACATTGTTAATATAGTCAGTTTTACATCTTCCTCTTCAACCTTCAGATTTTTATTTTTTTGTCCTTGCTTTATTGTTCTAGCTTAAGCTTCCAGAGAATGTTGAATTAAAAAAAAAAAGTGTTTAGGCTAAACACCCTTCCTTTATTTTGGAAATTAGGAGGTATGTTTTCAATATTTCATTATGCAACATAATTTTAGATGAAGGAATTTCATACATAACTTATATCAAAGTGAGAAATATTCTATTCCTAGTTTTTGCAAGTTTTTATTATAAATGAGTATTGCATTTTTAATAGCTTTTTTCTCTATTTAACAACCAAGTGTTTTCTGCCTTATTTTGCTAATGTGGAGAAAAATATTACCTGATTTTTGAATGTTAAACAAACCATACATTCCTGGGATGAATCTCACTTGGTCATGAAGCATATAATATTAGATTCGATTTTCTTATTTTTAAGGAGGTTTGCTTCTAGGGACACCTGAGTGACTCAGTCGGTTAAGTATCTACCTTCGGCTCAGGTCATGGTCCCAGGATCCTGGGATAGAGCCACCTCTTTCTCCCTCTCCCTCTGCCCCTCTCCCCCGCTTGTGCTCGCTCTCTCTTTCTCTTTCATAAATAAATAAAATCTTTAAAAATAAAAAGGTTTCCTTCTAGGTTCATGACAAATATTGCTGTGCAATTTTTCTGTTTTAGGATCTTCTCAGGTTTTGTTACAAGGGTATGCTGGTGTCCTATTACAAGTTGCTAAATTTTCCTACTTTCTCGATTTTTAAAAATAGTTTTGCTAGAGTCGTGGGGGGTGGGAGGGATGGGGTAGCTGGGTGATAGACATTGGGGAGGGTATGTGCTATGGTGAGTGCTGTGAATTGTGTAAGACTGATGAATCACCAACCTGTACCTCTGAAACAAATAATACATTATATGTTAAAAACAAAAAAGAAGAAGAAGAAGAAGATAGCAGGAAGGGAAGAATGAAGGGGGGGGAATCGGAGGAGGAGACGAACCATGAGGGACTATGGACTCTGAGAAACAAACTGAGGGTTCTAGAGGGGAGGGGGGTGGGGGGATGGGTTAGCCTGGTGATGGGTATTAAAGAGGGCACGTACTGAATGGAGCACTGGGTGTTATACGCAAACAATGAATCATGGAACACTACATCAAAAACTAATGACATAATGTATGGTGACTAACATAGCATAATAAAAAAATAGTTTTGTAAGATTGGTATTATCTTCTTTTTTTTTAAAGATTTTATTTATTTGTCAGAGAGAGAGAGAGCACAACAGGGGGAGTAGCAGAGGCAGGGGGAGAAGCAGGCTCCCTGCCGAGCAAGGTGCCCAATGTGGGACTCGATCCCAGCTCCCTGGGATCATGACCTGAGCCAAAGGCAGATGCTTAACCAACTGAGCCACCCAGGCATCCCTGATATTATTTTCTTTTTAAGTGATTTATAGAATTCTGCACTGAGATCATCTGGGCCTAGATCTTTTTTTTTTTTTCAAAATTCAACCTATTTAATAAATTTAGGATTATGCATATTTTCTCTTAATTCTTATGTCACCTTTCGAAAACTGTGGTTTTGGCAAATTTGTCCTTTTCACCCAAGTAATCAAATTTATTATCATAATGCTTTTAAAAAATTCTCTTTTTATCTTTCAGTGTCTGTAGGCTATGTAGTGATATAATTTCTTTTACTTCTGTTATTGGTAAATTATGCTTTTTCTCTGATTATTCTTGATAGCAATTTAATAATTTTATTACTCTTTCAGAAAAATAAACTTTTGGTTTTATCGAATTTTCTCTTTTCATCTGTGTTCTATATCATTTATTTTTTTATTATTTCCTCTTTTTTTCTTATTTTAGATTTAATTTGCTCTCCCCTTTTCTGACTTCTTGAAACGGAAATCAAACCACTACTGTTTATAATTCAATATAAGCATTTAAAGCTACAACTTTCTTATCATACGATCTCACTGATATGTGGAATTTAAGAAACAAGGCAGAGGATCACAGGGGAAGGAGGAAAAAAAATGAAACAAGATGAAACCAGAGAGGGAGACAAATCATAAGAGACTCTTAATCTCAGGAAACAAACTGAGGGTTGCTGGAGGGGAGGGGGTAAGGGGATGGGGTGGCTGGGTGATGGACATTGGGGAGGGTATGTGGTAGGCACTGTGTATTGTGTAAGACTGATTAAATACAGACCTATACCCCTGAAACAAATAATACATTATGTGTTAATAATAAAAAATTAATTATACATACTTAAAAAATTAAAATGAGATATAATTACATACCTGTCAGAATGGCTAAAATCAACAACACAAGAAACAACATGTGTTAGCAATGATATAGAGAAAATGGAGCACTCATGCACTGTTGGTGGGAATGCAAACTGGTGCAGCCACCCGGGAAAACAGTATGAAATTTCCTCAAAAAGTTAAAAATAAAACTACGCCATGATCCAGCAATCACACTACAGGGTATTTACCCAAAGATTACAAGAACACTAATTCAAAGGGATACATGCACCCCTATGTTTATTACAGCTTTATTTCCAATAGCCAAGATATAGAAGCAGCCCAAGTGTCAATCGATTGATGAATGGATAAAGAAGATGTAGTATATATATACAATGGAATACTACTCAGCTATAAAAAAGAACAAAATCTTGCCATTTGCAATGACATGTATGGAGTTGGAGAGTATAATACTGAGCAAAATAAGCCAGAGAAAGACAAATACTGTATGACAAATACAATACTCACAGGTGGAATTTTTTTTTTTAAAGATTTTATTTATTTATTTGAGAGAGAGAGAATGAGAGAGAGCACATGAGAGTGGGGAGGGTCAGAGGGAGAAGCAGACTCCCTGCCGAGCTGGAAGCCCGATGCGGGACTCGATCCAGGGACTCCAGGATCATGACCTGAGCCGAAGGCAGTCGCTTAACCAACTGAGCCACCCAGGCGCCTCCTCACAGGTGGAATTTAAGAAACAAAACAACCAAACAAAGGGCAAAATCTAAGAGAGAGAGAAAGACAAATCAAGGAACAGACTCCTAATTATAGAGAACAAACAGATGGTTACCAGAGGGGAGGGAGATAAGAGGATGGGTTAAATAGGTGATGGAGATTAAGAGGTGCACTTGCCACGATGAGCACTGGGTGATGTATGGAATTGTTGAATCATTATATTGTACATGTGAACCTAATGTAACACTGTATGTTAGCTAACTGGAATTAAAATAAAAACTTTAAAAAATAAAAATAAATAAAAAATAAAGCTACAACTTACCCTGTAATTTCTGCTTGAGTTGTTCCATAACAAAAGCAGATGTTTTATTTTTATTGTCATCTAGCTTGAAATATTTTATTTCTTCTATGATTTATTCTTTAACATGTGGGAATTTTAAAGTGTCTTGATCAACTTCTAAATATTTGAAGATTGTATGTTTTTTCTTATTATTTTGAATCACATTCCCTTGTGGCTAGTAATGATAATCTGTAGTATTTAAATATTTTTATATTTATTGAACATTCTATGTGAACCTAAAAAGTATGTGTATTCTAAAATTATTGATTGTAGTGGATGATTAAAGCCAATATAGTTGGGTTGATTAAGATGAAAAAAAGAATGTTTTTATCTCTTCTAAATTCTTACTTTTGGGGCGCCTGGGTGGCTCAGTTGGTTAAGCGACTGCCTTCGGCTCAGGTCATGGTCCTGGAGTCCCGGGATCGAGTCCCGCATCGGGCTCCCTGCTCGGCAGGGAGTCTGCTTCTCCTTCTGACCCTCCTCCCTCTCATGTGCTCTCTCTCATTCTCTCTCTCTCAAATAAATAAATAAAATCTTTAAAAATAAAAAAATAAAAAAATAAAATAAAATAAATTCTTTTTTTTTTGCTAATCAATCACTTGTAAAGGTATAATAAAACTCTAACTTTGTGGATTCGTCAGCTTTTTTGATTGTGTCACTTTTTGTTTCATGTATGTATTAGCTTCCTAAACTACCATAACAAAGTATCACAAACTTAATGGCTTACAACAGAAATTTACTGTTAAACATTATGGAGGTCAGAAATTTGAAATCAGACTGTCGCAGTGTTGATTTTTTTCTGAGGGATCTAAGGGAGAAATTGTTCCAGGCCTCTCTTTGAATCCTAGGGATGGCCAACAATCCTTGGCATTTTTTGCTTTGTAGAGCATAACTCTAATCTCTGCCTCCATCTTTACATGGCATTCTATGCCTCTGGGTCTTCACATGACCATCTTCTTATAAAGACACCAGTCATATTAGATTAAGGGTACATCCTACCTGAGTATGACCTCATGCTAACAAAAGTAATTATATCCACAGTGATAGTATTTCCAAAAAGGTCACATTCTAAGACACTTGGGGTTTGGACTTCAACATATCTTCTTTTGGGGGAGGCACAATTCAACCCATTTACAATGCATTTTTTAACTCTTTTAATAAGCAAATACACTTTGTCACTTTTATATTTTTCTGATGTATTAAGTCTGATCATTATGAAATAACTTGCATTTGTGATATTACTCTTTTTCTCGATATGTTTTGAGTTGTATCTATTATTTTACTATTTATATTTAGCCCATCTGTTCTTTGTTTTTCTTTTCTTTCTTAACTGCCTTCTTTATGATTGTTTGAGTATTTTTTAAAACCCATTGCAATTCATTTAGTGGTCTTTTAGCAATACCCCTTTTGCATTATTCTTTTTTTTACTGTATTTTCTCTATGGATTAAAATGTTCATACTTAAGTTATAAAGTTCACTCAAAGTTAATAGTTTACCACTTCACAGAAAATTCAGTAACCATTTTATATGCTATTATTTTTTAAAGATTTTCTCTATCATCTATTTATTTATTTATTATTTGGCAGGGCTGGATCTCAGGACCCTGGGTTCATAACCTGGGCTGAAGGCAGATGCTTAACTGACTGAACCACCCAGGTGCCCCTATAAGCTATCATTATGGTATGTATTACATCTATATAAATTATAAATCTCACAATATTGTATTTTTCTCCTGGAAAGGTTTAAATACTTTTAATTAATTTTAGAAAAAGAAAACACTAAATTTCTCCATATATTCACCATGTCTGTGTTATTTATCCTTCTGTGTATTTGAGTTGCATCTAATACAATTTCCCTTTAGACCAAAGAACTTTCTTTTGAAAGTTTTGTATTCTATTTCTGCTGGCAATAAATTCTGTCAGTTTTCATTTATCTTTTTTTTAAGATCTTTTATGTATTTGTCAGAGAGAGAGAGAGGAGCAGGCAGAGGGAGAAGCAGGCTCCCCACTGAGCAAGGAGCCTGATTAGGGACTTGATCCCAGGACTCTGGGAACATGACCTGAGCTGAAGGCAAACGCTTAACCAAGTGAGCCACCCATCTTAAGATAGGTATTTTGAAAGATATTTTCATTGGGTATAAAATTATAGGTTGACTTTTTTTCTTGCTTCCTGCACTTTAAATATGTAATTCCTTTGATATCTGGCCTCTGTTGTTTCTGATGAGAAATCAGATATGCTGTACTTAGATCTGATTTTCTTATTTATTCCTCTTTGGGCTTGATGGGACACTTGGGTTTTTCAGTCTGTTTTTCATAAAATTGGTAAGTTTTCAGCTATTATGCCTTCATATATTTTTCTATCCCATTCTCTTTCTTCTCTCCTTTGGGGAGTGCAAACATGTATGTTAAACTGTTTGATATTGTCCTACATATCACTGAAGTAGTGTTCATTTCTTTTTACTCTTTATCCTCCATTTTCTTCAGGTTTTATTCTTTCTGTTGATCTATCTTTAAATTTACTGACTTTTTCTTCTGTCATCTCCTTTTTCCTGTTAATCCTTTAAAGAGATTTTTAATTTTGTATTTTGTACATTTAAATCTAGAATTTCTGTTATTTTTCTGTGTCCACTTATTTTTCTATATCTATTCACTCATTTAGACCATTTTTTTTCCTTAAAATACTGAAGCACATTTACAATAGTTATAAGTCCTAGTTTGTTTATTAAAACATCTGAGTTGGGGCGCCTGCGTGGCTTAGTTAAGTGTCTGCCTTCGACACAGGTCATGATCCCAGAGTACAGGGATGGAGCCCCATATCAGGCTCCCTTCTCAGCAGGGAATCTGCATGTCCCTCTGCCCCTCCCCCTCCAAATAAATAAATAAATAATCTTAAAAAAATAATACATCTGAGTTACCTCAGAGTCTGTGTCCATTAACTGCTTTTACTCTTTGACTCTTCACTACAGGTCACATTTTCCCATTTCTTTGCTTGACTTGTGAATGTTACATTGTAAATACTCTGATTTTATCTTCCTCTGATGAGTGTTGATTTTATTTTTTGTTTTAAAAGGCTCTCAAATCTGTCTTCTTTGTTGTGGGAAGTAGTTGAAATGTCTGCTCAGTTCCTTAAGCCTTCTTTTCTTGTTTTCTTCTATGATCTTATGCATATTTTGATGCTTTCTCTTCTGTGGTTCACTTTGTTTTCTGATTTCCTACATCACATTTTAGATGCTCTTGCAGCCCTAACCTCCATTCTCTGACTGCTTTTGCCAACAAGATAACAGCTTTATTTCTGAGTCCTAGTGATTTCATGTTGTCCATAATCTGGGGTGGCCGCTCTTATAAAAAGCTGTTTAAATTCTAATGTTACCCAGTGTAAATCCCTTCTTCCAAGTGTGGATTCCTTCCACTTTCTGAGTTTCTGCCTGCTTTTGATTATTCTCCATTATTTTAACAAGTGTTTTTGTTTGTTTCATTTTGGTTTTGTTTGTTTTCCTATTTTATCCAGAGTTTATAGGTATTATCTGTGAGAGGATTATTATGCAAGTTACTCCACTTTTACTGCAAGTGGACCTTGTTCATTTTTTTAAAAAATTCATATACCATTTATTATTTGTAGATTTTTTTGCTTTAGTTTCAAGAAATCATTTCTTTTGCTTTATAACTACTAACATGTTTTTCTAACTTTCCCAAGTCTACACAGATATCAAGCATTAGAGGCAGGATTTGACCTCTGGTAGTCTAGTTGCTATGGTATGCTACATTGAAAAAAAAATAGCCAATGGTTTGATCTAACACAAACATCAATTTCCAAAATTGCTTGAATTCATAAATTTACATTAAATGTGTTATATGAAAAAACAAAACTATAAATACAATAAATACATAATCCTGAAAGTGTCTAAGAACTATAGTTATTATTGTCCTTTTCCAATTTTTGATAGCAGTTCCAGAATTAGTGGGTCACATCTGAAGAGAAGGAAGTAGATTTCCGATTTAGAAAATAATAAGTTATTTCAGGCAAGCAGTGCTACACAGGACAATGGATCAGAATATGGCTAAGGAAAGAAATTAAAGGAAGGAGAAATAAGTCTGACATAGTAAAAGATGACAGAGAAGAAAGCTAGGAGAGGAGGAACACATTAGTCAAAATGATGATAAGTAAGTTAAATGAGAAGGCGATGGTAAGTCAGAAAATATATATAATAAAACATTCAGACAGACGTTATTTATATAGGTAAAATATCTGAAATGTGAAATAATTGTGGAAACTTTTTAGGCTCTCTAGAGGAAAAGTGTTATGTAAGTGTGACTTGACTTATTTTACTTCTTGCTATGAGGCAGAATGTTACATGAAAAAATACCTCTGGCAGGACAGAGATTTTTTTAATAGGATATGGAGGTGACATTAGCATTTCATATCAAACTTTGAATGAGTCAGCTACTCAGGGAAAATAAAATCCAAAACTCCAAAATAAGTTTTTAAGGACTTACTCTAAAATTTTGAATTGAAAATATGAAAGTTGCAATAATATTAATATTTCTCCTAATTCATAGGACAATGTACATAATGTGAAATTTGAAATATTCCTCAACTGAAAATTACAGATTCAAATGTTATCTCTAAATATAATAGTTATCTTATTTTTGTTAAATCTACATTTTTATGAACTTGCTATTACAGAATAAATTATAGCTATGTTCATATTTTGTTATATGGAGAATAACATATTGAAGAATTATATTTTTCTAATTCATGTTTGCTGAATATGAATATGTTGTTGTAAATATTATTTATCATATATATAATTCTTAATTATAATGACTTTTATTTTCAGAAATACTTCTTATGTTTGTAATATAAAATTTTAAAGGCTCATCATATAGGGATAGCATATTTCTAGTTTATCCAAAAACTCATGACTTATGTCTTGTTTTTGAGGCTCATCTGGTTTATTATTTAACAGAATGATTTTTTACTTTTTAAAATTTTAAGTATTTTAAATTTTACTGAAAAGTTGCAAAAATAGTAGATACCTAAATGTCCTTAATTGAGCTAAACCAAAATGGTTTTATTTTACATAACCTTATTATAGCATCAGGAAATTAACACTGATTCAATGCTATTAACTAATCTAGAGTTGTTTTTGCCCAGTTTTCTACTTTATGCCTCTTCTGTAGTCTAGATTCTAATTCAGGATCACATAAATTTTTGTGTCTCCCTAAGTCCTCTATTATATGATAGTTCCTCAGCCTTACTTTGTCTTTCAACACCTTGACACTTTTGAAGATTACTGGCCAATTATTTTGTAAAATGATTAGATAGATATTATGCATTTTTGGCACAAATACAACAGAAGTGACAATGTCCCTTTGCCAGTGCATCATTTCTGGGGCTATGTGATATCAACATGTATTATTATTGGTTATGTTAATTTAGTCCCTTAATTTAGGTTGTGTTGGCCAATTTTTCCACCTTTGTCATTAATAAGTATACTTTATGATGATAAGCTAAGACTATAAATATCATGTCCCTCCTGCTTTTGCCCACAAATTTTAGTAACCATTAATGATTCCTGCTTATAACAATTATTATTGCAGTATTTACCTAATTATGATTTTCTATCATTTTTTCCTGTACTTATTAACTGGAATTCTACTGTAAGGAAGAGCTGCCCCTCCCCCCCCATTATTTATTTATTTACATGATTATTTATGTCATTATGGACTCATGGATGTTTATTCCCATATGGGTCATTAGGAACTCCAAGAAGTTGGCTTCTGTGTACCTTTTAGTCATACATCCTGTTTGGGCTGCTATACCAAAAAAACATAGACTGAGTGCCTTATAAATAACAGATACTTATTTCTCACAATTCTGGAGACTGAAAGTCCCAGACCAGGGTGCCAGCATGGCCTAATTCTGGTGAGAGTCCTCTTCTAGGTTGTAAACTGCTAACTTCTCATTGTATGCTCACATGGCAGATTTAGAGCATTCTCTGGGGTCTCTTTTATGAGGGCACTAATCTCATTCATGAAGTCTCCACCCTCAGGACCTAATCACCTCCCTAAGACCCCACTTCCTAATACCATCACATTGGGGGTTAGGATTTCAACACATGAATTTTGAGGGAATACAAACATTCATCCTACTGCAAACCCATCATTTTTTAGTGATTTCTTACTTTCTGGCAGTACCAGAAGTACCAAGAAAATCATCTTCCCTTTTCCTTACTCTCTCCCAGGTATCAACTATTTCTCCAAGAATCCTTGGTTCCTTTAATTAGAGAATAGTACTTAAAAACTAAGACAGTAGCACTAAGTTTGACCATTTATTGCTACTGGGTTGTCATTGCTTCTAGATCATTCATCAAACAGAGCTAAGAAATCTCTCTATCTATCTACCTATCTATCTATCCATCCATCCATCCATCTTCACACACAATCATCTTTATTTATTTCTAAATCTATTGATCAGTATATATAGTAATACCCATTATTTCATACTGACACATCCAATTCCAATAGAACATCTAGGGTTCATTTTAGTCTTCTCTCTTTCCTTATTTGTAACAACTTTCTCTGACATTGAGAAACCCAATTCTCATTATCCACAAAATATTTACTTATTTCTAGTATATACATATTGTAGTTTAGTATTTCTAACTCATACTCTTTTGAGTACAAATTTATTAACTAGAGTATTTGTGTTTCAGTTTCTGTTTTGCCTTACAGGATACATTTACTGTTTTTCAAAATTAGTTGGGTTAGTTCTTTTCTTCTTTCTCTTCAGTATGCTATAAGTTTCAATTATAATAAGGTTAGATTCATTTATTACTGTTTGCATTCTATTTTTTTGGTTCCCATATTTTGGGTTGCTTTTAACTCTTTCTTAATTTTATTTATTTTGGGAGTATGTGCAACATTAACACAGCTTAGAGTCAAAGCTATACTAATAGGTATCATCAGAGAAGTGTCACCCTTCTATCTTTACTACCCAATTCTCATCCTCCATTCTTACAACCACCCACCTCTTATAGGTAATCAATCTCATCAGATTCTATTTTGTCCTTTCCATAATTATGTTGAGCGTGCTTGTGTGCATCCTCATTGTTACATGAATGACAGCCTACTACAGGTACTTTTTGTACTTTGATTTTTTTCACTTACCAATATATATACTGGAAATTAATCCATGTCAAGTCATAAAAATCTCCAAAATTCTTTTTTATACCTTTTTAGTACTCATTTCTGCGTATGTGCCATAGTCTATTCAACAGCTTTCTTTGTATGGGCATTATTAAGGTTTTTCCCAATATTTGCCCTGCAGTGCAGTGTGCCCTGTTGACAGAACCTGGCACTTCAGGGATATCTCCTATGTGTGTTGCATGCACCCCGGTGTTGTGGCTTAGCCACTTTTACCTTCAGTCCAGTCATCTACAATGGCTCTCTGCCTGTTGTGGGAAGATTTTAGTCCCTGTGTTGTTAGTGGGCCAGTCTGGGGCCACCTTGGGCTTAAGTTGAGTCAGACCAGGCATTTTCCAGAGATACAGTAGCACTGTACTGCGGGGCACTGTCCCTGTGTTATCACTGAGAAGCTTGGAGTTGGTGAGTGGAACCTGAAGACATACCAGATGTCTGCCCCCAGCCCACTGCTGGGGTTGTAGTCAGACTGGTATATGTGTGTGGTTATTGTCCCCTCTCCCCAGGGCCCAAGTCATTTTGGAGTCGTGTTGGCCCGTCAGGGCTGCTTGCACACTGACAGGCTTGTGGTACTGCTTTAGATGGGGTCTGACCAAGGGCATACTGGACGGGGCGGATCAACAGGAAAACATGGGGTTGGGGTGTACAGTGTTAGCAAGCTTTGCATGGTCTCCTGTGGGAGGGGACTTGGAGCTGGGGCCTGGCTAGAGGGGGCATTTTGCAGGAGAATTCAGCAGTGGGCCTGTTGTTAGTGAGTTAGGTGGAGAGTTTGGGTGCTGTGTTGGTTCCGGCAGGTGTCCCTATGTCTAGGTTGGGGGGTGGAGGAGGGAAATGGTGCCCACCAGCTCCTTCATTCCTGGGGAGGTCTCCCAATGATCTGTGTCCATCCAGCATATGCTTTGAGATTAGTAAATAAATCTCCCTCCTTTTCATTTTCAAACTACTGTTTCTTTTTTTTATTATTATTAAAGATTTTATTTATTTATTTAACAGAGAGAGACAGCAAGAGAGGGAACACAAGCAGGGGGAGTGGAAGAGGGAGAAGCAGGCTTCCCTGCTGAGCAGGGAGCCCATCGTGGGACTCGATCCCAGGACCCTGGGATCATGACCTAAGCCGAAGGCAGAGCTTAACAACTGAGCCACCCAGACGCCCTCAAACTACTGTTTCTATGCTGCATCTCAGTGGGGCTGCTTGTTGTGCTGTCTCCTTAAGGGCAGGGACTCAGTTTCCTCTTGCCCTCCTGGCTCTTCCAGAGCCAAGCCCACTGATTTTTAAAGTTCTCAGTGTTGAGACCAACTGACTGTAAAAACCCATGAAATCACACCCCTCTGGTCTTCATGTGGGTTCCCTGTGCCTGATGTGCTTGCTATGAGGGTCTGGTCTGGTCCTCTCCCCTTTCTGTACCTATGGTGACCTTCCCACAGATAATCCCATGTGTCTGTTTAGGTCCGGACCATGTTTCTTCTCTTCCTACATTCTTTAATGTGGCCTCTTCTCTACACTTAGCTGCGGAGGGTCTTCTGCCAGTCTTCAGATCATTTTCTGGGTTATTTACACTGATGTAAGTGTTATCTAGTTGTTATCTGTGGGACGAGTTGAACTTAGGGTCCTCTTACTCTACCATCTTCCCTGGAGGTCAATTTACTACATATTTTTAATGTGAACATATTATGTAGTGAAGGGAATAGGGAGTTCAATGGATTTAGACTTAGGACATGTGTGTTCCACTGGATGGTCATGGGGTTCTCATATGTTTGCTCAGTGTGAAGAAATAGTTGGGTTAGTCGAGGCATGACTAAATGAAGACCCAGTACTAGGATTCAGGTAAAGGTATGGATGCCTGGCAAATAGAATCAAAATAACTAAGAAAATAAAAGCTCACAAAGGAGAACTTTAAATTGTCTACCTAGAAAAATAATTCAGCCACTGTTCTTTAGATTTTGTCTATTGACTTTAAGAAACTGGAGGAGATTGTGCTAAGTGAAATAAGCCAAGCAGAGAAAGTCAGTTATCATATGGTTTCACTTATTTGTGGAACATAAGGAATGGCATGGAGGACATTAGGAGAAGGAAGGGAAAAATGAAGGGGGGGAAATCAGAGGGACAGATGAACCATGAGAGACTATGGACTCTGAGAAACAAACTGAGGGTTTTAGAGGGGAGGGGATGGGGGATGGGTTAGCCCGGTCATGGGTATTAAGGAGGGCACGTAGTGCATGGAGCACTGGGTGTTATATGAAAACAATGATTCGTGGATCACCACCTCAAAAACTAATGATGTATTGTATGGTGACTAACATAACATAATAAAATTAAATTTAAAAAAAAAAGAAACTGCAATCAATAAAACTCCAATTTCCTTTTGTACTTAGTAGATCCATATCTAACATTTCTAAAGCCTACAGAAGTACATAAATAAACAACATTATGTGAGGGAAATAAAAGGGCTTTTCCCAATCAGCATCCTTTAGCTGGTTAGGTTTCAGGTCAATATATCCAACATAAAAAGAAGGATTCATTAACATATGACATTCCATTAGCATATGTACAATAAAAGCACTGATGTTATTGGAGAGCTGTGTCATAATTCTAAGATATTATTGGATTCTAGTATTTTACAAATATTAGAGATGACACTCATTAGATACTACACTAGATTAAACATGAAAATTATTATCCTCATTTTAATACAATTCTAATGCTATAAATGCCAAAAGGATTAAGTGGATGTGTGAATAAGTCACTACTAGATGTTCATTCAGACAAAACACACAGATTTTTGCAGGGACTGAAATTATATGTGCTTTCAGATATAAAATAGATAAGTGAATCCACGGACATTCTCACTTCTTAGAGAATGAATCAAATCAAACTGTTAATGTTACAGGAAGTTTCCATTTGTATTTCTATCCATGAAGAGTAAAATTTTACCATTTTAAATAAAACAAAGGATAAAGAATTATACCTGGCCTTGGACCATTATCTCATACATAGATTTCCAATAATTGTTTTGCTGATTCCAGTTGATTCCACTATAAAGACTGCTTATTAGAGTACAAGATCTACCATTCATCTAATTTGAGTATATTCTTTTTACTACAGATTGTTCATTTTTAAGAAACAAGATTGTTTTCAATCATGGCACTCCTTCACATCCAGTTATAATCTCTTTGATTAAATCAAACTTTAAAAATTCATTCCATTTTTTCTCTCCCATGAACATTAGGCAGTCTGTTGAATTATGTTATGCACCTTATCTGTAAATCTGTATGTGATAGCTCTTTTCACAGAAATCAAAGCATTTCTTAATCGCTTCAGTGCTATAACATTTTCTCTTTACTCATAAATCATCATTTTGAGTATCTTGATTTGCAAAAAAGGAAACATGGTTTGTATCATAGACTTAAATATTTA
The DNA here is from genome assembly GCF_011800145.1 of Mirounga leonina. Taxonomy (NCBI): domain Eukaryota; kingdom Metazoa; phylum Chordata; class Mammalia; order Carnivora; family Phocidae; genus Mirounga; species Mirounga leonina. The sequence continues at coordinate 19,115,249 of NW_023270158.1, forward strand.
AAGAAGATACTTATGTGTGTATATGTGTGCACATGTGCGTAACTATTTGTATGTGTTCTGTGAACACAACATTAAACACCTACTCTGTGTAAGGCATATTCTTTAGGGCCATGGTAGTAAAAAACTATATTTCCTTCTTTGTGATGATGAATACTTGAAAAAGATTCCAAATATTTGCATTTTAAAACCATTTTTTCCCTCTATAGTAAGGTAATATAAAATTGAACAAGATTGTTTCCATATCCATTATGTTGCCCTTTTGTTATTAAAGTGACAACTAATTGGTTCAGAAATCAGATTTTTGTATCTACAAATTCTGACACGCAATGCCCCAAAACAAGAGTGAAGAGCCAAATAATTTTAAGCACACAAAATACTGATACAATATTCCAAGAGGAAACTTGTGTTCTCCTTGAATGGCAACATAATGCACTGATCAAGAACTGGGCTCCCTGGCTTCAAACCTAGGCTTTTCCAATTTCAAATCCTAAGGAAAAGCAGCTCAATTAGTTTTCTATAATGCCAAATTCAAATTGTCTTCCGCAAATTTTAAGATCCTCAACCATTTTAACTCTAGTTACCATGTACCCCCATCTCCCCCTGCATCCTCTTGGTGAACTATGGTGAAGTATTTACATAGAAATATATGTAATTATCTTAGCTCAGTATAGTAGGCACACAGGATCAGCTATTTTATTTAACTCAATTAATATGCTTAATTATAATAAACATTTCACCAAATAATTTCAAAATATGTTTGTGTTTTCTCAATTTTTATTAATGATATGCATAAATCATAATGAAGGGTAGACTATGATCAGTAAAATAGAAGAAGACGTTAAAATCTGGTTTACAGACAGCACAGAGCAGATCCTGCTGATAACTTGAAAAACAGAGGGGGAAAAAGGTTAAAAAAAAAAAAAGGAACAAAAATCTCAAAAGCAAATGAAAACTGCTATGACTCACATATTCACACAAGTTGAATAGATATGCATAAATACTATACTACTTTATACAGAGGAATAGTAAATATAAAACACAAGTATTGCCACTCTATCCTTCTTCATCCATGAAAGACATAGCTAGTCCGTTATGGCAACATTTAACACTTTGACTTAAATGAGAACACAGTATCATCCTCTCCACACTGCTCCATGTATCTGCTTTAGGGTGTTGGTGTAAGACACAGAATCTAGAACCTCGCTCCCTAATTTGAGTCATTAGTAGCTCTGTTACTTAACATCTCTGTGCCTTAGTGTTTGCTCAGATAATAAAGTATCTACTTCAAAGGATTGTTTTGAACCTTAAATTAGATGAAATGGAAAGAGCTATGTAAATATAACTTATAATTATTATTACCCTCAAATTATTGGATTTGACAATAAAATGAATCAAATTTTCAGGTTAAAATATGTTAAATAAATAAACAATAACAGGCTGGCATGTATATAACACTTTTAATTTTTCCTATGCAAAATGGCTAATATTAATCTATTTTTTCATTTAAAAAGTAAGCTTTGACTGTATGGAAACATCATTAAATTGAGACCATTATCATGAGATGTTTTCCATGTTACCTTTCAAAGATGTATTTAATATTCCTTTTTGTCTGTATTTTCTTTCAGGTAACTGGAGATTATTTAGTAAATCACTATTACCAAAGTCTGTAGCTTTGTACTTCTCTTTATAACTTCTACATGGGTCCTTGCTCCCAGAATTCCTTGTGCCCTCCTGTCTACAGGTACATTCCTACCATTTGGATGTTTTATTGATCTCTTATGGATAATTAAATTAAATGAGGAGAGAAAGAAAGAATAATATTTCATTTTACCAGACTTCCATTGTTTTTTGCTCTTTTTGGGTAAATATTTAGACAAGAAAACTCTGTTGGAAAAAAAAATTGAGGATTATATAAAATATGCTTTTCTAATAATTCCTGATTTTTTCACTTTTCAAAGAATTAAGATAAATTTTGACCTTTTTCTAAACATCTCTGTTAATATTATATAGCATACCAGACTAATTTTAAATATCTTATATTTTCTGGCCATCAATCACCAAGTCATGATGCTAATGATTCTATGTATAATCTGAACACATATTTTAATTTTATATCCATAATTTTCACACACTGTTGCATGTCATTCCAGCTATCCAAATCTTACAAAAACAGGATAACTATATAAATTAATGGTCTGTATTGGGGCGCCTGGGTGGCTCAGTCGTTAAGCGTCTGCCTTCGGCTCAGGTCATGATCCCAGGGTCCTGGGATCGAGCCCTGCATCGGGCTCCCTGCTTGGCGGGAGGCCTGCTTCTCCCTCTCCCACTCCCCCTGCTTGTGTTCCCTCTCTCGCTGTGTCTCTCTCTGTCAAATAAATAAATAAAATCTTTAAAAAAAAATAATGGTCTGTATCAATAATTATGCATTGAGAATAAAAAATATATTTGCTTAAAACAATAATTTGTCATTGTTCTTGAACCTATGACTGAGTTGGCAGTTCTGCTGATCTGGGCCAGCCATGACTGATATTGGATGGTTTGCTCCTATGTCTTTGTTTAGCAAATATGTTGGCCATAGGCTGGTTCTTACAGGATAGTCTCCTTCACATGTCTGGAGACAGGACAAATAGGTGGTCGCAGGGACGAGGGTGGCTGAGCTACGTGTCATTCATCACTCAACAGGTTATCTTGGAGGTCACTGCTTGATAATGACAGAGTTCCAAGAGAGTGAGCGGAAGCATGCCATGCCTCTTGAGTTCTAGGTTTATAACTGTCAGGTCACTCTTGCTGCATTCTATCTGTGAAAGAAGTCACAAGAACAACCTAGATCCGTGTGGTGGGAAACAGAATTTTTCTCTTGATGGGATGAGCTACAAAGTCACATTTCAAAGGGGCATGGGTAATGGGAGAGAATAATTCTAGTCATCATTGCAAATAATCCACAATACCCTCTTATAGTTCTTTGACTATTTGCACATTTACCTTTATACACTTATAAAAATTCTACAAGGAGTTAATATTGAGACACTTGGATTTAGAAATGTAAAGAAATACCTCTTGGATGGAAAAAACAGATCTGCTGTTTATTCATACACAAAGTTTATTATGGATCAGAATTTTATCACCTGGCAAAGTCAGTTTAATTTTTAATTTAATGTCTCTTAGTTATCAAGGAGATGTTTACAAATAAAAGAACACACTGAAAAACTTTCCTGGTGAACAAATAAATAAAAAATAAATGAATAACTACATCTTATCTATTCATGATGTTTTCTCTACTATAATGCTATTGTATTCAATGAACTAAATATTTCAGGATAATAAAGACTGTATAGATGCACTTTATATTATTTTATTTTTTTAAGTAGGCTCCATGCCCAACATGGGGCTTCAACTCATGACCCTGATATCAAGAGTGTCATGCTCTACTGACTGAGCTAGCTAGGTGCTCAGATAGACGCACTATAAACAGTAAAGCAGGCTTCCTAAATTATGTGTCCTATCACTGCCATGCTTATATACTATTCTCTGTGTTTCAAATACTTGTGCTAATTTAAAAATCCATGATACTAAGAGATTTCCAAATTCCACCTGATCAGAACACAGCATTTAACATTTGATAAAGTAAGTTCAGCTATATTCAAACATATTCTAATAATCACCATAGATATTTTACAGGTATAGAAGATAGAGGCAGCAAAAGATGAGCTTTGCTGTATTAACAGGCAGCCCCCAAATCTCAGTGGCTTAATCTAATAAAAGTATCTTGTACAAAGTATGTTGCATTTCTGACTGACATTCCAGTTCAGCTGTCTTCCATGTGTTGGCTCAGCTTTCCAGAATGCATGGATTTTATGACACCTCATGTCATGAAAGAGTAAAAAGCAGGTTGGTCAACCAAGTTAAAGTTCTTGATTACTTTCATCTGAAAGTAGAAGATATTTCTTCCACTCACTCTTTTTTAGCCAAAGCAAGTCATGTGGCCCCTCTCAGCTTTAAAGGGGAAGAGGACCATGCAATGCTTCAGTATCCCCACAAAGAGAAAAACTGGAAATATTAGGGAGTTGTGCTAATGTCCCCCTATAACTGTTATTAATTTGAATGATAAAAAGTTCATTCACTCTTTTTATTTTTTTAAAGATTTTATTTATTTATTTTGAGAGAGAGAGAGCAAGCAGGAGGAGGGGCATGGGAAGAGAGAGAGAAAGAATCTCAAGCTGACCATGGAGCCTGAAGCCAGGCTCTATCTCACAATGGTGAGATCACGACCTGAGCCAAAATCAAGAGTCAGACACTTAACCGACTAAGCCATCCAGACACCCCTCAGTCACTCTTTTTAAATAAGAAATCCACAGAGACTTGGATTCCCCATGAATATAAGAGAAAAGTGAAATATGAATGAGGCTTTTCTGGCCTAGCAAAGAAAACAGATAAGTTTATAGCTATCAGACAGAGATGTCCATTTAAACAGAATTACTGGGGCTGCAGTTACTAAGTTAGATATCCAATTAGAATTACAAACTTTTTAAAGGTTAGCATTTAAAAGCTTTAGCAACCATCTTGTTTCAGGGTGCCCTAAATATTTTTGTCAGATGTATGGAAAATTTTAAGCAAGAAAAGCTTTAAGATGAAGAAAGAATGTCCTTTTTTTTGTATCTGTAGAGAGGGACTATTTTTTCCTTTTCGTGGAGATTTTTTCATGGAAAAACTACAATGCTTTTTGTTTTATAAAGCTAAGAAGTGGGTTTAAAAAGAAGGCCAGCAGGAATAGTGCAAATTTTTATGATCCAGAAAGGAAAGAGCCAGAATGAGATTGTTAACAAATAGAATATAGGCCATATAATCTTCTGCATCTACACTGACTATATGGTGTATATTATGTGTTCTAATGGTCCCATTTTCCCCTTGAGCATATCCCTCACTGGATGCAATAATGCTTAAATTTAGAGATATTTTTAAAAAATTTTTTGGTGTTGCACACAGAAGGTCTCTATATAATACATGCTAGTCAACTGGGAAGGGTAACATACTAATACTTCACTATCTATAAATGATATATAACAAATATGCTAATCAGTTTTATTAAGAAGTAAGTTGACAAAATATAAGGAGGGACAGCATATGAAGGAGTGGCAAAAGAACAATACAATTCTGGTATTTGTTTAATAATGTGTCAGAAAGAAGGAAAGACCTATATAGGGGGCTGTAATGGATCATTTGGTAGTCATATGACAAGAACAAAAAAATGGTTATATGTTAGAAGAAATAATAATGGTAATGAAAGGTTGATGGACTTGATAATAGGCATCAGACAGACCTCAGGGTGCCTGCATGGCTCAGTAGGTTAAGCATCTGCCTTCGGCTCAGGTCATGATCCCAGGGTCCTGGGAAAGAGTCCCACATCGGGCTCCCTGCTCAGCCAGCAGCCTGCTCCTCCCTCTTCCTCTGCCCCTCGCCCCTGCTTATGTGCTCTCTCTCTCTCTGAAAGGAATAAATAAAACCTTAAAAAAAAGACAGACCTCAACAATTTCCTTAAAATTGATGCCGGTCATCTTATTTCAGATTATCGTATTTTACTGCAACCAAACTTTACTAATCTGAGATTTAAAAGTTATACTGAACTGATGAATCATTGAACATTATATCAAAAGCCAGTGATGTACTATACCTGGCTAATTGAATTTAAATTAAAAAAAATAAAAAGGTCCAAAAATTTAAAAATAAATAAAAGTAATATGTCCTTAATTATGATGATACCAAATGTGTGTAGAATTAGCAAGTAACTATATGAGAGGTTTGCATGTATAAAATTTTGTCTTCATTTATGTTGATAACATCACTTTATTAGAATTGGACAAGAGTAAAATATACTTGTTGCTTGTTTACTTCTTTGGCTTTTATTAAAAATCATATTTATTTATAGAGAAGCTGCTTGTTATACAAGACTTTTAAAGTGTTCTTCACTGAAATGAACTTGGCCTAGGGGAAAAATGTTCGTGTCAGAAAATATTTAATTAAGACACAGAATGTAGGCTCTGTGACCTTCATTGTCCTATCTTTTTTCTGATCTCAAAAACTGATTTTTTGTACTTCGATGACAAATTTCAATGGAAAACTAGTATGATTACTTGTAAGCTTTGGAGACTAAGAATGCAACATCACCCTGTTCAGTCAGTCTGACTCAAAACCCAACTCACTATTAGATTGTCCATGTGCAGGTCAGACGACAGTCCAGTATTGCCAGAGCAGCCATCTTTTAGGAAGTTATAAATTGAAGCTCTTTCCACTTGACAATATTAAGATACCATATTGTTTTTCACCCCAAGTTAGGCTGTAAGCCCTGAAAAAATTCAAATTTGTAAATTTTCCTCATCTTTCAGGGAAGAACTACCTGTGCTCCATTTAGAAAAGTGACTATATATAAGCAATGGAGAAGACATTCTTTTTTTTTTTTAAGATTTATTTTAGAGACACAGAGAGAGAGAGAGAGAGAGGGGAGAGGGAGAGAGAAACTTAAGCAGACTCCCCACTGAGCACAGAGTCTGACATGGAGCTCAATCTCATGACCCCAAGGTCACGACCTGAGCTGAAACCAAGAGTCGGACGCTTAACCAACTCTGCCACCTAGGTGTCCCTGGAAAACACATTCTTAAGTGAGAATTTTGGCTCATATTATTAAGACACAAAATTTAGGGGTGCCTGGGTGGCTCAGTTGTTAAGCATCTGCCTTCGGCTCAGGTCATGATCCCAGGGTCCTGGGATAGAGCCCCGCATGGGGCTCCCTGCTCAGCGGGAGGCCTGCTTCTCCCTCTCCCACTCCCCCTGCTTGTGTTCCCTCTCTCGCTGTGTCTCTCTCTGTCAAATAAATAAATAAAATCTTTAAAAAAAAAAAAGACACAAAATTTATCCTGCTCATTGTGTTGCTGATCGTCATCATAAATGTTTCTGTCTCAACTGTTTAATACTCTGCCTCTTAGAAGTAAAGAATGTGACATGTGCTAATATCAGAGAGTGAGAGGGAGTATTACTCTGAAAGGCCATCCATGTGCTAAGAGGAATCAAACCATTTTGTTGTTTCTCATCATTCTTAATGTATTAAAAGTCAGGACGTTATATATATGTATGTGTAAGTATGCATGTTTTAAGTTATACTGAGTCCATGATCTACAGCACCAGAAAGCCCAGCCTATTAGCCTTATGTTTATCCACGCTCTGTAAGTGTACTTCTCACACTGGCAGCCACTTTATAAACAGGCTCTATTTGTCAAAATACAGTCATGGGACTAATATTAATCACATGTGCTGAAAAAAATTGCTGAACATGGACATTTTATTCAAACCATCTGCAACACCATCTTGAAATATAAAAAAATATATATATATTAGAAAGTCATAGGGGTGCCTGGGTGGCTCAGTCAGTTAAGTGTCCAACTCTTGATTTTAGCTCAGGTCATGATTTCAGGGTTGTGAGATCAAGAACTGGGTCAGGCTTCATGCTGAGTGTGGAACCTGCTTAAGATTCTCTCTCTCCCACTCCTTCAGTGCCCCCCATGCTCTCGAGCTCTCACACGCTCTCTCTCTAAAAAAAAAAAAAAAAAAAAAAAAAAAGAGGAGAGCCTGGGTGGTACAGTCAGTTGGACATACAACTTTTGGTTTTGACTCAGGTCGTGATCTCAGGGTCATGGGATTGAGTCCTGTGTCGGGCTCTGTGCTCAGCGTGGATTCTGCTTAAGTTTCTCTCGCCCTCTGCCCCTCCCCCCTGCTCACTCTCTCTCTCTCTCAAAAATAAATAGATCTTTTTAAAAAAGAAAGAAAGTCATAAAGGATTGCTTCAAGTTTATTAACTGATTCGTTTTCCTCAAGTACACTATGTCCATTCTCTGAATAGAAAGAGAAAAAAAAAATCTGACACTATCCGCCATCTGTTTCCCTAGAGTTAGCTTTGTAAACAACTTCTGGTTGTGACCTTTTACTGCATGCATTTACAAAACTAGTATTTTTTTAACATACCATGTGCCAGGCTCTACATTATACACTGGGGATACAGCAGTAAACAAGGCAGGTATGGTCAGGGAATTAAATGTTATTGCAATCCAGCAACTCTGCAAGATACTTTATAACATGCAAACACACATACACACAAATGTAGCTGGCATAAAACCACAAAACAGCAAAGTGTTACTTCAACTGGTGAGTCGAAGTTCAATCCCACAGGCAAATAACTTCCTGGCTGTTTGAAATGAGACAAGAAATAACTCTAGAAGTAAAGAAATTTGATGGGGTGACCTAGAGAAGCTCTCGGCCTGAAATAATACAACTTGCACAAGCCAGGGAAGCACATAAACAGGAAGACACTGTTGGTGTGCTCAACTAGACTGATGGAATAAAAACTGGGGTAGAAAAGAGATCATCTTAATCATTCAATACTAAGGATTTTGCCAATACACTCGTAAAAAGTTTTACTAATTAACAACAAAAGCACTGAAATACAGATGGCAATTAAAACCACTCTTGTTATTTCACATTTATATATAATTGATTCAAGTCTAAGATCTCTAATTCTTTGGGAAATTCACTTGCCTCCTCCAGACTTATGTAAATATCCTAGATTTTTTTTTCTCATGGTAAATTCTTGTTCCTAGTACCTTCCACTAGCAAACTCCAGATCTTACATTTCACTGCTCTTGTCTTCTTTTTGTTACCTAATATGCAGATGTGCAACTCAGCCTATGTTACTAGAAAAAAAAAAAAAATCACTCGCTTACATCATCTCTGTATGCAGCATATTTTACAAAAAGTTTGGAGTCATGAAGAAGATTTATATCAATCAATATATTATATTTAGATATTAATTGCAGTCTGCAAAAGTTTTTTTAGTACTTGATGGGTGTTTTTCTACTGGCCACTTTTCTCAGGATATAGGTTCTAAAAAATTGCTGAATGTCTTCAAAGGAAAGCTAGACATTGTATAAGCACACATAGATATCAATACAAATGACTCTTATCCACAGACATATAAGTAAATTTTGTCCAGTAGAAATGCAATTGATCTCTCCCACTATAAATCACTTCTACATTTCATTGTAAATGTTTTTAAGCATTACTTATTGCTTGTATATGGGTGGTTCCCTGAAATCTCTTTTAAACTAGTCGTAACATCTTACTGATTTCCTTATTAATTAATGAGTTAAAGAATATCTTTAACATGTGTTCATTTTATATTTGTGTGAAAGTCATTATTATAAACTTTTTTGAAACTTAACCTTTAACAGGCTCCAGAACAATTTGCTAAATTCTTTCTTTCCCTTCAAGATAACTCATTTCTCTTTACTCCTCCATTTTCAGGAAGTCTTTGCACTTACTATCAGAGGCTCAATTATTCTTAGTACACTTTCTGTAAGGACTCATTGTGCATCCTTTGACAAAGGGCCATAATAACTGGGTTTCCACTTTTAGCATCAGAAAACAATTGGAAGCAACTGCAAAATTGCATGTATTTTTCTCTCTCCCCCATTGGTCTTTGTAATTTGAAAAGAGCAGTATAGATTTTTGCTTCCTATGGATATGGATTATGCCATGACTGTTAGAAATCAGAATTAGCAACCATGCAGTATGATTTTTTTTTTTTTTTACCCTGCTGTATACCTGTAGTGTATATTGAAGTTGAGGCTGTTAGGTATTTACATATGATTAATTCCATAAAGTGAAATAAGTACTTCTTAGCAAATTGCTTTTTTTTTTAAATAACTTTCATGATTTCTAAACTTAAAAGAATCTCTGTTGTTCTTAAGCAGATGTCCTTTAACCAGGGGGGCCCACAAATACAGAACAACAATCAAAATAAAATAACACATCCTTCCCCACCTTTTTTTCTTTTCTTTTATGGAAGCCCTCTCTAGGATGACTCATGACCAATCTGATTTCAGGCATTAAGAAATCTGACTATGAAATTGGGCACTGCATCATTCTGCAAAGTCATAAAAAGTTATGGATTAATCATAACTTTACAGTTTGGAACATTATTAAGTTAAAGTTAAAGAATGTGCATACTCATAGGAAGGAACAACTAACAGGATGGCTGAAATTCCATGTGAATTGAAAACTCCTTGTTTTGTGCAATTGTAATCATCAGTGTACCTGAACCTACTTCAATCTTCACTTTGGCCATAAACACAGTAGCTATATAACAGTAATAGAAAAATACAATGGAAAAAGCTAACACATATTTAACTTTTACAGATATCCCCTTTCTTTAAGTAATTTACTATTAAAACTTAAAAGAATATAAAGATGTGAACATGAAGACAATGTTAAGTATAATAGTCACTTAAGACAAAGAGGTGTGTGTCTTCCTGGATCCACCAAATATAGTAAAAGGGAAAATATAAATTATGCTGGCTCAAAAGAAACCACAAAAAATTTATTTATCCAGTCCTCAAACAACATGGAGAGATGCCTTAAATCTTGGATTAGCATAAGAAGTGCTCTTTAAAAAGTTGAACTGTTGCTTAGAAAATCTAAGGAAAAAGTCCATTATTCAAGTTATAAAACCTATAATTATATTTATCTTTTTAACTCTCACAAAGAAAATTGTCCTAGTGTTAATGAAAATGAGAAATTGGGATTGAAATGTTATGTTATTACAGTAAAAAATGAACTGCATATAAAGTATAATGATTCAAAATTCTATTAATGCAAAAATATGTAATTGGGTCATTATTATTTATAAAATACAACACCAAATGAAACATTTAGCTTAAAATACTTACTGTATCCTCACAGCATACAGTGAACTGGGAATTAACTGTCCATTTCTTTCATCAGTATAAATAGAAAAAACAAATAATATGGAATCTAAGGAGAAAAAGTGAACAGCACATGACTGGGTCAGTATATGTGCAGACTCAATAATTCCATCTTTAAAATCTGCACTGTTGGTCACAGCTGGACTAATCATGCAATAACCTGCACAGATCATAAGGACAGCCAAAATAATCATATGGGTCAGGAGGGTGGCCCATTCAGTTTGCATATGTGAATATGATCTGAATGAAAAGAAGTTAGCCACAATGAAAGAAATTACCCAGTAATGTAGATCAAAGCAGATAATCAGCATGGATAAATCAGGCCTGAATACAGACGCAGAATATAGATTATGATTTTTTACAAAAGTTTCAGCTAACCCTGGTTTGTCAATGTATATTGATCTTTCAAAAGGATTTTATTTCACAGGGACACCTTGGAAGTTTCCAGAAAAACTGACTGTCAAAAAATACAACATCTCTGAGATCAGCATTGATCATTTTCTTTTTCTTTTAAATCATTAGAATGGAAAGTATTCTGTTTTCCTTTCCTCAGTGCTACACATAAACACACACACACATACACACACACATATATCCATAATATTCCTACTCTTTAGTACCCTCTTAGAGAAGAAAATTTGCGTACAATAAAATATATAGATCTTAAATGAACAGATTGATGAGCTTTGACAATAGCTTACAATACATGGGTGTAATGTATACAGCTATCAAGATATTGACAATGTTGTTTTTACTCAGGCCCTGTGATCCTATAAACAGATACAATTAAAGAAATTTCCCCAGGAAATTGACAGTAATACAGTAATGGCAGGGGACTTTAATACCCTAGTTACATCAATGGATAGATCATCCAGATGGAAAATCAACAAACAGAGCCTTTGAATGACACATTAGACCAGATGGACCTATCATACATATATATAGAACATTCTATCCCTAAACAGCTGAGTACACATTCTTTTCAAGTGCACATGGAACATTCTCCAGGACAGATCACATGTTATACCATAAAACAAGTCTCAAATTCAAAAAGACTGAAATCAATTCATGTGTCTTTTCTAACCAAAATGGTATGAAACTAGAAATCAATTACAAGAATAAATACTGGAAAAAATACAAACACATGGAAGTTAACAACATGCTACTTAACAACCAATGGGTCAATGGAAAACTCAAAGATGAAAAAAATAGACAGAAATGAAAGTGAAAACACAACAGTCTGAAATCTTTATGACCCAGCAAAAACAGTTCTAAGAAGGAAGTTTATAGCAATGACAGGACTAACTCAAGAAAATAAGAAAAATCTCAAACAACCAAACCTTGCACCTACAGGAGGTAGAAAAACAAAGCTCAAAGCCAGTAAAAGGAAGGAAATAATAAAGCTTAGAGCACAAACAAGTGAAATAAAGATTAAAAAACAATAGCAAAGATCAATGAAACCAACTTTTAAACCTTTAGCCAGACTCATCAAGAAAAAGAGAGAAGACTCAAATAAATAAAATCAGAACTGAAGGAGGTGAAATAAAAATTTACACCACAGAAACACCAAAAATATTATAAGAGAATATTATGAAAAATTATATGTATGCCAACAAATTTGACAACCTAGGAGAAATGAATAAATTCCTAGAAATATACAATTTTCCAAAGTAAATCAGGAAAAAGTAGAAAATTTGAACAGACTAATTACTAACAATGAAATTGAATCAGTAATTTAAAAATTCCCAACAACCAAGAGTCCAGGATGCTATAACTTCACATGTGAATTCTACCAAACATTTAAAGAAGAGTTTATACCTATTCTTCTCAAACTATTCCAAAAAAATAGAAGAGGAAGGAAAACTTCCAAATTTATTAACAAGGCCAGCATTGCCCTGATACCAAAACCAAATAAAGTCACTATAAAAAAGAAAACCATAAGCCAATATCTCTGATGAACATAGATGGAAAAATCTTCAACAAAATATTAGCAAATCAAATTTAACAATACATTAAAAAATCATTCACTATAATCAAATGTGATTTATTCCAGGGATACAAGGGTAGTACAATATTTGCAAGTCAATGTGACATATCACATGAACAAGATGAAGGATAAAAATTATGATCATCCCAATAGATACAGAAAAAGCATTTGACAAAATGCATCTGTTAATGATAAAAACTTAACAAAATGAGTTTAGAGGGAACATATCTCAACATAATAAAGGCCATACATGAAAAACCCACAGCTAACATCATACTCAATGATGAAAAACTGAACTATTTTCCTTTAAGTTCAGGATGTCCACTTGTACCACTTTTATTCAACATAGTACTGGAAGTCCTAGCCTGAGCAATCAGACAACAAAAAGAAATAAAAGGCATCCAAATTGGTAACGAAGAAGTAAAATCCACTATTTGCAGATGACATTATACTATATATAGAAAATCCTAAACACTCCACCAAAAAACTATTAAAACTGATAAATGAATTCAGTAAAGTCACAGGATACAAAATTAATGTATAAAGAAATCTGTTGTGTTTCTATGTACTAATAAAGAAGTAGCAAAAAGAGAAACTGAGAAAACAATTCCATTTACAATTGCACCAAAAAAGAATAAAATATCTAGGAATGAATTTAACCAAAAAGATGAAAGACCTATACTCTGAAAACTATAAGAGAATGATGAAAAAAACTGAAGATGATACACACAAATGGAAAGATACTTCATGCTAATGGACTGGAAGAATTAATATCCTTAAAATGTACATACTACCCAAAGCAATCTATAGAATCAGTGCAATCCCTGTCAAAATACCGATAGCATTTTTCACAGAACTAGAACAAATAATACTAAAATTTGTATGGAACCACAAAAAATCCTTGGATAGTCAAAGCAATCTTAAGAAAGAACAAAGCTGTAGGTATCACAATCCCAGATTTCAATATATACTACAAAGCTGTAGTCATCAAAACAGTATGGTAATGGCACAAAAAATAGACACATTTATCAATGGAATAGGACACCCCAGAAATAAACCCAAGCCTATATGGTCAATTAATGTATAACAAAGGAGGCAAGAATGTACAATGGGGGAAAAAAAAAACAGTCTTTTCAATAAATGGTGTTGGGAACACTGGACAGCTATATGCAAAAGAATGAAACTGGATCACTTTTCTTACACCATACACAAAAATAAACTCAAAATGAGTTAAAGACCTAAATGTGAGACCTGAAACTCCTTAAAGAAAACATAGGCAGCAGGGGCACCTGGGTGGCTCAGCTGGTTAAGCGACTGCCTTCGGCTCAGGTCATGATCCTGGAGTCCCGGGATCGAGTCCCGCATCGGGCTCCCTGCTCGGCAGGGAGTCTGCTTCTCCCTCTGACCCTCCTCCCTCTCATGCTCTCTGTCTCTCATTCTCTGTCTCAAATAAATAAATAAAATCTTTAAAAAAAAAAAAAAAAGAAAACATAGGCAGCAATCTCTTGGACATTGCCCTTAGCAACATATTTATGGATATGTCTCCTCAGGCAAAACAAAATCAAAAATAAACTATTGAGATTACACCAAAATAAAAAAAAAAATTACACAGCAAAGGAAGCCATTAACAAAACAAAAAGGCAACCTAGTAAATGGATGAAGATATTTTCCAATGGCATATAAGGAACGCAATACCAAAAACAAACAAACAAACAAACAAACAAACAAAAACCCACAAACAATCCAGTTAAAAAATGGGCAGAGGACCTGAAGAGACATTTTCCAAAGAAGACATACAGATGGTCAACAGACCCATGAAAAGATGCTCATCACTCATCATCAGGGAAATACAAATCAAAACCACAATGAGATATTACCTCAAACCAGTTAGAATGCCTAGTAACAAAAAGAAATAAGTGTTGATGAGGATGTGGAGAAAAAGGAACTCTTGTGCACTGTTGGTAGGAATGTAAATTGGTGCAGCCACTATGAAAAACAGTATGGAGGTTCCTCAAAAAGTTAAAAATAAAATACCATATGATCAAGTAATTCTACTACTGGGTATTTATCCAAGGAAAATGAAAACACTAATTTGAAAAGGTATATGCACCCCTATGTTCATTGCAGATGATTTACAATAGCCAAGATAAGAGAGGGAATGAAATGTGTACTGATAGATGAATAGATAAAGAAGTGGTATGTATATACAATGGAAAAATACTCCATAAAAAAGAATGAGATCTTGCTATTTGCAACAACATGGATGGACCTAGAGAGTATTATGCTAAGTGAAATGAGTCAGAGAAAGACAAATGCCATATAGTTTCACTTATATGTGGAATCTAAAAAACAAAACAAACAAATAAAAAACAAACAGACTCTTAAATACAGAAAACAAACTGGTGATTGCCAGAGGGAGGTAGGTGGGCACATGAGCAAAATAGATAAAAGGGATTAAGAGGTACAACCTTCCAGTTATAAAATAAGTCACGGAGATGAAAGGCACAGCATAAGGAATATAGTCAAATACTGTAATAACATATGGTGACAGATGGTGACTGCAGCTATTGTGGTGAACAGTGAGTAATGTATAGAATTGTTAAATCACTATATTGTACGCCTAAAACCAATATAACATTGTAGGTCAATTATACTTCAATAATAAGAAAGAAAGATAGAAATATTCCCACCCATTTGTGTTATAGGAAACAGCTTACCACAAAGAAACAACCTTCCTTATATGACCTAAGACTCATAAATGTCCCCTTGCCCCTATATGACAAGGAAAAACACAGACCCTCCAAATGTCCATTCTTTGCCTCATAAATGATTAGCTAAACTGTTTTGTCCCCACTGATCAAACGGAACCAAATATTTGTTACATAAACTTTGGTTAAGTTTCTCTCCTTCCCTAGGTTCCTGAACTGTGACCCACTCTTACCCTGAATCAGCATGTAGCCCCTGCTTAATGGCCCCTTCTGAAAATAGGCTGACTTCAGGGTAAAATCATCTCTGATCTTTTTTTCTTTTCTTTTTTTTTTTTAAAATCTTTTTTTTAAAGATTTTATTTATTTATTTGAGCCAGAGAGAATGAGAGAGAGGGAGAGAGCACATGAGAGGGGGTAGGGTCAGAGGGAGAAGCAGGCTCCCTGCCGAGCAGGGAGCCGGATGCGGGACTCGATCCAGGGACTCCAGGATCATGACCTGAGCTGAAGGCAGTCGCTTAACCAACTGAGCCAACCAGGCGCCCTCTGATCTTTTTTTCAGTCACACCTCTCTCTCCTCCCACTTTCCTCTACCTGGTCCTTTCTAGCCCTAAGCCTTGTTCACTCCTCCCTAAAAGGAAAAGCCGTTTCTGCCTAACCTTTGAGATGATTGCAGATTTTATGGTCTGAAAATTCTCCCTATTGCAATAGTCCTCCTCCCCTTATTGCAATTAAGTCTTTCAAGTACTCTCCTTACCAAAATCTGGATTTATTTTCACTTGACAGTTATTGGTGCCCTGACTCCAATGGAGAATGGGCCTCATTTACGGACTCCCACCATCTCTGTGGCAGTAATGGCACTTTGTAGGTCCTTCAGACTGGTCTTCTGTTCAGCAATTCAACTATATTTGATGAATTCCACTCTCAAACCAGTGTTCTGCCATGTCCTATCTGTTGTAAGGAGTTACTTTGATTCCTTAAGAAACTTTTCTTTGGCCCTTCTGTGTGAACTCTTCTGGTTTTTCCTTTGCTCTTAAATTTGGAGATCATTTAAACAAATTTCCTTGGCAGGGATGGGAAGCTTGGGGTGGGGATTTTCTCTGACCAGAACATTGTGCCGGAAAATTAATCAAGCAGGACTGTTTACTGTTTCATTTAAGATCTTAGCTCTGATTCCATTTTCTAATCCCATGGGGACCTCTAACTATCAATTGCCCTCCCTCTGCTCCTCCCACTGACTATGCTTCAACATTATGGCACTAATTCAGTTAAATATCTCTAAATGTAACATTATTTCACTAAGGTTAATTTGGAACTGCAATGACTCTCTAGGATTCTTGTGATCTCCCTAAATGTGTTCATCTCTGGGGGTCCCTTGAATCCTGGTAATCCAAAACGCCCTCTGAACAATTTGCATATTTCTCATGGTATTAGGAAGGTGAATAAGTACTTTCTTTCTTGGTCCAAGCTTAATCAGCCCATTGAGTAATATTAGTCTATCTTATCTGAGTCCATTCGGTCTCTGAAGGCTCATCTGCCAACCTCAACTGTTGCTCTATCACCCACTCCAAACACAAAGGCACTTACATGTTCCTCAATTCCCTCTCCTTCATCCTCAGCTCCTCCAAATCTGTTTCTGTCTCCTTCACTTCCAGGTTCCACTCTCCTTGTATTTACCTGCCCTTCCTGAATTTAACACTGCTTTTCCAGCCCTCTCACTTCCTACAGTTATTCAAGTCCTTGATTCTGTTCCCCCAGTGCTGGGTTCCCATGGACAAGAAGCTACAGAACCTCAATTGCCAGCCCCCACAACAAGTCATATTTAAGCCTTGGTCTTGAGTTAACTTATATGCCATCATAAAGGATTTCCCTTATCCAAAAAAGAATAGGGATGAATTTTCTATAAAATTTAAGTTACTGCTAGTGGTATATTTTCCTGAGCTTCCTGATTTGTGCCAATTAGTCCAACTTCTTCAAGGACTTGAAGATGTCCCTATGGCCTTGTGGTCCTATGGCCTTAAGGCCGAATGTGTCAAAATTAATGATGACTTACAATTAAACTAAAATATATCCATAACCTACAACAGGGGTAAGGAAATAAAAGGAAAAATGTTAGATTCCATTCCCATCTAAAAGTAAATAGTCAAAGATTCAGGAGTGCAGACAGCAAAGAGATGGATCAGTTTCTAACTGTAGGCACTGCTTAGAAAACATTTGGAAGAATCATTCAGATAGAATCCTAAATGATCACATGACATTCACTTTAGTCACCAGTGTTGTTAATGGGTTCCATGCTGAACTGAGAGAACATATTAAAAATACTGCATTAATTGCATCCCTCTCTGAGATCCATGCTTTAGCAAAATACCATGAAGACGTACAGGCTACTAAAACTTAATCTAAAAGTATTTACTCACAGCTCTCCAACTGAAACCAATTGAGGGTAATCATACAAAGGACTTCAAGCCATCCTCAGCTTCCCTTCAATCTCCCATAGATCAGAAGACCTGTAGATACTGTAAGGAAAAAAGTTTATTGGACTAAAGATTAACCAAAAAGAAAAATAAATCGAAGTCTCAATGACTCTTTCAAAGGGATCTGCTTCTGTCTGCCCCCAAATACTCTTAAACACACTGGATAAAATAATTCCCAGCCAGTGGGCTCCCAACCAACTTCCTCGTAGACACTGGAGCCACCTATTCCACCCTTAATACTTTACAATTCCCCACCATGATGGCTCAGAGTACACAAACCATCCTGGTGGTGGTGTTAGATAAACATGATTTGTCTCTTTCTAAACTACTTCCTCTATTTCTTGGACTCCATGATCATGACACCCAACATAGATAATTCTACAAACTGTTAATCTGTTAGGCAGATATTTACTTCCTAATTGGAATATTAATGTGTATATTCTACTGAAGGACTTTTTTTTTTTAAAGATTTTATTTACTTGAGAGAGAGAGAACAGGAGAAAGAATGTGCAGGGGGAGGAGCAGACGGAGAGGGAGAAGCAGGCTCCATGCTTAGCAGGGAGCCTGATGTGGGGCTCGATCCCAGGACCCTGTGATCATGACCCAAGCCAAAGGAAGATGCTTAACCAACTGAGCCACCCAGGCACCCCCTGAAGGACTAACTCTTGAAGACCTGGAATCCTCCCCTACTCACCTTTTCTCTAACAGCTTTGTCACCCTAAATTTCCTTGCTCTCATTGTACTTCCCCGATCCCTTGACAGTTCTTGCATTCAGAATATGTTTGCTCATATTCTTGAGTCTCTTTGGGATATAGGATCAACAGACACAGAATATATTTTGACAATCAGAGTCCTTGAAAGTGGAAATAGGTATCACTATGTCCCTCCTTAAGCTACCCCAGTATTCTTTAAAACTTAAAGCAATTGAAGGTTTTAGACCTATTATTTAAGGACTTTTTAGCAAAGAATTCCTGGTCCCTACTCAAGCTTCTGTAATACCCCAACTGTTCCTGTGAAAAAGCCTAACAAAAAAGAATATCCATTGGTTCCAAACCTGGGGGCCAAAAATAAACTACTTTAGATTCCTTCTAGTCCCAAATTTAATAGCCTTCTCACTTCTACACTCCCTGTCACCATTACTTCACTTTTGTGGACTTATGTTCCAGCTTCTTCAGTATATTCCTCCACTATGATTTCCAAGACCTATTTGCCTTCACTTTGGAAAAACAACGTGTTTGGAGTGTTATGTCTCAGGAGTTTATGGAAGCCCCCACCTATTTTTCCTCAGGTATTAAATTAATTTAAAGGATTTTATTTTCCCACATAATTCAACACTCCTTCAATATGTAGATCACCTCATTCTTTTCTCCAGTAAAATTGATAATTCACTGACAGATAGGCAAATACCTATTAGAAGCTCTGGCTTGAAAGGGGTATAAAATTTTGAGAAAAAAAATACAATACTGCAGTCCTTAGGCTCATTATTTAGGACATGATATCTTCCTTAAGGGAAAAACTTTGTCCCCAGAGTGTACCAAGGTCATTCTGAATTAGCCTGTATTTGAAATGAACAGATAAATTCTGAGCTTTCTGGGATTGATTAGCTATTGTAAGATGTTGATTCCTAATTTCTCTACTATAAGACTTCCTTTATATGATTATGGAAACAGTGTCTGAATCCATACAATGGGTCTCAATATGTGAAGAGCATTTGAATCCTTAAAAATCTCCCTTTCCGGGGCGCCTGGGTGGCTCAGTTGTTAAGCGTCTGCCTTCCACTCAGGTCATGATCCCAGGGTCCTGGGATCGAGCCCCGCATTGGGCTTCCTGCTCCGCGGGAAGCCTGCTTCTCCCTCTCTCACTTCCTCTGCTTGTGTTCCCTCTCTCACTGTGTCTCTCTCTGGCAAATAAATAAATAAATAAATCTTAAAAAAAAAAAAAATCTCCCTTTCCTCTGCCTTCAGTTTGGAGCTCCCAAATTCCTTTGCCCTTTTTTCTATTTGTTTGTAAGAAAGGACATACTTTAAGCATCTCAGAATCATAATGGGAACCAGGGGCACATTGGATACCTACCCTCATTCTAGATCTGTGCTCAAACCACAGTTTATGTGCTAGGTCATACTTTGAATATTCATACACCCCATGTTGTCCAAAATTTTCTCCTGACTGAAAGTATGCAACATTTTTCAAACTCTTCCCTTCTCTAGTGAGATCCACATTGCTTCTATTTTTAACATTATTTTCTACTCTTTCTCACATTCTTAAAGTGTTTTTAAAATCTTAATCCCATAACCTTTCTCTTCTGACTGCAGAGTGATCACATGAAATGCATTGCAGCTACCCAAACTTCAACCCATCCCCACCCTGGTCTTGCTGAAATTCCTCTTGTAGAGCCAGATCCCATTCTCTTTGCTGATGGTTCATACCTCCACAGATCAAAACAGTGTTTCCAGGTAAAATATGCCATCACAAATTTCCAAAACCCTGTAGACTATGAACCTCTAATGCAAAATCAACTAAGATAGCAAAATTCATGGCTTTTGCCAGAGCTTCTACTTTAGCTAAAGATAGGAGAGTTAATGTCTACACGAATTGCCTGGAGTATTCCATGACTCAGTATGTTATGGAAAGCCAAGGGATTTATGAGTGCAGCTAGAACACCAATCAAAAATGGGAAATAGTTGGCTGACCTTCTAAAGCTTTATTATTACCTTAAGAGGTGATTATACTCAAAATCAATGCCCATATTGGCAATAAAACACTTGAGGCAAGGGGAAACTCATTAGCTTATAATATGTGAGTTAGCAGTTTATAAATCTGTCCTAATCCCATTATAATCAGACAAGATATTATTCATTCCACTTACCATCTGATCCTCTAATCAAGGAAATCAAAATCTCTTGTTTTAAGGCTCCTAAAAATTAAAAGGTCAATTAGAAACAAAATGGATATTGTATCCACTTGGATGAGATTCTGAGACACCCAGAAGACCACTTCATCTCTACTCAGTTCCCTTACTCGAAATTTGCCCTATGACCTTCACAAGATTACCAATCATGGGAAAAAATCAATTTTTCCACAAATTTTCGTATGTAAACTTCACTCCTTACCTGGAACAAGTGGTACTCTCTTGCCACATCTGCCAAAAACCAAAATCTTGGCAAAGCTGTAAGGGTAGATTAAGGAAGAGAGCCACACCTTCAGTGGTACCCTTTCTCCATTGAAAATTAGATTTTCTTTAACTCCCTAAATCTGATGGCTCTCCTTACCATTATTTGCATGTCCTCTCAGTGGCTAGAAGCTTCCCCATGTAAAAGGGCCATTATTACTACTGTCACACTTCTGTAGCAGGAATTTTCCCCACCTAGGGCATTCCACTTGCCCTCTCAAGTGAACAGGGAATTTATTTCACTGGTAAAGCTACCATAGAAATCTGAGTTCTTCCTTTGTCCTACAAATAACACTGTACTTACCACACCTAGTTATCTGAAATGATTCCGTGCCCAGACAATTAAAACTAAAATTTGCAAAACTCTTGGAAGAACTCAATCTTTCATGGCCCAACATCCTGACTTTGGCCCTGATTGGTCTCAGGTCCTCTTTTACTGAACCTCACCTTTATTCACCTAGGAAATAATTACTGGCAGGCCTGTAAGAAATCCATACTCCATATGGGCGATGAAAGAATTCAATCTAATTAACTCAAATATTCTTAAAATTGTAAGGGACTTATTAACTATACCTATATTTATTATTAATAAGCTAGGGTTGCTGGGTGATGGGCATTAAGGAGGGCACGTGTTATGATGAGCACTGGGTGTTTTATGCAACTAATGAATCATCGAACGCTACATCAAAAATGATGTACTAAATACTGGCTAACTAAACATAATAAAAAAATAAATAATAAATAAATACATAAAAAACTATATACTAAATACTTGCTAACTGAATGTAATGATAAATAAATAAATAAATAGATAAATAAATAATAGGTAAGTAAGTAAGTAAGTTAGGGTTGCTTTTCCTGCAGTCACCAAAACTACTTCACAATCTAGAAACTGGACACTTTTTCCTCTGGAGATGACATCACCAAAAAACTAACCTTGAAATACTCTGGTAGGGCATCTATACCATCTTTTTTTTTTTAAGATTTTATTTATTTATTTGACAGAGACACAGCAAGAGAGGGAACAAAGGCAGGGGGAATGGGAGAGGGAGAAGCAGGCTTCCCACTGAGCAAGGAACCCGATGCGGGGCTCGATCCCAGGACCCTGGGATCATGACCTGAGCCGAAGGCAGACACTTAACAACTGAGCCACCCAGGCACCCCACCATCTTTCTTACCACTATCACTCCAACCAAACTTCAGGGGATCTAACCCTGTTTCCACATCGCACAATTAAGAAGGCACAAGATATACATAGAATGGAAATCTACTCCATCTGGAGATCTTAAACTGAAGCCCTCCCAAGAGCCGAAGAAATAGAAGGCTTCATGAAGTAAACAGCTTTCCTAAGAACTGCAGATCAAGCAGATGACATCTCCACACAGTCAGATTCTACTGAAAATGTCAGAATAAGACCTCTCAGTGTCTGCTTCCTTTCTATACCATTCCATTTTCCTTCTTTGCTGCATCTTTCTTCTCTGTTACCACCATCATCCTTGACATCCACTTAATTCTCCACAGCTTTCCATGATGATTCTCCACTTGTATTATTTTCCTACTCTCCCCTTTACCCAAGCTGTTCCTCTTCTGATCATTCCTCCATCCTTTCCAAGACGCCCCAAATTATGGCATTCTTTTACCCAGCTTATACCTCTAACCTATAACCTTAGCTCTGATTGTTGGTTATGTACTCCTAGAGTTTTCCAGCTTTCCACAAGTACTCCTTCCCCTACCTGGAAACAATACTATAGACATGATCTTCCAGCTTTACACTGTTCTTGGAATATACTCTGCTTACAATCACAATTATAAGCTACAGAAGGTCATAATACTTTTTTCAGCTTTACTGAGGTAAACTCAGAAAAAGAAATTGTATATATTTAAGATGTACAACACGACCATTTGATATATGTATATACTGTGAAATGACTGCCACAATCAAGCTAATTAATATATCCATCACCTCACATAGTTACCATTTTCTTTTCTTTCTTTCTTTGTGGTGAGAACACTAAAGATCTACCCTCTTAGAAAATTTCAAGTATATAATACACTATTGTTAACTGTAGTCACCATGCTGTTTAATAGATCTCCAGAACTTATTCATCTTGCATAACTGAAACTTTATAATGTTTGATCAACATCTCTCCATATCCTCTTCTCCCCACCCCTGGAAACCACCATTCTATTCTTTGCTTCTATGAGTTTGACTAATTTACATTCCACATATAAGTGAGATCATGCAATATTTGTCTTTCTGTGTCTGGCTTATTTTACTTAGCATAATGTCCTCCAGGTTCATCCAGGCTATTGTAAATGATGGGATTTCCTTTATTTTTTAAAGCTGAATAATATTTCATTGTGTATATATAGACCACATTTTATTTATCCATTCATCTGTTGACTAACATTTAGATTGTTTTCATACCTTGGCTACTGTAAATAATGCTGCAATGAACATGGGTGTACAGAAAACTTTTTGAGATCCAGATTTGATTTCCTTTGGATATATACCCAGAAATAAAATTGCTGGAAGGTGTGGTAGTTCTAGTCTTAATTTCTTGAGGAATCTCCATACTGTATTCCATAATAGCTGTACCAATTTATATCTCACCAACAGTGTACTAAGATGCCCTTTTCTCTAAATCCTTGCCAGAATTTCTCATCTTGTGTCCTTTTGATTATAGCCAGACACTGTTAACAGGTGTGAAGTGATATCTCACCAAGGTTATGATTTACATTTCACTGATTATTAGTGATAATGAAGACTTTTCATATACCTGTTTGCCAATTGTATGTACTCTTCAGAGAAATGTCTATTTAAGTCCTTTGCCCATCTTTAGGTTTTTTTTAGTTTTTTTTTTTAATTTATTTTGCTATTGAGTTGTATGAGTTCCTTATAAATTTTAGATATTAACTCTTTATCAGATATATGTATTTCAGGATGCCTGGGTGGCTCAGTCAGTTAAGCTCAGGTCATAATCCTGGAGTCCTAGGATCAAGTCCCACACCAGGCTCCCTGCTCAGTGGGGAGTCTGCTTCTCTGCCCCTCCCCTGGCTCATGTTCTCTCTCGCTCACCTCTCTCCCTCAAATAAATAAATAAAATCTTTAAAAATGAAGTATTTAATCCAATTTGAGTTGATTTTTCTATATGGTGTAGATAAGGGTTCAATTTCATTATTCTGCATGTGGATATCCAGTTTTCCCAATACTATTTAATGAAGAAACTATCCTTTCCCCATTGTGTGTCCTTAGTAGACTGTTGAATATCAGTTGATTATCCATGAATTTATTTCTGAAGAGGGCCCTGATATTTTAAATATCCTTGTCTCTTAAGTTTATAGAAACTTGTGTTTTTATAGCAATTTCACTGAGTCCTTCTTTAGGAGGGAATTACTACTT
Source organism: Mirounga leonina (assembly GCF_011800145.1). NCBI lineage: Eukaryota > Metazoa > Chordata > Mammalia > Carnivora > Phocidae > Mirounga > Mirounga leonina. The sequence goes on from NW_023270158.1 coordinate 19,139,792, forward strand.
GATCAGCTCTTAAGTCCTAGTATCCACTGCCTTTTTCAATTTTACATACTCACCTGGTTTCTAACACTGTTCTTCAGAACATCAACCCCCTTCCCTGTGTTCCTAGACTTGTTTACAATTTGATGCCCTTTTCCTTAAAACTCACATCTCCAGATCCATTCTTAGAAGAAACAAAATCTCAACCTGATTCTGCAGAGCTTGAACTGGAAAGTTACTTAATAATTATTTTTACTCTCTTTAGACAACCCCCAGTAATATTTATTTTGCCTGTGGAAACCAATTTTATTGGTATCTACCTTCCTATTGGACCTAATCCTCCTATCTAGATAATCTCATTAGCCCTTACAAGATCTTTAACCACAATGTCCTTTCTTTCATCTTAACCTTTCTGATACCTCTGACTTAGACCTATTTTTAGTTTCAACAGAACTAACCAATCTAAAACCTCTCCACTTAGTTACAGAAGATTCCAGCTTCTAAAGGAAACTGTGACTCTCCCTTTTCATTGGCTGTGAAGAGTCCTTGAAATGCAAAGCCAAGGAACTGTGAGTAAAACTAGAGGATTTACCTGCTATTGAGGATCATGCATAGGCAACATTCTTGCCTGGAGCCTCCTTTGGGTGAGCCACTTAGAAAGTATATTAAAACTCCAACATTTTTCAATATTTGTTCTAGAAAGTAACAAGAATTATGGACAATCTCACTGAAGCTACCAATATCATCACCCTAAAACTGCAAGAATTCCAAGGAACATTCTTTCACAACCATTAGGCATGGCATGAGAGTCTGACTTTGAGAGGGGACACTTGTACAGTGGTCAAAAGTGGCTGCTGGGCATGTGGTCTCTGAAACAACGCCGATATCTATGTCATCACTAAAAAATATTTGCAAAATAGATACAAATAAAGAAATGTGTTGGGTAATGATGATACCTTCACTCTGCCATCTAGAGAGACATCAGGGCCAATATCCTGGCATCCTCTTTTCTATAGTTCGTTACTGGCATCCTCTTAATTAGTAAACCTGAGGCCTTAAGATTCAGTTTTACTCCCTTATTCAGCCTTCAGTAATTATTTTGTTTATATTATTAGCCATTCGTCATCAAGTGCTGGATTTCTAAGGCCATCCAACAAATGTCAGTCTAACAAAATGTTCAACAGATCATTCCACTTATTTTTTTCATTCCCTATAAAAGAAAAGCCCTTTTCTGAATACCCATTGAGATACTCAGACTGTATGGTCCTAGTGTTCTCCCTTTTTTAACAGCCCCCCTTCCTTTATTGCAATAATCCTTTCAAACAAAATTACTGCTTACTTAAGTCCAGATTTGTTCTTATTTGATAATATAGAACATTTCCTTTACCCCAGAACATCCTTCATTCCCTTCCCAATCAATCCCTGCCCTATACTTTAAAGAAGCAAGTTTTTTAATGATTTATTCCAACATAGATGTTTCACCAGTTTTAGAACATTTTTAAATGGAATAATTAAATAGGCACTTTTTTGTCTGCCTTCATTTTCTCAGCAAAACTCAGGCTTTCTTAACAAGCAGCATATTGATATTTTGAGACAGATAATTATTTGTTGTGAGGGTATCCTATGTGTAAGATGCTTAACAACATCCTTGACCTCTACCTACTAAATGCCAATAGCATGTCCAACTGCTGCCCATTGTGATAACCAAAAATATCTCCAAGTATTGCCAATATACTGGGGGAGGGGAGCCAAATTGTCTCAACTTGACAACTACTATGGTTTGAAGTTTGCCCATTATGTTGTATGTACATGATTAGTTCCTTTTTAATACTGAATAGCGTTCCATTTGATGGGTAAGCCATATTTTTAAAAATCTATTCTTGGTACACCTGGGTGGCTCAGTTGGTTAAGCGTCAGACTCTTGATTTCAACTCAGGTCATGATCTCAGGGTCTTTTTTTACTTTATTGTATTTTATTTTATTTTATTTTATTTTATTTTATTTTATTATTTTATTTATTTATTTATTTTATTTTAATGTTATGTTAGTCACCATACAATATACCATTAGTTTTTGATGTAGGGTCTTGAGATCAAGCCCTACATCAGGCTCAGTGGGGATTCTGCTTTTCTCTCTCTCTCTCCTTCTGCCCCTCCCCTCTCTTTCTCTCTCTAAAATAAATAAATCTTAGAAAAATCTATTCCCTTTTTGGTGGACATTTGGTTCATTTACAGATTTTGGCTATTTTGAACAAAGCTGCTATGATCATACTTCAAAACATGCACATTTTTTGTGCATATGTTTTTACTTTTTCTGTATAAATACTGAGTAGTAGGTCATGCTTAACTTTATGAGGAATTGCCAGACCACTTCCCAAAGAGGTTTTACCATTTTATTCTACTCCCTTGATAGGAATTTACCATATATCATAACATATCATATGTTATCACCATATGATAAATTTGGTTGCTTATATCCTCACCAACATTTACAGTGGTCAGTTTTCTTATCATTCTATGGTGTATATAATAGTATGTTTGTATTTGCATGAAGACTAATGATGTCAAGCACATTTTCTTATCCCTACTGGTTATTCATAAATCCTTTTTTTGATGTACATTACCAAGTCTTTCAACCTTTTGACCTTTAATAAATGGGTTTATTATTTTGATATTAGTGAGTTCTGGAAGTCATTTATATATTATGTCAAATATATATTTTGCAGAAACAATGAATGTTGGAGAGGTTGTGGAGAAAGGGGAACCCTCTTACACTATTGGTGGGAATCCAAGTTGGTACAGCCACTTTGGAAAACAGTGTGGAGGTTCCTCAAAAAATTAAAAATAGAGCTACCCTATGGCCCAGCAACTGCACTACTGGGTATTTGCCCCAAAGACACAGATGTAGTGAAAAGAAGGGTCATATGCACCCCAATGTTCATAGCAGCAATGTCTGCAATAGCCAAACTGTGGAAAGAGCCGAGATACCCTTCAACAGATGAATGGATAAAGAAGATGTGGTCCATATATACAATGGAATATTACTCAGCCATCAGAAAGGATGAATACCCAACTTTTACATCAACATGGATGGGACTGGAGGAGATTATGCTAAGTGAAATAAGTCAAGCAGAGAAAGTCAATTATCATATGGTTTCACTTATTTGTGGAACATAAGGAATAGCATGGAGGAAATTAGGAGAAGGAAGGGAAAAATGAAGGGGGGGGAATCAGAGGAGGAGACGAACCATGAGAGACTGGACTCTGAGAAACAAACTGAGGGTTTTAGAGGGGAGGGTGGTAGAGGGATGGGTTAGCCCGGTGATGGGTATTAAAGAGGGCACATATTGCATGGAGCACTGGGTGCTATATGAAAACAATGAATCATGGAACACTACATCAAAAACTAATGATGTATTGTATGGTGACTAACATAATAAAATTAAATTAAATTAAAAAAATATATTTTGCAAATATTTTCTTACAGTCTGTAGCATGTATTTTTTTTTCTGTTTTTATTAAGTAAAAGTTTTGATTTTTTATGAAGTCCATTTATAAATTGTTTTTGGTTAATGCTTTCTAGAGGTACTTTGCCTCCTTCAAGATTGTGGGGATATTCTCCTATTTTTTTCTCCTAAAAGTTTCATATTGTTAGATCTATGATTTGTATCAAATAATTTTTGTGTATAGTTTGAGGTTTATTTTACCCATGTACAAAACAGCTGTTCCATCACTATTTGCTGAAAATATTTTTTCCATTCAAATGTATCATTGCCTAATTTTAATCAATCGATCTTATAATTGTGAGTCTTTTTCTGAACTCTGTCTTGTTCTATTGTGTATCTTTATGCAAATACCACAATTTGTAAATTTTGGTAGTTCTATAGAAAGTATTGAAATAAAGTAATCTAAGTCCTCCAATTTTCTTCTTCTTTTTCATGATTGTCTTTGCTACTTGAAGACCTTTGGAATTTGATATAAATTTTAGCTTAAGCTGACCTTTTTTAAAGGACAGTGAAACTATTCTGTATGATACTATAGTGGTGAATACACATCATTTGTGTTTGTCAAAACCCATGGAATATATGACACCAAGAGTGAACCCCAATGTAAACAGTGGACATTGGGTGGTAATGATATGCCAATGTAGGTTCACTGGTCGAAATAAATGTACCACTCTGGTAGGAAATGTTGATAGTAGGGAATGTTGTGTTTGTATTGGAGTAGGGGTATACAAGATCTCTTTTCACTTTCTGCTCAATTTTACTGTGAACCTAAAACAGCTCCCCACAAAAATAAAATCTCTTTCTTTTTATAAAAAAAAAAATTAGGAAATGACTTTTCTATTGCTGTGTATAATTGCTATTATCATTTTATTCTTAAAGCATAATTATAATGTGAGGTCATAATGCTTAGAACTTAGTATGATAATTATTTTGTGTGTATATATGTACTGAAGAATGACTATTATCACTAGCAGGCTTATGCTAGGCTTATGCTTCTAATTGTTTTGTGGTTGTGGTGGTTGTTTTTGGTTTGAGATGGATATTTTCTTAAGTACTCTTGTCTTACTGCCTATGTTGCAAGGAATTTGGCCTCACCAAAAGACATGCTTGGCCTTTGTACTTACCTCCTGGAAAGTAAATCTCAAACTTTGGAATTTTCCAAATTCCACAGGAGTGTCCTTTTTTTATGTGGGGCATCTACAACCATATCTGAAGAGGGAAAAAAAAAGCTTGCTGAAATTTTTTATTGGATTTGCCTTGAATCAATAGAGAGTCAATAGCATCAATAGAAATTCTTGGGGATTAGAATTTGTAATTTAATAATGTTTAGTCTTCCAATCTATGAATACTCAAGTATTTTATAATTGTTGATATTATTTTAAAACTATTTTATTTTTCCAGTTTTTCATCAATACAATATATTAAATGTTCCTGATGCTTTGTATATTGAATATGGATTATGCAAACTTGTTAAATTTACTTATTAGATTTAGTAGTTATTTTATACATTATTTAGAATTTTCTATGTATATAATCATGTTATCTGCAAGAAACAATGTTTTATTATTTTTTCCTTTCCTTTTTTTTCATTTTCCATCTACTTACTTCCTATATCGTTTTCTTACCTTATTGCACTGACTGTAACTTCTTTTACATTGTTAAATAGACATTGTGATAATGGATATCCATTTCTTATTTCTAATCTTATTGATAAAACATTTAATATTTTACCATTAAGTAAAATGTTACCTGTAGTTTTTTCATAGTTGCCTCAAAACAGATCGAAAAAAATCCCTTCTATTAGTTTTATGAGTTTCTATTTAAATTATGAGTGAGTGTTGAATTTTGTCAAATGTTTTCCCCTCACTTCCTGAAGATCTGTTGTAGCTTTTCTCATATCTATGAATATAGTAAATTTTATTAATTGAATTTTGAATGTTAAGGCAACCTTGAATTCCAAGGGTAAACTTACCTTGTTTAAATGTAGTATATGTTTCAATATTACTAAATTTAACTTGCTAATATTTTGTTAGGGAATTTTGTATCTATCTTCATGAGGAATACTGGTTAGTGTCCTCTTCATGTCATACTTTGCTGATTTGGGGATCAGAGTCATAATGGTTTCATAAAGTTATTTCTGATATATTTTCTCTACTTAAAAAATATATTTTGAGGGGTGCCTGGGTGGCTCAGCTGGTTAGTGTCTGCCTTCAGCTCAGGTCATAATTTTGGGGTCCTGGGATCAAGCCCCACATTGGGCTCCCTACTCAGCAGGGAGTCTACTTCTCCCTCTCCATCTGCCCCTGCCCCCTGCTCATGCACTCTCTCTCTCAAATAAATAAAATCTTTAAAAAAATAAAATAACTGAACATAATAAAAAGAAATAAATAAAAATGAATAAATAAATATTTTGAGTAAGATGTATTATTTCTACTTGATATGATACAATTTACTAGGAAATTCACATGGGTTTGAAGTTTACTTTGAGATAGATTTTTAAATACATATTCAATTTCTTCAAGAGATATGAGGCTATGCAAATTTCATATTTCTTCTTATGTCAATTTGATAATTCATGTCTTTCAAAACTGTCCAATTCATCTAGGTTATTGAACGTATTAGAATAGAACTGTTAATAATATGACTTTATTATAACTTTAATTCCTGTTTGATGTGCAATATCTCTAATAGTAGTAATTCTTTTTTTAATTTCTTAAAGATTTTATTTATTTATTTACTTATTTGACAGAGAGAGGGAGAGAGTGAGTACAAGTAGGGGGAGCAGTAGAGGGAGAGGGAAAAGCAGGCTCCCCACTGAGCAGGGAGTCTGATGCAGGGCTCCATCCCAGGACCCTGAGATCATAACCTGAGCCGAACGCTAATGCTTAACTAACTGAACCACCCAGGTGCCCCAGATTCTTTTAAAAATATTATTTATCTGAGAGAGAGAGAGCATGAGCAGGGGGAGGGGTAGAGGGAGAGGGTAAGAGAATCCACAAGCAGATGCCCCACCGAGCACAGAGCCCTATGTGGGGCTCAATCTCAGGACCCTGAGATCATGACCTGAGCTGAAACCAAGAGTCTGACACTCAACCGACTGAGCCCCCCAGGCACCACACTAATATTAGTAATTCTTATTTTTATTTCTTTATGATTTTGGATAGGGGTTTATTTAGGTATTAATTTGTTAAATAAAATTTTTGTTTTGTTTTGTTTTGTTTTTCTAAGATTTATTTATTTGAGAGTGAGAATGAGAATGAGACAGAGAGCATGAGAGGGAGGAGGGTCAGAGGGAGAAGCAGACTCCCTGCTGAACAGGGAGCCCGATGCGGGACTCAATCCCGGGACTCCAGGATCATGACCTCAGCCAAAGGCAGTCGCCCAACCAACTGAGCCACCCAGGTGCCCAAATTTTTAATTGACTTTATTTTGGTACACATTTTATGGATATATTTTACTATATTAGCGTTTGCATGATCTTTTTGTAAACTTCTACTTAAATTCCAGTTAGTTAACATACAGTGCAATACTAGTTTCAAGTGTACAATATAGTGATTAAACACTTCCATACTACACCCAGTGCCCATCACAAGTGGACTTCTTAATCCATATCACCTATTTAACCCATCCTCCCACTAACTACCCCTCTGGTAACCATTAGTTTGTTCTCTAGAGTTAAGAGTCTATTTCTTCTTTCTCTCTCTCTCTTTCTTTTTACCCCTTTGTTCATTTGTTTTCTTTCTTAAATTCCACATATGAGTGAAATCATATGGTATTTGTCATTCTCTGACTGATTTATTTTGCTTAGCATTATACTCTCTAGTTCCATCCATGTCGTTGCAAATGGTCAGATTTGATTCCTTTTATGACTGAGTAATATCCCATTGTATAAATATATACTGCTTCTTCTTTATCCATTCGTCTATCCATGGACACTTGGGCTGTTTCCATAATTTGGCTATTGTAGATAATACTGCTATAAAGATCAGGGTGCATGTATCCCTTTAAATTAGTATTTTTGTATTCTTTGAGTAAATACCTAGTAGTGCAATTGCTGGATCATAGGATAGTTCTATTTTTTACTTCCTGAAGAACCTCCTTATTGTTTTCCAGAGTGGCTGCCCCAGTGTGCATTCCCACCAACAGTGCAAGAGGGTTCCTCTTGGTTTCTTGTGTTGTTGATTTTAGCAATTCTGACAGGTGTGAGATGATATCTCATTGTAGTTTTGATTTGCATTTCCCTTATGGTGAGGGATGAGCATCTTCTCATGTGTCTGCGGCCAATCTGTACGTCTTTGGAAAAATGTTCATATCCTGTGCCCTTTTTAAAATTGCATTATTCATTTTTTGGGTGTTGAGTTTGATAAATTCTTGATACACTGTAGATAGTAACCCTTTATCAGATATGTCATTTGTAAATATCTTCTCCCATTCCATAGGTTGCCTTTTAGTTTTGTTGACTGTTTCCTTCACCATGCAGAAGATTTTTATTTTGATAAAGTCCCAATAGTTTAGTTTTGCTTTTGTTTCCCTTGCCTCAGGAGACATATCTAGAAAGAAGTTACTACAGCCGATTCAAAGAAGTTACTGTTTGTGTTCTCCTCTAGGATTTTGATTGTTTCAGATCTCACATTTAGGTCTTTCATCAATTTTGAATTTATTTTTGTGTATGGTGTAAGAAAGTGGTCCAGTTTCATTCTTCTAGATGCTGCTGTCCAGTTTTCCCAACACCATTTGTTGAAGAGACGGTCTTTTTTCCAATTGGATATTTTTTCCTGCCTTGTCAAAGATTAATTGACCATACAGTTGTGGGTTCTTTTTTTTGTGTGTGCCAGTACCATACTCTTTTAATCACTACAGCTTCGTAATATACTTGGAGTCCAGAATTGTGATGCCTCCAGCTTTGCTTTTCTTTTTTAAGGTTGCTTTGGCTAGTTGGGTCTTTTGTGGTTTCATACAAATTTTAGGATTGTTTGTTCTAGCTCTGTAAAAAATGCTGTTGGTATTTTGATAGGGATTGCATTAAATCTGTAGATTGCTTTGGGTAGTATAAACACTTTAACAGTATTTGTTCTTCCAATCCATGAGCATGGAATGTCTTTCCATTTCTTTGTGTCATCTTCAATTTCTTATATCAGTGTTTTATAATGTTCAGAATACAGGTCTTTTATCTCTTTGCTTAGGTTTATTCCTAGGTATCTTATTGGTTTTGGTGCAATTATAAATAGGATTGATTCCTTAATTTTTCTTTCTGCTGCCTCATTATTGGTATACAGAAATGCAACAGATTTCGGTACACTGATGTATCCTGTGACCTTACTGAATTAATTTATCAGTTATAGTAGTTTTTTGGTGGAGAGTTCCAGGTTTTCTATATAGTGTATCATGTCATCTGCAAATCGTGAAAGTTTGACTGCTTCCTTGCTGATTTGGATATCTTTTATTTCTTTTTGTTGTCTGATTGCTGTGGCTAGGACTTCCAGTACTGTTAGATAAGAGTGGTGAGAGTGGACATGCATGATCTATCTTTTGCATCCAGTTTAATTTTCTCTTCTTTTTTTAGCTTAAGGTCAAAACTTATGCTAGTGATGTTAAACCTGTCTTCTATTCTAATATACGTGTGTGTTACTTCCTTCAAGCACTGCTATAGCTATATCTTGCAATTATTATTAATGTCTAATTTTTCTCCAGTTAGGCATCATATTTTCCTATTTCTGAATATGTGTAATAATTCATGATTATATATGGAAAATATTGATTCATATGTTTGAGTATCTTGATTTTGTTTTCTTTCTTAAAGTATTGAATATTATTTAGCAGATAGTTAAGTTGTTTGTAGATCAAACTGATCATCTTGAAGCTTGTTATTAATTTTTATCAGGGAAATCCAAGGTAGCCTTTATTCAGGGCTACATGAGTGCAACTTTTTTGGACTTTTTGGTATCTTTGCTGGATGCCATATGTTTTCAGCAAGGTCTCTCCACTGGGGCTATCCAAAACTCAATAATTTCCCAGTCCTCTGGAATCTTTGGTAGTTTTTAGTTCACAGGTTCTTGGTAATGGTTCTTTTCCTAATAGTGTTCTTTGGTGGGCTTTCTGTATTTTCACTCTGTACATTTATTAGTTAGTATTCAGCTACCTATTATTCATAGAGACCACCATGCAGCTCTCTAGAGCTCCTTCTCTCAATGGTTTCCTTTTTTATTGGTATCCAGGCCCTCAAGTTAGAGCTATGCCAATAGCACTGAATAATGATCTCTTTCTACTCTGCTCAAATAGTACATCTTTGTTTGGGCTCCACTTCCTTGGGTAACAGTCCATAAAGCATCTCCTATCTGGAAGGTAGAGGAATGGCAGGGATCATTTTATTGTTGCTCTTCTCTCAGGGATCATAGTCTTACACTGCCTCTTGTCAAGCATCTAAAAAAGTTATTTGATATGTTTTGTTCATTAGGAGGGATACTACAAAACCATTTTCTCCTTCAAAGACAAAACAAAACTCTTATTAAGTATATCCTTGCTTGATTTTCTACATTCCCTAACAAATCATTTCAGGACCTTAAAAAGAAAGATGTTTGGGTAATTTGGTGGCATCAGTGAAAGATGATGATTTGTAGTCTTTTCCATGTTTTAAGATTTTTTGAGAGTAATTTTTATAATTTACTTCATGTATAAATTGTATAGGAGTATGTTTACAAATTTAGAATACTTGTTAATAACTAAATGTATAATTACATGTCGATTCTTTTTCTTTTCAGTCTGATTAGCATTTACTCTTTCTCTGGAGTTTTATTTTCAGTCTTCCACCACAAACACTTCCTACCTGCCTTTCTTCCCATACTTTTCTCCTTAGCACTTTTCTTTTCTTTTTTTTGTCCATCTTTATTCGAATGTCTTTATAAATAGGACTTGATGTTGAACAGGAAGAGGTTTTCAAAAGGGTTAAAATTTATTCAACAACAGAAATTGGTCCTTCCCTTCAGTTTGTCTCGGAACTTGGTCATCTGACATATCATTGTCAGAGGTCCACCTCACTAATCATTTCCACCACATGCAAATTCTAAAAGTCTTCCAGTGGCCCTTTCTATTTCTCTGGAAATCTCTTCAACTGCTTTCAGTTGAAACAGAAGGGCAAGGTTTTTATCCACTCACACTCTACTCCACTGGGCTATGGAAAAAATGGATATTTGCTTATTATTTTAGATCTTCCTTTACCGCTTACATTTTTTGCCATATGTATATTTACTTTTCTTTGAAACATAAGGAAAAAAAATAAAAGGCGACCACTTCGGTCAGTTGCGCAGAAGAGCCTGTAACGTCTGCGCACACATCCGTCCTTCGGTTAAGCTCACCCTGACCTGTGGCAGCAAGTGAGGAATGGACCATGCCTGCCAACAACTGTGTAGCTTTTTAAAAAACTCAATTGGGGTTAAAATAGAAAATCTTTAAGTCCTGATGTTCTGGTTCTTTTGAGTAAATTCCTGTCAAATTCATTCAGAAATTTGTAAATCATAGATGACATATCATGATTTATACTTTAGAATTTTTCATCCCGGAATTTTAAACTGCCTTTTCAAAGTTTTTACAGGTGTTTTTCTAACTTCTTTGTGGAGAGATAATAAAAATAAGAATACTTCTTTTTTTTTGTTTTGTTTTATTATGTTATGTTAGTCACCATACAATACATCATTAGTTTATGATGTAGTGATCCATGATCCACTGTTTTTGTATAACACCCAGTGCTCCATGCAATACATGCCCTCCTTAATACCCATCACCGTGCTAACCCATTCCCCCACTCCCATCCCCTCTAAAACCGTTTGTTTCTCAGAGTCCATAGTCTCTCATGGTTCATCTCTCCCTTCAATTTCCCTCCCTTCATTTTTCCCTTCCTTCTCCTAATGTCCTCCATGCTATTTCTTATGTTCCACATATAAGTGAAACCAAATGATAATTGACTTTCTCTGCTTGACTTAGTTCACTTAGCATAATCTCCTCCAGTCCCATCCATGTTGATGTAAAAATTAGGTATTCATCCTTGCTGATGGCTGAGTGATATTCCATTGTATATATGGACCACATCTTTATCCATACATCTGTTGAAGGGCATCTCGGCTCTTTCCAAAGTTTGGCTATTGCGGACTTTGCTGCTATGAACATTGGGGTGCATAGGGCCCTTCTTTTCACTACATCTCTGTCTTGGGGTAAATACCCAGGAGTGCAATTGCTGGGTCATAGGGTAGCTCTATTTTTAATTTTTTGAGGAACCTCCACACTGGTTTCCAAAGTGGCTGTACCAACTTGCATTCCCACCAAAAGTGTAAGAGGGTTCCCCTTTCTCCACAACCTCTCCAACATTTGTTGTTTCTTTCCCTGCCCATTTTTGCCATTCTAACTGGTGTAAGCTGGTATCTCAATGTGGTTTTGATTTGAATTTCCCTGATGGCTAATGATGATGAACATTTTTCATGTGTCTGTTAGCCATTTGTATGTCTCCTTGGAGAAGTGTCTGTTCATGTCTTCTGCCCACTTTTTGACTTGATTATTTGTTTTTTAGGTGTTGGG
>NW_023270159.1:0-29145 GCF_011800145.1 Mirounga leonina
CTGGAGCAGGTGCTGGGGATTGCGGGGAGAGGCCTCCGACACCACCCAGACCACTGTCCCTGGTGGTCATTGACTGCATTGTGCTCCAGGAGCCGGGGCCCACGGAGGCCGAGCCTGAGGCTGAGAAGCCCTGGGCTGGGTGCCCGTGGGTGTGTGCAGAAGGGTGGGGGCTGGCCCCACAGGGAGGAGCCCCCATAGCCTGGTGTGGGGCCTGGAACAACGACAGGGCTCAGAGCGCCCAGCGGGTGGACTGCGGTCGGGGAGACGCCCCGGGGAGGGCTCCTTCCTTGCTGTGGCTTCTCTGGGAGGCCCTGGGCTGGGTTCTGTCTCCACGGAGAGCAGGCTGGGGCTGAGCTTTTCTCCTCTCACAGCTGCTCCACCACCTGAGGAGCTAGAGCCGGTTCCAACTCCATCGGCAGCTCTGGACGGAGGGGTGGTGGCTGCGACTTCAGCAGGAGACCAGGAGCCGGCAGGTGACCCAGCACCCGCCCACGGAGAGCCTGACGGGGGCCAGGAAGGGCCTGCTGGAGAACCTGCCTCTGGAGAGCCTGCCCCTGTGCCTGCCCCTGCCCCTGCTAGAGCCAATGTCCCTTCTCCTGACCCACCTCCTGCCCCTGCACCTGCCCCTTCCCCAGCACCTGCCTGTGCACCTGTTCTTGCCCCTGACCCAGCTCCTGACCCTGCACCAGCCCCTTACCTTAACTGTGCACCTCTTCTTGCCCCTGATCCGGATCCTGACCCTGACCCAGCTCCTGCCCTGGATCCTGCCCCTTCCCTTGCCCCTGCCTGTGCTCTTATTCTTGCCCCTGACCCCAGTTCTGCCCCTGCCCCTGCCTGTGGTCCTGTTCCTGTCCCTGACCCACCTCCTGCCCCTGCACCTGCCCCTTCCCCTACCTGTGTTCCTGTTCTTGCCCCGGACCCAGCTCCTGCCCTGGATCCTGCCCCTTCTCCTGCCCCTGCCTGTATTCCTGTTTTTGCCCTTGACTCGGCTTCTGCCCCTGCAACTGTCCCTTCCCCAGCCCCTCCCTGTGCTCCTATCCTTGCCTCTGACCCAGCTCCTTCCCCTTTCCCTACCCGTTTCCCTGCCCCTGCGTGTGCGCCCATTCCTACCCCTGACCCACCCCCTGCCCCTGCACCTGTCACTTCCTCTACCTGTGTCCCTGTTCCGGCCCCTGCCAGAGCCGATGCCCCTTCCCCTGCCTGCGTCCCTGTTCCTGCCCCTGCCAGAGCTGATGCCCGTTCCCCTGCCTGCGTCCCTGTTCCAGCCCCTGCTCCTGCCAGAGTCGATGCCACTTCCCCTGCCAGTGACCCTGTTCCTGCCCCTGCCAGATCCGATGCCCCTTCCCCTGCCTGCGGCCCAGTTCCTGCCCCTGCCCCTGCCAGAGCCTATGCCCCTTCCCCTGCCAGTGTCCCTGTTCCTGCCACTGCCCCTGCCAGAGCTGATGCCTCTTCCCCTGCCTGTGTCCCCGTTCCTGACCCTGCCAGAGCCAATGCCCCTGCCCCTGCTGGTGTCCCTGTTCCTGCCCCTGCCCCTGCCAGAGCCGATGCCCCTTCCCCTGCTTTCCAGGGTCGCTGCCCCTTCCCCTGGCCCTGCCTGTGCTCCTCTACTTGCCCCTGACCTATCTCTTACCGTGGATCCTGCCCCTGGCCCTGCTCTTGCATCTGGCCCTGCCCCTCCTCCTGCTCCTGCAGGGCTCCCAGAACCACATCCAGAGCCCACATCCTCATGGGGAGAGCTCCTTGTACCATTACCCTTAGCTCCATCACCCGACCCCGTTGCCCCGCCAGATTGTTTCCTCCCCTCCCCCTATGTTCTTTCTCTCTGGTTCGTATTAACTGTTCTATTCTCTTTCCATGTCCTATATGCTGTTTATTATTTATTTTAAATAAAATGAATTGTTTTCAGTTGAACAAGTCCTGAGAATCAAGTACATTGCCAACGCTGGGCCACCACACCACAGAACATGGCTTTGGAATATCTGCTTCCCCAAAGGAGTCCCCGAACCAGAAGGCCTCCCTGGAAACCCATAAGCTGCTTCCTCTCTCTGTTCCTTTACCTGTTCTGGAGGTTTCCTCTACGTGGAATCACACAGTATGGGCCTTTGTGTCTGCCCCCCTATTTTCAAAGGGGACTCCTTCTTTTCTGGGTTGACTTGACATAGAATTTCCCTTATTGGATGTTGAAATCCCCGATGGATTACAGATGAGATGTAACCATAGAGCCCCCTTTGGAAAATATGGACACAATCTCGGGGCGGAGACTCCTGTTCCTGCTGGGAACCTCAGCCTGACCCCAGACAGGAAAGGGCTGGTTCCTCCTGTGACCCACAGAGAAACCAGGGAAATGCAGAAAGCTGGAAGACACACCCCAAAGGGCCAAAGCATTCCTCACAACCCAAGGCCACAGAAAGGTTTCCCATGCCCCTGGTCCAAACCATGCTCCAAGTCACTGGGTTCCACAGGGACAGAGACGAAATGCATGCAAGTCCAAGGGGAGGGGGACGGGCATGGGGGGAGTCAGAGATGCAGGAGCTCCCGGGGAAGGACTCTGGCAAAGGAAACCCTATGGAGGCAGCACTGGTCGCCCTCAGACTGGCAGGTGTCTGGTCTGGGGACCAGCAGCCCTGGCGAGAACATGGGGAAACGGAGGTCCCGGGAGAGAAGGGTGACGGGCACCCCTGTCTGGGAGAACAGTGAGCAGCACCCATCCCAGGCCACAGGTGCACCCATCACCTAGCGTGGGCAGCTCACTCCCACCGTGTCGAAGGGAACACCGTGTCCATCAACCTCTCTTTGCAACAGAATCCCTAAAGTGGAGTTTCTAGGTCAACACGTATCCAGTGTTGAAGGTACAAGCCTCAACTTCCAACATCCCAGGTCTGCTTGTCCACCTTGAGCCTTGTTTGGGAAGCAGGGGTGGGGATCCCTGGGGCTGTGACCTGTGGGAGGGGTGGGGAAGGGGGGCTCTGAGTGGAGTGACCAAGGTACCCGAGGTGACCTGCCCAGCAGGGACCCTCCCGCCCCCAGCCCCTCTCCTGACCTCGTGCACGATGGCGAGGGTGTGACGGTGAAGGTGCTGGCCCTTGGCTGGCGAGTTCCCTAGCTGGTGCTGGAGCTGCTCAAGCTCCAAACCAGGCTCTGATCCCAGAGCTGGCGCGAGAGCCGAAGCTGCAGCTGCCCCAGTCTCGGGAGCTGCGGCACGCATCGGTGGACGACCTGGCTCGACCTCTGGGGCAGGTGCTGGAGCTGAATCCCCCTCCAGAGATGATCCAGACCCGGTTCCACACTTGGATAGGGCTCTCGAACCCAGGAACGGCTTTCCTCCCCTGCCCACTTCATGGATGACAAAACTCGGGACAGTGATGGGACCGGCTACATGGGGGTAATGGCTATGGGGAGATTCAGACCAAGGATCCTGCATCCCCTTCACCACGCGCCCCCCGCGTGTCAGTCCTGAGCTGCCAGACGGGGACAAGGGCCTGACCCGCTGCTCCCGGCAGCTGCCCCCAGCTGAGCAGAGACACTTGCCGGGGACCTGAAGTCCTCGTTTGACCTCTGCTCCGGCCAGCCCCACGTGAGCAGGGACCGTGCTTCCTCACCGCTGGGTCCCCAACCCCCAGAACAGTGCCTGGGAGGTGGTACCACTTCACAGTTTAGTGAGTCGGTGGGATTCCCCCAGCAGCACCATGATGCGGCGTATGTTGTTACAGATGAGAGGTCTGGGCCACAGACTCTTGTGTTCACGCTTTCTTCCACGCGGGCATCACCCACACCTGTGTCTGTTCGCTGGAACGCAGAGGGGACCCCCAGACACCCTCCCTGCCCTCGGAGCTCCCAGCCTAACCGGTGGGTAAGCATCTCACCCACGGTCAGCAAGTGGGCGATACCGAGCTAGAGCACCTCGAGCACGAGACCTTGCACGAGCCGTGGGGCAGCTAAGATCTCGAACCATCTGACGCACCAGAACGTGCCCCGGCGCTGACTCGAGCCAGCCGTGGAAGCAGCTCGAGAGCCTGAGCCAGGGCCCCGCACACTAGAGCCCCTCCAGCTCCTACCCGCGGTCCCCCTCTGGAGGCAAAAGCGGCTCCGGGGTGAATTCCAGAGCAGAGCCACCTCCACACCAGTTCTTCCACCCGATCCGGCACCACTGGCAGAGTGAGAGGCAGCCCGAGAACTAGAGCCAGGTCTCGAGGCAGCTCAGCGCTGCTGGGGGAGGCCGGTTTCCTCTGACAAGGCACAGGGACGGGCTGTGGGGATCAGCACAGGGTGATCCCCCTGGCAGGGTGGTGATCTTCTCTCCTCCTGCTGCTTCGGCACCATCTCGAGACGGAGAACTGGCCTCTGCCCCGGGGCCGGTCACCGCTGCAGAGTCGACGCGGCTGCAGAAGCAGCTGCAGACCCAAAGCCCGCTGCAGAGCTCGAGGCATTTCCATGTCCTGCTGCGGGGCCTTCGCCAGGAGCTCGGGAGCTGGAGCCACGTGCGCCCCAGTGGGAGGAAGCCCCTGGACCTACGGCTCCATCGCCGACTGCAGAGCTAGAGCCAAGGCAAGACTCCGAGCTGGACCGGCTCCACAGTCAGCTCCTGCGGCACCTCCGACCTGGAGCCAGCGCTGGCTCCCCCTGCAGAGCTAGGGCCAGTGGGAGCAAGACCCAATCCAGCACCAGCTCCAGCCAGCTCCGGCCCCACCTCCCGGAGCAGCTGATGAGCTCCAACCAGGGCCAGTTCCAGCACCAGAGTCGGCCTGTCCTCACCAGCGAACGCATTCCTTTTCTTCTCTTTTGGCTTTGGTTTCTTTTCACGTCTCCAGGTATATTTGTAGCTTAAGATAAAATAAACTTTATCTTTTTAAACATTTCAAAGTGTGCAAACCACTGTTATCAACTCCATTTCCCGTGCTGGCACCATCACCCTATCTAGTCCCAGAACATTTAATGCCCTGGAGAGAAACCCCGCACCCTCTGAGCAGGTAGTCACTGGCCATTCCCCATCCCCCTGCTCCCAGGCATCCACTGATCTGGCACCTGTCATTTACCTGGGATGAATTTTTCATACATGTGGGATCATACCGTATGTGGTATTTGGGGTCTAGTTTCTTCCACTGAGTAGGATGTGTTCGAAGTTCACCCACGTGATAGCGTGTATCACTACTTCATTCCTGGCGTGGCTGAATGAATCCCATTGTATGAACAGACCACGTTGTGTTTGTCCATTCAAGTGTGGGTGCACCTGTGGGTTGTTTTCATCTTTTGGTTATTGTCCAGAGTGCTGGTACGAAGACTTACGTGCAGGCTGTTGTTAGAGGGCCTGTATTCCATTCTTCTGTTTAGAGAATGAGTGGAGTTCGGCCAAATGAGAACAGTATGCTCAACGTGTGGAGGACATGCCACACCCTTTGCCACACTGGCTCCGCCATATTACATCTCCCTCAGCAATGGAGGAGGGTTTTGTTTCCCCAGATCCTCTCCGACACTTGTTATTTCTGCTTATTCACTAGAGCCCCTCGTCCTGGGTGGGGGAAAGCATGTCACTGTGGTGTTGGCTTGCATTTCCTACGATCTCATGAGGAAAATCGCCCCATGTGCTCACTGGGTCGTCTGACTATCTTCTTTGGAGAAATGTCTATTATTTTCAGTGAGGTTGTTTAGGTTCTTAAGTTGGAGGAGTTTTGTACACAATCTAGATGCAAGACTCGTATGAGATTTGCAAATATTTCCCACCATTCTTTGGGTTTCTTTACATCCTCTTGAGATTACCCTTTCATTCACAAAAGTTGTTAGCAACGTTGAAGTCCAGTGTCTCTGTTTTCTCTGTTGTTGCTTGGGCTTCGGGTGCTATACAAGACACACCATATTGCCAAATCCAAGGGAAAGAAGATCTGCCCCTAGGTGCTCTTAGTTTCCTTCTGAGTGTTAAGAATTTTCGCTCTTAAAGTTCATTCTTGGATACATGTGGAGTTCATTTTTTATAGGGTGGAAGGGAATGCTCTGACTTCACTCCTTCGTATGTGGATATCCGGTCTCTCAACACCATTTGTTGGAGACACTGTTTTTGCCTCACTGAATGATCTTGGTCTCCGTGTTCGAAAACAACTGACTGTACATGTATGTATTCCTTGATTCTCAGCAGTATCCCATTGATCCATATGTGTTGGTCTTCTCTGCTCATACCTTTCGGGAAATATTATAATCTCGTAAAGAGTTTTTCCAATTCTTAGGATTATTTGCATAGAAGATCATGTCCTATATGAATAAACTTATTCTTCTTCCTTTCCATTTGTGAGCTTTTAGTAACTAATCTTGTATAATTTCTCTGACCAAACTTCCATGACAATATTGAAATGAAGTGGTGGACATGGGCATCCTTGACTTTTTGGGGATTTTTAAGGAGAAAACTCTCAGTCTTTCACCACAGAGAATGATATACATATGAGTTATTTTTCATAAATATCCTTTATCATAATTTTTAAAGAGTTATTTATTTATTTATTTATTTATTTATTTATTTATTTATTTGAGAGCATGCAAACCCAAGAGTGGGGAGGGGCAGAGGGAGGGAATCTCCAAGCAGACTCCCGACTGAGTGCAGAGCCCTCCCTGGAGCTCAATCTGAAGACTCTTGAGATCATGACCTGAGCCCAAACCAAGAGTCGGACACTCAACCCACTGAGCCACCCAGGCACCTCTCCTTTATCACAATTTAACCTTCTATTTCTATTTTATTGAGAACACTTGTTATGTAAAGGTTTGGATTTTGTCAAAGCTTATCCTACAACAATTGACATGATCATGTTTCTTCTGGATGTGGTCTAGGACACTGATTAGCTACGTGGAACAGCCTTTGCATTCCCGGTGTAAATCACACTTGGTCAGGATGTAGAGTCCTGTCAATGTGCTGCTAGATTCTGTCTGCTAGAATTCTGTTGAGGATTTTTGCCTCGCTCTTCATAATGGATTTTGGCCTGCAACTGTCTTTTCTTGTAAGGTCTTTGTCAGTCTTTGGAATCGGGACAATGCTGGCATTCTAGGGTGACGTGGGAAGTGTTCCCTCCTCTTGTACTTTTTTCAGACTTTCAGAAGGATTGGTATTCTGTCTTCTTTAAACATGTGGGACAAATCACCAGGGAAAGCATCAGGTTCTGGACTTTTCATTCTTGGGAAGTTCTCATGACTGCTTCAGTCTATTTACTTATTATAGGTCTGCTCAGGGTTTCCATTTCTTCTGGAGTCACTTTGGTAGTTTGTGTGCTTCTCAGAATGATCTGCTTCATCTCAGGGAGCCAATTGGTTGGTATAAAGTGGTTCCATTTTTGTCTCTTTGTCCATTTTGGTAAATCTGCAAAAGAAAGAACTGTTGTTTTCACTGATTTTTCTCACATGCTCTTCTCTTCCATGTATCTCTGCCCTAATCTTCATAGTTTCCTTTGCTCTACTAACTTTGATCTTCTCCTTCGACTGAACCAGAGGAACATTCTAACTGTTCCAGATGCCAGCCAGCCAGAGGGCCATTGTCTAGGTCTGGGTTGTTGGGTAGAGAAGCAATACAGACTGGAGTGGATCAGGCTACCTGGGCAATTTCTACCTCACCTGGCATTCCAGGTCACCCCCAGACCGTCATTTCAGGCTGAAGCTCTCCTCCTGCCAGGCATGATGCCCAGCAACAGACTGACCTGACTTCCCATGAACCACTCACGACCTTAGGGGCCTTCTGTGCTCTAGGAACAAGCAGACTAGCTGAATTTTGCCAAGGAGCACTGCCCATGAGCAGAAAACCTGCATAACTCAGGGCACTGTGTTCTGTGTGCTTCCTTCACACCTTCCCATGTGTGGGTCACAGCCACCTGTCCCCATGGACACCCTAGAGCACCCATTCACCCAGGGTGTCGGATCAATGCAAAGTCAGCCCTTCCATTCTGCCACCACACCCCCAACACAACACCCAAGACCAAAAGGAGCGCTCACTCCAAGTCCTGGGACCAGCTCAGATGCAGCCCCTACCTGCGCAGCAGGGACATCGCCTACCCGCTCTGCATGTTCCTCCAGCCCGATGTAGATGTGGACGACATTAGTGTGGGTTTTGTCCCAGGATCCCTGATGGCCAGGAAAAGGAGGTGACTGTCCCACCCTTTCTCCCTGACAGACATCCCTTCCTGGAGCCTGGGTCCCCACTCCACAGCCACAAGGGGCCAAGAAGACTCAGTCTCTAGAAGCTTCTGGGCTAGATGCTGACCGGGGTTGTCTTACACAGTCTGGTGTTCCTGCTGGCCTTGCCGTTCCTCAAGTTCCGGGGTTGACCTCCCAGTCGTCGCTGGAGACCTCAGGCATCATCTCAGCCTCTGTCAGCACCTCCCCCTCCTCAGCCTCCATCACATCTGTGGCAGCCTCGGACTCACACGAGTGCCGTGTCTCGGGGTCTGCAACCACGGCTCCTCGCTGCCGCTCTCCATGCAGCAGGTGGGCGCTGCTGCGTCAACCCCATCACCCTGGACATGAAGATCGGCACCATGTACAAGAGCATCCTTGCTGCTACCGCTTTACAGGTTAGATTCCATTACAACAAATGTCACATTACAAAAACCAAACATTTCCCAAATATTACTCACATCGCTCAAATACCACAACAAAATGATAAACATCAGAAGCCTTTGAGAGTTTATTGCAAGGACATCACAATTTTTTTTTTTTTTTGCCATTTTTACTGAAGAAATGTTTTTCTCCTTCCCATACTTTCATTTTGCCACTGTGAAGGTCTACAGAAGCAAAACTTTTATTCAGAGACCAAAATCAACATCTACCTGAAAAATTCTATTGTATCCATATCAGATTTACTTATAACGACATTATCATATATGCTCACAAATATCAGGCAAAGGTTGGCAATTAGGGCACTCACCCAAAACTACTAGATGTCAGAATTCATTACAGTATGAAAATTCGTTTCTTACTTGTTCCTCAAATTTTACATTTTAGCATTATGCTTTGCCATCTTTCATATGCTGGAGGTAATTCTGTGTTTGGCATTTGCATCTGTGGCTTAAGAAAGCTATAGGAGTACAAATGTTTTGTGCACCATCATTAAGCAGACCACTCAGAAGAGGATAGCGAAGGCGGCAGGTTTTAAAAGTTTTAAACATTGTGGGGCGTCTGGGTAGCTCAGTGGGTTAGGTGTGCAACTCTTGATTTCAGCTCTGGTCATGATCTCTGGGTTATGAGATCAAGCCCCGCGTTGGGCTCTGTGCTGGGCATTGAACACGCTTAAGATTCTCCCTCTCCCTCCCTCTCTCTTGCTCCCTCTCCAAAATAAAAATAAATAAATAAGTAAATAAATAAAAGTTTTAAACATTATTTCCCCAAAGCTTATTTTCCTTCCTCTTCCTTATAGATGTAACAAACATAATTTTCTAAGGAAACACAATAAAAGGAACACAGAGAGCTATGGATAGCTCTGTAGAGAGCAATTCTCTCCCTAATTTTCAAACAGAGCGTTCAAAATTATTTACATCTTTAAATGTTTGCTGCAGTAATAGAGTTAATTATGCTCTCTTCAAGGCCTGAAATTTACAATTAAAGCCAAATAAAGAAAGATCTTAACATTTCATTTTTAAGTCTTTTAGTTTTCAGAATAGAAGATTAATGTGCTTAAACATCTGCAAAATAGGACTTTGATTTAAAAATCTAACACTTGACATATAGGAAGATTTTTTTTATGATGAATCCCTAATCCCAAAAAGATATACAAATCATTTTTACCCAATCTGTCTTACCCTAAGAATAGTTATTTTATTGATCTTAAATGTGGAGTGTTTGGGTTTTTTTTTTCCCATTTAAGTATTTTCAAATGAAAGTTTATAATTTAAAACTTAAAGTTTTAAATGTACTTAAAGTACAAAATGACTTCCAACTTTAAAGAGAAATAAAGAAGACTAAAGGGGAAACTTTGTTATTTTTTAAAATTTATCATGCATATAGAACAAGGCCAGGAAATTCGAGCCAGGAACTTCAGCCTCTCCTACGGTTACATGAGGGGGCTTGGGAGGGTGTAATGGACATAATTATTTGCAATGATGCTACTGATGCTACCGTAACTTTGAAAATCATGCCTTCCCCATTCACCGCAACTTTCCCCATACATTCCAAATAGTTAAATCTTCCACACTTGTAACTGATTAATTCTAACTAACAAGTAAGAAAGTAGTTTATACTTGACTATAATTGTACTGCTTTTACGGTTCCAATTTGCTGCCCCCTGAGAGCAATGCTCCTGAAAGGTGGCTTCTTCCTCAATTAATTCAAATTCCATTGGGTCAAAACCAATTAAATTATAGTCAAATATCAGCTTCATTAAATATCCTTATTAATTTTCATAAAACTAGCCACTTATAACCCCCCAATAAGAATTCTTTCAGATTCCTGAGTCAATCCTTTCATTGTATTGTACAAAGAAACTGAGGCACAGAAAAAATGAAGGACTTATGCAAGGTTGCCTAGACAGTGAATACCTAACTTTCTTTTTTTTAATCTTTAATTTTATTTCATTATGTTATGTTAATCACTATACATCATTAGTTTTTTTTAAAAGATTTTATTTATTTATTTATTTATTTATTTATTTATTTATTTATTTGAGAGAGAGAGACTGAGAGAGAGAGAGCACGAAAGGGGGGAGGGTCGGAGGGAGAAGCAGACTCCCCGCCGAGCAGGGAGCCCGATACGGGACTCAATCCAGGGACTCCAGGATCATGACCTGAGCCGAAGGCAGTCACCCAACCAACTGAGCCACCCAGGCGCCCCATCATTAGTTTTTGATATGGTGATCCACGATTCATTGTTTTCAAATACCTAACTTTCTTACAAAATTATCTTCTTTCCACTTCCTATTAATTACTACCTAATACAATTATAAATTGTAATACTGGGCTTTAGGGGCCTAAAGCCGCAAGAAAATATTGAGAACAAAACAACAACAACAACGAAACAAATAAAACCATCCTACCTTGACTTCAGGTAAGAGAACATCCCTACAGTTTAGCAAAAACTAGGGAGGTGGTAGGTGGGGATGGTACTACCAATTTTGCTATTAAAATAATCTAAACTCTCAGCCGTCCATTCATTGAAATGCATACTGAGTGCCCCGCTTGTGCCAAGCCTTGTGATACGTGATCAAGACAACTGGCGGTCATGTCTCTGGTAACAGGGTAAGGCTATCCCTCGGAGCTCTTCAGCAGTTGACCTTCAGGCTGTATGCTAGGAGGTGGCTTCCTTTTTTCCTTCAATACTATTTGTGACGTTCAACTTAACTTGATTCTACTTAAGTAAAGATGTGTGGGTCTTTTTTTTGTGGGTGGGAGGTGACTACTAGTATAAATATTCGCCTGATGAATGTAATTATTCAATGTAGTCCTATGCCAAATTTTTATGCAGTGATAAGCAAATTTTTATGCAGATAGAACGTAAAAATGTAATCAACCTATAATTACCTCATGGAGGCAGGGAAGACATCTGCCATTTCATGAAGCAGAATCTTCTAAACTAATCACCTAGAGACATAAAAGTGAAAAGTACACACCTAGAACATTTGCACAGCAAATACTTTTCAGTCATACTTATGTTTAAATTTGAAACTGATTTGCTGCTGACTGAAAGAAAGGAAACGACAAATCAGATGATATAAGGCAAAACTGATTTTTTTTCCCCCTTGAGGCAAGGACACACTAAGCTTCAACTGACTAGCTTCCAAGTAATCAACACTTGGTATTCCAAACTCAACTATTTTCTAGTCAAGCAAAAACAAAACACACAAATAACTCAAGGAAGGACAACTTTATAACTTAAGAGTTCGTCTGCTTAAAAATAACTATCCCTTCATTCTTTCCCAGGTTGTGCTCACATATGATCACTCTCCTGTAAAAATTACCAGGTAAATTTTAACAAGGTTTTATAGATCATATTTTTAAGGATGCCTCTCCTCACCCACAACTAAAATACCAGAATATTCTGAACAGGTGCTACTTTGGAAGAATGTGATCAAAGAGGACACTATATTCCTTAGGCATTTTTACAGCTGAAACAAATGCTTTGGGGAGTGAAAAGGTGTTTAAACCATATATATGCACTCAATTCAACATTCAAAGTCATATGGAACACCTACTATATGTCAGGCACTGCAACTGACACAGGAGGGAGAATTTACAAAAATAATGATTAGTCCATATCTTTAAAGAGTCCCTAATCTAGTGAGAAAGATAGACGCAATCATAAGGTAATGTATTAATGTTATAACAGAGATTTGGACACGTGTTATAAGGATACAGAGAATTTCTCCTAGAGAAATCAAAGGTCATTTGAATAGCAAAATGAGAGAATGACACTCAGGGAAAACAGTGCCCGTGAAGGTGGACTCATTGAGGTAAGTTTAGAGAAGCTGTTCAATATGGCTTTAATATGATGTGATGGGGGAAGGGGAAGATCACAGGGCAGATGATGAAACCAGTAAATTAGGCTGAGGCCAGAAAGTTGAGGGACTTCCATGTGAATCTAGAGCTTAGAATTTCTCCCCTACACAATTTAAGATGTTGGAGGTCTTCAGCATGAGTGTGGCATGACCAAGACCTAGGATTTGGCAAAATAATCTGGCAACAGCTTGAAAGAGAAACAGCTGAAGGATGGAAAAAACTTCACGGAGAGATCCCAATTACAGTTTATTTTTTGCCTTGGTGAAAGATGAAGTTATTGGCAGAAGGGGCAGACTCAAGAGTCATACTGAAAAGACCAAACAGATATTTGGTGATTTGAGTCATGTGCACATTTACACACTTGAAATGTCACGGGGTAGATAATAGTCTCCCGAATGAAAAAGAAAACAAGTTCAGTCAAGGTCTAGGATTAACTTTGTATGACACCTCTGTTTATCTTAGAAGCTTATTGTTCTTCTGTGTCATGTCTAGAAGCATCTTAACAAATACTGACTCAGTTCCTATTACTTAAGTAGCAGTTACGATATCAACAATATTCAACAGATTATGGTTTGCAAATATCTGGTTAAAAGAACTTAATAATTGCAGAAAAAATGGGGCCATAACTGATGAACAACAATACAGAAAATGCTCTTCACAGGCAACCTTTGAGACATATTTGTATGAATTATGGAATAATCATCTCGCGCCACAGAGACTGCATGTGTACAACCATGACATAATTTACTTGAAAAGATCACTGAGGAGCATTCATTAGTGATGACTGAAATTGAAACTTTCTCCTAATTTCAGCTGAGAGAATCCATAGTAAGGCAAAAGTAACCACGGAGTCACTTGCTGTAGGATTGAGAAATAGGGTTTTTAAATAATAGGTTTTTTTTTTTTCCTTTTTTCTTTTCTTTTGGTGGGGGGCTGGCTTTGTTGTTTTGCATTGGGAAAAAATTTCTAGATCTCAAAATGGTAATTTAAGAACAAACAAACCCCTCTCTATCAAAGAGTTTTGGTATATATGTAAACATAACAGCAAAGTCTTCACAAAGCCCCTCTTGCTTAACATTACAGTTGCCTGAGTGAAAATGGAATGGTTTATAAATGATACCATAATTTACTCACTTTGTGTAATTTCCTCCCACTCATTGTTAGGAGGGGGAAAAAAATCAAGAAAAATATTTTCTCCCCATCATATATGCATAATTGTTTTCCTGTTTTGAAAGAGCAATGGCAACATCCAACAAAGGCTCCTGAAGGTTTTTTAAAACATCAATCCCTTTCACAGTGGGGAGGAGTGATGTAGGATAAGCAAAGATCAATAAAGCTTAGATGTTTCCTCCTGCTCTGACTGCGCTCTCCCATCAGGGAATGCTTCCTGCACACGGCAAAGTATGACACGGGTCCATTTAGAGCAACAAGGAGAAGCACACCGTTTGTCAGAGGGGAGAGCAGATCAGCACTCACACTCTCCCATCTCCCAAATGGTTCCCTGTCTGGTTCTCTTCTGTCTTTCTCACAGCTTCTCCACAGTTAACACAAACAAGCTTGGCTGACCGGAAACTGTGATAATTGCCCCTGAGCCAAGTTCAGCTAACAAGGTGAGTTGTGATAGCTTCCAGCCTGTGAGGAAAACAGTGGAAAATGAGCCAAGGCCTGCAAACCCAGCCCCAACTCCAGACCTCTGCCCAGAGAGGTTAAGACCGGCATAAGGAAACCTGAAAAGAGAGGTTTTCACCTTTAAGATTCCCATCTTTCAATCACTCTACAGAGTCCACCTTCTGTCTCTCTTTTTCCCCTTAAAAAAAAAAAAATACTTCCATGTACACTTCCCAGTGTTTATGTTTATGTTGTTTATGTACCATGTTTCCTTCTTTTTAAAATCTTTGTCTTCACACTTCTTCAGGAATTAGCAGGGATTAAGAAAGAGACTTGCTTGGAAAATCTCTCTTCGTTTGGCCATACTGACAGTCCCAAGAGCCCGGGATGCTCAATAAGGCTGACAGGTAAATACTGGGAGATCGGACCTCTCTCTGTCCACTAGGGTGGCTAAATGGGAACAGTCAGTAGTTGTATTTTCCTGTCTCCTAACAAACCTGCCTTTCTTTAGAAGATAAAGATGATACCACGTTACAAAGAAATTGGTCTCGTCATTTAGTCATTCAGTTAACATTTGTTGAATATGTGCTCTGTGCTAAGTGTTGTGCTGGGCAGTGTGGACATGAAAGCAAAGCAGTATGATGATTCTATTTTGTGAATAAAAAAATCAAGACCTTATCAGTTCAAAGATTTTTGTGTAACTCCTGGATGGAAAGAGGTCATCTGAGGGACACTGTTTTTATATAAGCTGGCTGGAGTGGAAAATATTATAAAACCTATTGCTGAGCTCTTGCAAAGGCAAAGCAGATAGTGGTAAAATATATGGCAGAAAATAGAGATAAATGCTAAGAGGTCAGCAGCCATGGTTTTTGTCAGCATCTAATATTACCGCCATAATAGGCTCTCAAATTTAGATTTGGAATCTTGACTTGCCCCTTGAGTTCCGTTCTCATGTCTAATTGCCTGGTAATGCACGTTCCTCTCTCCTCTTCCTACTCCTGCCACCTTACTATCAGTCCCCCAAACATGTTACCCCTCTAGTAATGCATTCTTCTACATTGTCACATGCTAATACATTCATATGAAGGTAGACATACACACATAAACCCACTTTTTTGTTGTTCTACAAAAGAATAGGATATTAATACATATTTCTGTACATATTTCCTTCCTCATTCAATAATACCTCACAGAAAGTTCCTCTAAGTTAGCTCATATAATGCTGTTTTTGATGGCAATATAATATTTTACATTGTGATATACTACAATTTATGTATCCATTCCACTAACAGGAGTTGTTTGTAACTTTCCAAATTATAATAGGGCTGAAATAAACATTCTTATACATACCAGTGCTTTTTTCCTTAGAGGCAGATTTCCTGAAGCAGAATTAGCAGGGCATAGAATATGTGTATTTTCAATTTAATAGAGATCGCCAGATTGCCTTCCTAGAAAGGCAATAACGACTCACATTTCCAACAGCAATGTATGCAAATAACTTCCCACAGCCCCATCCCAAGTAACAGGTGTTTTGGATCATTTTAATTTTTGCCAATCTTATGGATATAACATAATAGTTTGGTATTATTTTAATCTGCATTTCACTGACTGCTCATAAGTCTGCCCATCTTTTGAAATTCTTGACCATCTCAATTTGCTTTCCTAAAATTCATATCCTTTCCCTATTTTCCTACTTGATTATCTTATCAAGCTGTAAGAGCTCTTTGCACATTATACATACAAACCCTTTTATCTGACATCCCTATAGCAAATATTTTCCAAATTTGGAAGTATTAATTTTATGTTCTATTTGCAATATAAGTTTTAACTTTTATATTGCCAAAATTATTTTTTCTTCTTGTCTAACATCTAGATTTCCTGTTTAATTAAGGAGGTTCTCTAAGGGATGAATTCTACTTAAATATCAAAGTTCCTTCCTTCCTACATAAAATATGAGAAATCCTCCTTAAACTGTACTTTAAGAACCATACCCTTTGCTTTTTTTACATCTAGTTCTTTGGACTCTCTAGCATGCTGTAAAATCTGAGTTTCTAATTACTAAAGTAAACAGACTTTTCACAGAAATGTGAAGATAAAAAACTTACTAGATGTCACCTTAAACTTTCTATCCATTACAGGGACTTGCTTCAACATCATTGTCAAAGAATAATCTAATCTCTGCTTGCTCATTTCCAGTGAGGAGACACTTATCACTTCTCTAGACCTTACCATTCCACTAACAGGAATTGTTGAACTTTCCAGAAGTTTCTATTCATTTCTTTCGGAGTGATATCTGTACTTTTCATATTCCTACTGAAATAACCTAACTAAGTAAATATAGAAGAGAATGGAAACTGGACTCAGTAATTTAATGGTGATGTTCTCAGTACCTGAAGATTATTCAATTTCTTCTTCCCTTCCTTCCAATGAGTAGCTACTTTATGCCAAATATTAGAAATACAAAGATAAAGGGGAGCCTGGGTGGCTCAGTTGGTTAAGTGTCCAACCCTGTATTTCAGCTCAGTTCTCAATGTCAGGGTCGTGAGTTCAAGCCCTGCGTTGGGTGTGGAGCCTATTAAAAAAAAAAGGAAAGGAAAGAAAGAAAGACAAAGATAACAAAAATACAGCTTCTGACCTTAAAGTCATGGAAAAGTAATATGTAGTTAATGTATATATGCATATATCTGAATATATATATTGTATATGAAGGGAAAATACTGTACAATGAAAATGCCTCTCAAGATCTGTTTTAAGGAATTCTAGCGCATATATTAGGTAGTAACTGGAATAATTGCAAATTATAGAAGTTAACCAAGCTGAAGATTGAAAAGGACATTTAGAGTATTGAGAAAATTAAAATTTAGCACGGTTTTCTTGAATTTGATTCAATCAATTAAGCTCTAATTAAACTGTATTACCTAGATGATATTATATTTTGGTCAGGCAATATAATGCATTTTATAAGAAATCTAAGAAGCCTCAGGCAATAAATCACGTGTCTTGAAGAGTAATCTGGCCTAGATAAAAATTAATTTAAAAAAATGTTTCCAGCCTGCAAATTTGCTTGCTTATTAAGGGCCAGGTTTTCTTTGCTAATCAGTACTGAGCAAAAAATTGGAAAAATATAAATACAAACATTTACACATCTTGAAAATTTAAACAACTGAAGATTGGTTCAATGTCATAAAAAAATAGGGAAAATATTTCCCAATAAAAGGCAATCCTGATAAATACTAAGAAATTAATAAATCAATAAACAGATAAAATAAACAAAGTGCTAGGAAAATACACAAGCAGCTGATTATCAGTGCTTATTCGGTCAAGGCAGCGGTTTGCTCCTTCCGTGAAATTCCAAGGAACTTTGCAGATCCTTACCTGGGTTTGGAGAGTAATTTGCTTCCTGATTTACTCAATGCTGACAGCCACATTAAACAGACATTTGTAGGACTTCAGAGGCAATGAGCTATTGCAAGCATTTATCCACCCAACCATCCATCCATCCAACCATCCATCCATCCATCCAACTGGCACACCCAATTCCTAATTCTAACATCAAACTTAGAAACATGCAACCTCTTCTAGAACAAAAACACAAGAGAATTCTATTTATATTGACCAGAACTATTATTCTTGGCAAAGACAAATTCCAACAAATTTTATATTGAAGTAGTAATCAATTCAAGTATAATATCTACCTGAAAATTGTCTAAAGTCAAAATATTTGAAAATCATAAATAGCACTAATAACAGGCAAAAAAGTAGCAAGTTAAAACACAATTCCTTTATCAGACTATGAGCCTAAAATAGCATCAGATAAAGGAAAACACAAAGCTGAAAAAAAGATTTTAAAAGATTTTTAAGAGATTTAAATTTCAATTTTAGAATATTTAAAAGCTTCAAAGCCATTTATCTGGTCAATCTGGTCTATTAAAGAAGACCCAGGAATACATTAGAGGATAACACAAGTATTTGCCAAGGCCAAGACCTCTGTGAATCACTGCAGGTCTGATGATGTCAGCTGTTTTGATTGACATAGTCATAATACAGCTCTGTTTTAATATGGCAGAGTTAAGTGAGCTCTCTGCTGTGTTTCCATATCTTCTACGATGATTATATATACTTTAAGTATTTGTTTACACCTCTGTATCTGTTAGTCTGTAAGCTCCTAGAGGTAAGACTTTATATTCCTAATAACAAACACGAACTTTAGTCTTAAATGATAATTCAGTTTGTTTTATTAATGATATTGCATAAACAGGATCTTAATCAGTTTAGTTCCTACTATGTTTATCTTACCTTCATAGAATTATAACGTTACAAGTTCAAATATGATTATAAACCATCATTAAAAGAAAGGGACAGTATCCTCAAGAACTAAATCAAAACACAACGTCACATTCTTTGGAAATCTACAAGCTAAGTATCTTCTTGAATTCTAAAAAAGCTTGTGGAACTTTCTCTATCAAGTGTTACATTTATAGGACAGCCTGGCAAATGGGTTTTAAAAATCTTTAGATACTCTATGACTTCCTTAAATCCATGTATTTAGTACTGTTTCTAATCAATTAGCAGTTATACTAGCTCCAAATGTTTTTGCATCTCTTGAAGTAAACGGAGCATCTGCCTGCAGACAATATAGTCTAAGAGGCATTTTATAAAAATTGATTCCTATGAAAACCTAGAAAAAATCAAGTACAACAAAAGACTATAAAGAGTCTTTCTAACATACATGGGATTTTTTAAATTTGTTTTTGTTTTAATGTATGGTCTTATTTTGAGGATCTATTTAAGCTAGCATAGCAGATCTTGAATCAGGATTTCTTACACATAACAAAACATGTAAACACAACCTAGCTTGTTTAAACCATTATTAACAAAACTCATTAATTTGTATTAAGTATATAAAAGTACTCACATCACCACTCACTAAAGAGCCTTCAGCTGAGCAATCGAAATTCAAAAGGGAAAAGACCCCTAACTAAAACAGAGTTGTTTGTGGACATGTTAACTGAGTTGTCAGTGAGTCAGGCATAAAATGTGAACAGTACTTAAGACTCCTTCGACTTGAAATACTCTAGTACTGGAAATGATCTAAGGTTTCTGACAAGTTTCCTACTCTAGGGAAAGAGATACTTTGATACATCATTTAACATGTATGAACCATCACTAATTTAGAGATTGTGATTTTTTATAAGCATTTTCACCTTAGTCATAAATGATCAAACTTAACACCACCAATAATGAGACAAACTGACCATGCTCTTCTGATGTATTCTTGTCAAAAATGTTTAATCCAAGACTAATCATGAAGAAACAATGAGATGAATCCAAATTGGAGAAACTTCTGCAAAACAACCAGCCTAGAACCTAAAGATGTGGATGCCAAGGAAGACTGAAAAAAGGCTGGGAAATGATTTTAATTTAAAGGAGACCAAATAGGACAACTAAATGCCATATGTGACCCTTGTTCAGGGGGTGGGTCAGCTATAAAGGATTTTACTGGGACATTTGGGAAAAATTAAATATAGACTCTGTATTACATATTACTCTATATTACATACATTACATATGTATTAAATTCTCTAGTGTATTATATTCTCTATAATAATTATATAATACTTATATAGAAGTCTTTGTTCTTGGGAAATACATGTCAAAGTATTTGGGGGGAAAAAACATAATGAAATATTTAGGGAAGAAGAGTCATGATGTCTGAACCTGTTCTCAAATGGTTGGGGGTGGGGACAAAAGGATTTATATACAGAGATAAAGCAAATGTGGAAAATGTATTCAAATGATAAATTCAGAGTATATGAGTCTTGATTGTTCTTTAAAATTTGAAATTTTCAAATTGTGAAAACTTTTCACAATAGACAGGGGGAAAATAATCAAATGCAAATTTTACAACTGAAAAAGACAATAACTGAAATTAAGAACTTAATAGAAGGGGTTCACAAGCATGTTTGACAGAACAGGGGAACAAATTAGTGACCTGGAGGGTAAGTCAGAAAAAATTATCCAGACTAAAAATACAGAAAAAAGATAAGAAAGTATGGCAATGCGTGTATGAGCATGAGACATGGTGAAAAGGTCTCATAGATGTACCTGTAGTCCCAGAGGAGAAAGAGGCTGTAGCAGAAGTCATATATGAAGAAACAGCAGCCAAGAATTTCCCCAAATTGACCTTAGACACCAAACCATAGATTCAAAGCAATACGGACACTTAACAGGATAGTCAACACAACAGAAACCATACTTAGCATATCATGGTACAAACTGTTAAAATGAGGAGGAGAAACTCTGAAAAGCAGCAGGGTGGTACCTTCAAAAGAGCAACTCCCACTTCTCAATGGAAAATATAAATCAGAAGAAAATTGAATAAATATTTTAAGAGCTGGGAAAAAATAATGCCCAACCTAAATTCTATACCTAGTAAAAATACTCTTTAGAAAAAGAGGTGGAATAAAGACATTTCTGAACAAATACAAATCAAGGGAATTTATCATCAGCAGAATTGTACTAAAGGGAATAATAATGAAAGGAGTTCTTCCAGCAAACAAAGAATAATCCCAGAGAGAAGGAATGATATATGATAATAATGCAGATCAATGGAAAGGGTGAAAATGTGGGTAAATCTCAATGATTATATAAAACAACAAAAATCATATCTTCAGTTTAAAATATACAGAGAATCTAAATTCACTACAAGAACAGCCTAAAGGCAAAATGGTAATAAATGGAGTTGAAGTGTTCCAAAGTCCTCACTTTGTCAGAAAGTGATAATCAGACTTAAAAAAAAATGCAAGTTTTAACCTCTAGGAAATTACTAAAAGAATAGTAAAAAAAGATACAACTAACAAGTTAATAGGATAAAATGATATACCGAAGGCAGGTGTAGCATCTCAAGACCAGTTGAAAGTCTACAACAATTATCTAAACAAAAGATCCTGGAGGCTTGGACTAGAGGAGTAGCACTGGAATAACAAAAGGTCATGGAATTCTGGATATTTTCTGAAAGTACAGTCAATAGGATGTGCTGACAAACAGGATATGGTAGAAGAGAGAAACCTAGAAACGTACAATATATCATGATACATACAATACAGACATACATGTATAAGTTGCATCCATTTCAAGTGTACAATTCAAAGAGTTTTGACAGATGTATGTATCTATGAAACTACTGCCACAATCGAGAAGCAGATTTCTTTGACCCCCAAAAGTTTCTCACACTCCTTTTCAGTCCCTCGGCAAGCACTGATCTGCTGTTCTCGGTCACTGTAAGTTAGCAGTTTTTAGAATTTTATATAAATGGAATCTTAACAGTTTAAGTCTTTAGAGTCTGGCATCTTCCATTCAATATAATAATTATGAGATTTATTTACACTGTTGCATGTCTCACTGGATCATTCTCTTGTATTCCTGAAAGGAGGTATATCCCCTAGATAGTTACACCACTTTTTATAATCCATTCAACCACTGATGGACACGTGGGTTGTTTTCAGTTTGGGTCTGGGATATTGTGGTATAAGAAATACATATTTTTAGGGTGCCTGGGTGGCTTATTTGGTTAAGTATCTGACTCTTGATTTTGGCTGAGGTCATGATCTCAGGGTCATGAGATTGAGCCCCACGTCACGCTTTGCACTCAGGAAGAGTTGGCTTGTCCCTCTCCCTCTGCTCCTCCCCCCACTTGTGATCTCTCTCTCAAATAACTAAATAAATAAAATCTTAAAAAAAAAAAGAAATACACATTTTCAAGACATGAAAGCAACTTTAAGCGTCCATCAGTGGATGAATGGATGAAGGGAATGTGGTATATTTACACAAGAGAATATTATTCAGCCATTAAAAGAAGGAAATCTTGCCATTTGTTACAACATGGATGGACCTTGAGGGCATTATGCTAAGAAAAATAAATCAGAGAGGGGCGCCTGGGTGGCTCAGTCTTTAAGCATCTGCCTTCGGCTCAGGTCATGATCCCAGGGTCCTGGGATCGAGCCTCGGATTGGGCTCCCTGCTCTGCGGGAGGCCTGCTTCTCCCTCTCCCACTCCTCCTGCTTGTGTTCCCTCTCTCACTGTGTCTCTCTCTGTCAAATAAATAAACAAAATCTTTAAAAAATAATTAAAAAAGAAAAAAAAAAGAAATCACAGAAAGACAAAAAACATATAATCTCACTTACATGTCAAATCTAAGCAAAGAAAAAAACTGAACTCATAGACACAGAGAACAGGCTGGTGGTTGCCAGAGGCAAGGGGGGCAAGGAGGTGGGCAAAATGGATGAAGGGGGTCAAAAGGTACAAACTTCCAGTTATAAAATAAAGAAGTCATGAGGATGTAATGTGCCGCATGCTGACTATAGTTAATAATACTGTATTGCATATCTGAAAGTTGCTAAGAGTAAATCTTAGAGTTCTCATCACACACACATACAAATTCTGTAATTATGTACAGTGATATCAGACTTATTGTGATCATTTTGCAATGTATACAAATTTCAAATCAATATGTTGTGTACATTATATGTCAATTGTACCTCAATTAAAATATACATATTTTGTTGGTCTTCCTCCAGTTCTTGGCACAAAGCTCCTAAATCCTTGGGATTTTTTAAGTGGTAAGGGTGACAGGAACATCTTCTGTTATTCATAATGAGACCCCTCTCAACCATATCTGAGTTCATGTTAATTAAATGACTGCCGTGGTCTCCTTGATAGCTACAGAATGGGGGCTGGTTAGCAGGGGAGCCAACTGTATGACTAGAGGGTTGAAATTATCAGCCCTAACCCTGATGTCTGTCCTGAAGACAGAGTTTGACCACCAACAGCCAATGATTTAATCCATCATGCCTACATAACGGAGACTTCACAAAAACCCCAAGTGATGGGGTTTGGAGGATTTCGAGGTTGGTGAACATATCCGTGTATCAGCAGGGTAGTATATCCCAAACTCCATGCGGAAGGAAGCTCCTGTACTTGGGACTCCCAGATCTCTCATACCTCTTCATCTGGATGTTCATTTGTATCCTTTATAGTATTCTTTGTAATAAACCAGTAATTATATGTAAAGCCTTTCAAGGAGTTCTATAAGCCATGATATAACAAAAACTACAGAAGCTGAGAAGGGGGTTAAGAACCCCCAATTGTAGCCAGGTCAGGCTGAAGTGTGGGTAACCTGGGGACCCACTACATGTGATCAGTGCCTAAAGTAGGGGGCAGTCATGTGGGCCTGAACCCTTAACCAGGAGGTCTGTGCTAACTTGCAGAGAATTGGAGAATTACTTGACGTGGAAAAACCACATTTGGTGTCAGAAGTGTTGTGAGCAAAGAACAGATCTTAGTAGTAAGGGTTAATGTGGCTAAAGCTGATATGAACATTTGTGGGCCAGTTTTTGAGTGAACATATGTTTTCATTTCTCTTGGGTAAATAGGAATGAAATAGCTGGACTGTACGATTAGGTGTATGTTTAACTTTTTAAAAGAAGTTGCTGAACAGTTTCCTAAAGTGGTTGTAACATTTTACATTTCTACCAGTGATTAATGAGAATTCTGTATCTTTATCAACAGTTGGTATTGTCAGGTTTTTTAACTTAGCCATTCTAATGGGTATATATAGGTAGTATCTCATTGGAGTCTTAATTTGCATTTGCCTGATAATTAATATAATAATAATAATAATATCGATCTTTTCATATGCTTATTGAACATTCATACATCTTTTGTTTTACGAAGCGAACTGCCTGGTTTTTAAGGTTCTTTTTATTTACTTATTTATTAAAAAAAAAAATTTTTTTTTTGCCACCCCACCAGCATTTTCTTTTTAAAAGCATGTACTAATTTCTTACATACAGTGAAAGGTCTTTCTGGGCTTATTCAGATAGGTTTGCTTATTCTTCAGTATTATATTGTTTAAATTGCTTTTTTATTAAAAAAAATGGTATTTGGTAATACTATTTCCTCCTAATTACTGTTCACCGAAAATTGTCTTTGTTTTTATCCTTTATTTATTCTTCCAAATGAACTTAAATTTTCTGGTCAAATGTCAAAAGAAACACTTCGGGATTCTGGCACAGTGAATATTAACCAATTTTGGAAGCATGCATATTTTTATTCTGCCATCCCATTCAGGATCATAGTATGACTTTCCATTAAAATTTTCTTTATCTTTCAGTAAAATTTTATATTTTTCTTCATTGATTAGCCTTATTTTTTTCATTAAAGTATTCTTTGATGCTACAGTAAATGGAGCACTAATCTTATCTTTTATCCAATGTCAACTTTCACATGAATTCATATCTATTCTAAGTTTTTCATTTTCTCTTTCATTTCTAGGTATAATCATCCCACCTGCAAATAATGGAAACTGTATCTATTTTTCCATAAATCCTGCTTCTAATTTCTGTTATGTTTCATTATGTTGTCTTGACCTTGGCAAAAACAAAACAAAAAGTGAACTAATGATGGTATTACTGAGGCTTTGTTTTATTCTATTTCTACAGAAATGTCTCAGGCATTTCAATACATAGCATAATGTTGGCTACTGGTTTGATAGAAATTCTTTTTTAAAATTTTTAACTAAAGTAATCTTCATCCTATTAAAGAATAAATACTGAGTTTTATCAAATTCTTTTGGCATTGGTTGAGATAATCATATAGTTTTTCATATTTGACCCCATATACACACACAATTTTTATTCAGTGGAGAAATTCTATCTGATTATGACATTATTCGTTTAATATCCTGTTGAATCTGATTTGCTAGAATTTCATATTGGCTTCCCATAACTGAACTAGGTCTGTAATAACTACTTTTTGGTGCTTTGTCAAATTTGATATTGGCACATAATGAACTGAATAGCTTTCCATATGTATATAGGTATACTATGAAACAGTTTAATATAGAAAATGATTTCCTGAAAAGCTTGGAAGAATGTGTCCATAAACCCGTTTAGTTTAGTTTTGTTTTGTTTGGACAAAATGGGTAATTCTCATAATGAAAGAAATGGAAAAGTTATTTGACCATACAGGTATTTATTCATCCAGCAAGTATTTATTAAGTACCCATCTATGCACTAGGCACTAGAGTTCCAACGCTGTGCCAAACAGCCATCAACGCTACCCTCGAAGAGACTACAGTCTCGTTGGGGGAAAAGAGACACAGATAATCACAATCATTGTTAACACATTAAGTATATGATGAGAAGGCACAGATATATATATAGATAGATAGATAGGTATAGAACTATGAAAACATATGACATAAATACCCAAACCAAGTCTGTAAAGATTAAGGGAGAGTTTCCCCATGGACATGAAATTTTGAATTAAAACCTAAAGATAGGAAGAAATTAACTGCTCAAAACAAGCGTTAACAGCATTCCAGGCAAAACAAGTAGGATGTACAAAAGTCCTGGAGTGAAAGAGGACAGTGTGTGCGAGACGAACAGAAAAATCGGTCTGGCTAGAGTGCAGGAAGCAAAGGAGTAAGGCCACAGGCCTGGAGAGGCAGGCAGAAGTCACACACGATTTGAAGAAAGAAGAAGGTAACTTACCTTGCGAACAATGGAAGCCAGCTAAGGGAATTTCACAGAGGAGTTGATTTTATCGTTTACCACATTTACCATATCTTCTTTATCCATTCATCTGTCGATGGACATCTGGGCTCTTTCCATAGTTTGGCTAATTGTGGATATTACTGCTATAAACATTCGGGTGCAGGTGCCCCTTTGGATCACTATATTTGTATCCTTTGGGTAAATACCTAGTAGTGCAATTGCTGGGTTGTAGGGTAGCTCTATTTTTAACTTTTTGAGGAAGCTCCATACTGTTTTCCAGAGTGGAGGGAAAGAGAGAATCTTAAGCAGGCTCCACACCCAGCATGGAGCCCAACACAGGGCTCAGTCTCACAACCCTGAGATCATGACCTGAGCTGAAATCAAGGGTCAGACATTTAACTGACTGAGCCATCCAGGCGCCTCCCCTGGTATTCCTTTTTAGATTTGTAAATTCATTTCCTTCTCTTTTTCTCTATTAGATTTGCTATGGGTTCCTGTATCCATTCTGGCCACTACTTTTATTTGCTTAATAATGAATAATCAAAGTAAAAATTCCTGCTATATTCTTTGGGGGTAGTGAGGAAAAAAACTCTTTTCGTGTACCTGAGTAAAACTTCCTCACTGAATTTTTCTCATCTTGCGTTTTCTTTTGTCCTATTTTTTTTTGTTTCTCCCTCATCTTACATTAACCTCCTTACTTTTTGGTCTGTGCCATTTTGCTGAATTGGCACATCACCCTAGAGGTTGTATAATCCTATGTAAATCAACAGAGGAAAAAAATATATAACTACAGTGTTTGTGACTCTCCTTGTCACTATAAAATATTAAAGCAGTACTTCTAAGAGATTGTCCTGTATCAGAAGTCACTGCAAAAGGCTTTGGTATACTCTTAAAGATTAAAGAAAAAAGAGAATACCTTTATTGTTGAGGTAAAACTCACAGTACCGCATTTGCATCCTAATGTCTCTTAACAGTATATAAAAAGAGGTCAAATCATTAAAAAATAACATTTTTAGAGGACAATGAGATTTCAGTGTGTGTGTATGTGTATGCACAGAAGCTAAACCAGTATAATTAACGCATCAGTACTTGGATAAATCTCATGTCCTAATGGAATAGTTACGAGAGATCTTTCGGAGAGGTCATCAATCCTCAAAACAGATTTCAAATTAAAATTTTGCAATAAGCCAGTCAATTGTCTCAAAACTCCAAAATGAACTAATGCCAAATGACTTCACTGCACTTTAATTCCCAGATAGAATCCCTTATGGCTACATACTTTGACTACCTAAAAATTGCACACCAGATCTCCGGGATTGACACATTATTGCAGTCAGTACTAACTATACTCAGTTTACCTCCTCTCTTATTCCTCCCTCTTCCTGAAAGGGGAAGTTGGGAGAAGTAAGCAAGGTCCTCTCTTTGCAGGAGAAAGAGAAGTCAACAGTTTACACTTCTGCTCAGGAAAGAAAGACACTGTGATCTCTCTCTCCTCTCTGTAAGCAAAGACCATCCTTCCAGGAGCAAAAAAATGATGATTTCAGTATGTCTATAATTGGCTACTTTATGAAATGGAATACTTCAGAATCCCTGTTGTGAGCTAAGAAAGCAATCATGAAGAAACATTCATTATGCACCCATCCTCATTTTTGCTTAACCAGTCGGGGGACTGACAATGGGGGATGGGCAGAGAGGAAAAACTACTGTGTACAGACCCACTGCCCTGGCAGTTAAGATCACGTTTATTTCTACTACGTGTTTATTTTCTTTGTAGAAAATGAACCAAAATAGAGAAGAAAATGTTACAGAATTAAAACTACCCACAATCCCACTATACAGAGGAAACAATATTTAGGAGGATTTTCTAGTTAAACATTGTTCTTGTAGTGATCTTCATCATGACACTTTCAGGAAGACTGGTATCAAAAAGTGAGCCTTATGGAACATCATAAATGAAAGAGTGATATAACTGCATATATGGGAAATTTTTTTTAAGTCTATAATACCGGGACGCCTGGTGGCTCAGTCAGTTGAGTGTCTGCCTTCGGCTGGGTCATGATCCCAGGGTCCTGGGATGGAGTCCCATTCAGCTCCCTGCTCAGCGGGGAGCGCCTACTTCCCTCTCTCCCTCTGCCTGCCGCTCCCCCTGCTTGTGCTCTGTCAAACAAATAAATAAAATCTTAAAAAAAAAAGTCTATAATACTGTATACAAATTTATTTTAAAGATTTAAAAATCTACAGAGTTTTGGCTCTAGGAAAACATACGTTACAAAAAGTATTTCAAGAAGACAAAGACCATCTGAAGAGACTCAAAGCCAGAGACTGGAATAAACAGTCACTTATCTATATACCCTCAAAGTCATTTAGGATGAGTTCATTTTTAGAAGTTAAAGCCTAAAATAATACATAATCCTTATATAAAGTTAATCAGCTCATTCTATAGAATGACCTAATCCTGATAACAAAATTTAAGAGCCTGCCTAAATACAAAGGCCAAACCAATTTCACTTATGCAGATACATTTTTCTTCTAAAAAACAATCAGCAAATTGAGTACCGATATTAACTGAACTGACTGAAAGAAATAATATATTTGCAGAGAATCTCCCCAGAATTTCCAAGTTATTCTGGATGGAAATCCTTCCAACTGTTTAGAAATTATAACCCTAAAATGTTACAATGACGAAACATGTAGCTCCAACCCCCGAATCTTCTAGACAGGTTATCTTGTCTTTTCTTAACATTGTATGACTTAAGGATGGAAGCCTACACACACACCCCAAATGTAATACAACACTTACAAAGAATTCATTACCTGCCCTAACATGAGCCTGAATGAGGGAAACTCAGGACTCACGCCTCCTCTGCCATGCCACTGTGATGTCACTCTCATCCTCAAGCACGATCAGCTCCTCCTTATCTATTTTATTTGGCCTAGGCACCTATGTTAGCACGGATCCTTTACCATCCAGTATGTCACATTACTGCCATCTGCCCCTGCAAATGTTCTTTTCTTTTAAGCAACTAATGTAACATTAAAAAAATGCATTTGGATTGGGGCGCCTGGCTGGCTCAGTCAGTAGAGCATGTGACTCTTGACCTTGGGGTTGTGAGTTTGAGCCCCATGTTGAGCACAGAGATTACTTAATGAAAAAAAGAAAACTTCTTAATGCATTTGGATAATACCATAAACCATTACTTTATTTTTTGAAGATTTTATGTATTTATTTGAGAGAGAGAGAGTGTGCGCAGGAGCAGGGGGGAAGGGCAGAGGGAGAGGGTGAAGCAGACTCCCTGCTGAGCAGGGAGCCTGACACGGGGCTCAATCCCAGGACCCTGAGATCATGACCTGAGCCAAAGGCAGTCGCTTAACCAACTGAGCCAACCAGACACCCTGTAAATCATTACTTTAAAAGAAACGAGGTTTATCTATATGAAGAAATATCACTATTATTCCGAGCAGACATGTCTTAGTAACCTAAGGGCTATAAGATTAGTTTGCAGGACATCATACCTACTAACAAATAAGGAAAA
>NW_023270160.1:0-15590 GCF_011800145.1 Mirounga leonina
ATTGACCACCCTTGCAGCCCAGGAATAAGTCTCACTTGCTCATGGTGAATAATTCTTTTAATGGACTGTTGGGTTTGATTTGCTAGTATCTTATTGAGAATATCTGCATGCATAGTCATCAGGGGTAATGACCTGTTCTTTTTTTAGTTTAGTCTATTAGTTTTGGTGTCAGGGTAATGCTGCACTCATAGAATGAATTTGGAAGTTTTCCTTCCGTGTCTACTTTTTGGAACAGTTTGAGAAGAATAAGGTATTAACTTATTCTATAAATGTCTGGTAGAATTCCCCTAGGAAGCCATTTGGCCCTTGACTTTTGTTTTTTGGGACATTTCTGATTACTGAATCAACTTCTTTGTGGGTTTTGGATCTGTTCAAATTGCCTATTTCTCCCTATTTCAGTCTTGACAGTATGCATGTTTCTAAGGATTTATTAATTTCTTCCAGATTGACCAGTGTGTTGGCATATAAATGTTCATAACATTCTCTTAAAATTGTTTGTGTTTCTGTGGTGGTGTTTGTGATCTCTCCTCTTTCATTCATGATTTTGCTTATTTGATTCCTTTCTCTTTCATTTTGAGAATTCTGCCTTGGTGTTTATCTGTTTTATTAATTCTTTGAAAGAACCAGCTTAGTTTCATTGATCTGTTCTACTATTTTGTTTTCTTTTTCTCTATACAATATATCTGTGATCCAAACCTTTCCCTTCTTCTGCTTGCTATAGGCTTTATGTGCTGTTCCTTTTCTATGTCCTTTAGATATAAGTTTAGGTTGTGAATTTGAGGAGATGGAGGAATTTAACACAAGAGGAAGGAGGTAGTACTCGTAGCCACAGATTTAGTCAATACAGATATAAGATATCTGAACTAGAACTCCAAACCAAGATTATAAAACTACTAGCTGGATTTGAAAAAAGCATAGAAGACCCAAGAGAATCCCTGAGTGTAGACATAAAATTCTAAAATCTAGTCAGGCCGAAAATAGAAATGCTATTACTGAGATGCAGTCTCATGTGCAGGCCATAAAAATGAGGATGAATGAAACAGAAGAGGAAATCAGTGATACAGAAGACAAAGTTATGGAAAATAAGGAAGCTGAACATGCATACTATCACGACTGAAATAGGAAAGACAACTATTAGATCATGAAGGTAGACATAGGGAACTCAGCAACTCCATAAGTGAAATAATATCTGTATTGAAGGAGTCCCAGAAGAGGAGTAGGCAAAGGGGGCAGAAGGTTTATTCGAACAAATTAAAGTTCAGAACTTCCTTAAAGCAAGAAAAGAAACAGGCATTCAAGCCTAGAGGCACAGAGAACTCCCCTCAAAATCAACAAAAAGAAGTCAACACCACGACATACTATAGTGAAACTTGCAAATTTCAAAGATAAAGAGAAAATCCTAAAAGCAGCTTGGGACAAGATGTTCTGAAACTACAAAGGTTGACAGATAAGGCTGGTAGCAGACCTGTCCACAGAGACCTGGCAGGGGAGAAAGGACTGGCATATTCAATGTGCTATGTTGGAAAAATATGCAGCCAACAATACTATATCCAGCTAGGCTGTTTTTCAGATAAACAAAATTAAAGGAATTCATGTACACCAACCCAGTCCTGCAATAAATATTAAAGGGGACACATAGACCAGAAAGAGATCCTGAAACTAACAAAGACCAGAAAGGAACAGAGAAAATCCACAGGTACATCAACATTACAAGTAACACGATGGCACTAAATTCATATTTTTCAATAATTACTATAAATATAAATGAATAAAATGGTCCAATCAAAAGACAGAAGGTGTCAGATTGGATTAAAAAAATGTTATACAAAAAAAAAA
Organism: Mirounga leonina; assembly: GCF_011800145.1. NCBI lineage: Eukaryota > Metazoa > Chordata > Mammalia > Carnivora > Phocidae > Mirounga > Mirounga leonina. The sequence goes on from NW_023270160.1 coordinate 1,837, forward strand.
AAAAGACTCATCAATATACTGCCTATAAGAGATTCATTTTAGATACAAAGACACCTCTAGATTTAAAAATGAGGGGGTGAGAACCAATTATCATGCTAATGGACATCAAAAGAAAGCTGAAATCTTATGCCAGAAGAAACAGATTTTAAAACAAAGATTAAAAGATATGTAGAAGGACAATATATCATCATAAAAGGGTCATCCAACCAGACGATCTAACAAATGTAAATATTGATGCCCATAACTTAGGAGCAGTCAAATGTATAAAGTAATTAATAATCACCTTAAAGAATCTCACTGATAATAATACAATAATAGTGGTGGACATTAACACTCTGCTCATAGCAAAGGGTGAATTATCTAAGCAGAAGATAACCAAGGATACAATGGCTTTGAATGACACACTGGACCAGCTGCACTTAATAGATATATTCAGAGCATTTCCTCCTAAAGCAGCAGAAATTACATTCTTCTTGTGTACACATGGAACATTCTCCAGAATGGATTACATACTTGGTCATAAGTCAGGCTTCAACTTCTTGAAAAAGTTTGAGATCGTGCCATGCATATTTTCAGACCACAAATGATGAATCTTGAAGTCAAACACAAGAAAAAATAGAAGGACCACAAACACATGGAGGTTAAAAACGTCCTACTGCAGAATTAATGGGTCAAACGCACATAAAGAATTTTAAAAAATAAATGGAGAAAATGGAAATATGGAAGAAAATGGAAATGAAACATGACAGTCGAGAATAATTGGGATGCAGCAATGACAGTGCTTTGAGGGAAGTATATAGCAATACAGGCCACCCTCAAGAAACAAGGAAAGTATCAAATGCACAACCTAAGCTTACACCTAGAGAACGTGGAGAAAAAAAAAATAAAGTCTAAATCCAGCAGGAAATGAGAAATAATAAAGATTAGAGCAGAAATCAATGATAAAGAAATTAAAACAAAACAAAACAAAACAAACAAACAAAAAAAAACAGTAGAACAGATCAATGAAATTAGGAGCTGGTTCTTTGAAAGAATTAATAAGATTGCTAAAGCTCAAGTAAGACTTATCAAAAGGAAAGGGAAAGGACCCAAATAAGTAAACACCTGAATGAAAGAGGAGAGCTCACAATGAACACCCAATAAATGCAAACAGATATAAGAAAATATGACCAATTATATCTCAACAAATTGGGCAATCTGGAAGAAATGGATACATTCCTAGAAACATAAACTACCAAAACTGAATCAGGAAGTTATAGAAAACCTGAACAGACCCCAAACCAGTAAAAAGTATTCAATTAATAATCAAAAATCTCCCAACACACGAGTGTCCAGGGCCAGATGGCTTCCTAGGGGAATTCTACCAAACAGTTAAAGAAGAATTAATACCTATATTTCTGAAACTATTACAAAAAATAGAAATGGAAGGAAAATACCAGACTCATTCTATGAGGCCAGCATTACCTTGATCCCAAAACCAGACAAGGACCACCATTAGAAGGACAATTACAGACCAGTATCCCTGTTGAACAAGGATGCATATATTCTCACCAAGATACTGCCAATAGGATCCAACACAGTTAAAGGATTATTTACCACGACCAAGTGGGATTTATTCCTGGGCTGCAAGAGTGGTTCAACCTCTGCAAATCAATATGAAACACCACATAAAAAAGAAAGGACAAGAACTGCAGGACCCTCTCAATAGATGCAGAAAAAGCATTCCACAAAATACAGCATCGTTTCATGAAAAAAAACTCCACCATGTAGAGAGAGGGGGAGCATAACATCATAAAGGCCATATAGGAAAGACCCAAAGTAAATGTCACCCTCAAAAGGGAAAAACAGAGATTATCCCCTATGTGCAAGAACACGGCAGGCATGTCCACTCTCACCACTGCTGTTCAACGTAGTACAGGAAGTCCTAGCCTCAGCAATCAGACAACAAAAAGAAATATAAGGCATCCAAATCAGCAAAGAAGAAGTCCAACTCTCATTCTTTGTAATCCATCTCTCTGTTTCCCTGGTTACGGTCAAAATCATATGTTCACCCTGCCTGTGTCCAAGCGTTTTTAGCTCAGGCATGGGACTGAGTTCCAAAACTCCAAATCTTCAGCATGGATTCGTGTGGTTCCCCTCATGGAGGATCTCCCATGCTGCTGCCTTTAGCCACCCTATGTCAGGAAAGCAATCGCACAACCATGAATCGGTTAGCAGTTTATGGCAATACAAAGCAGAAAGCTGGCAGCTAGACTCACTGTTCTCAGGCAGGGTTCCCGTTCCTAAAGCTGGGTCGTAAGGTAGCTCTATTTTTAACTTTTAGAAGTCTGGGAACTCTGTCACACTCAGGCACCTGCCATTTTCATGAGACTCCAGGGATCCTGAGACCACTCTGTCACACCCAGGATTCCACCTGGCTTCCCCAACTAAGCACCTTTAAGCCAGGAACACCCCCAAAAGGGCAAACTTGTAAATGTTACCATTTTGTGCTCCGCTGCTTATAAAACTTTGTTGTATCCTCCTCAAGCCCCCCTCCCCTCCCCTGTATCCTCAGCTACGTCACACCAGATTCACGTCTCCACACCTCCTACCTTCCAAATGGTGGTCACTTTTCTACTTGTAGACCTGCAGCACTTGTTTTCTCAGATACTTGATTGATGTCCTGGGTGTTCAGAACGATCTGATAACACTGTAGCTGTATTCGAGGGAGGAGATAAATCTTAACTCCTCCTGCTTGATCTTTCTCGTTGGATTCTGGACATGAAGACTGTGAACTTCCTGACAGGCTGGATTTTGTCACCCCCCTTCTATGAGAGCTGAATGTTGTTTTGTCAAGCAGGTAATGACTTCTGACAAAGCTTTATCCTTTCTAGTTTTAGGGTTATTGTGCGAAGATATACCAAACATAATATCTACCATTTTCTACACTTTTACTTAAGCTTTGATGGAAGAAGGGAGAGTAGCATCTACTCGACTGCCATGTTATCGACTTACCCCTGAAGTGTGACGTTTCCTGAGGTCTTAATGGCCCATGTCTTCATTAATATCGATGTCTGTGTTTTAGTGAATGGTGACAATGAGTGACACATTTAGCTTTCTACTGGTGAAGTCCTTTCTCCCTCACCATGAACTTCACTATGAATACATCCCAAATATGATTTTTTTCATCTTGAAGGAAAGTTAATCTGCTTTCTTTTAAAACATGGCTTCCAGACAATGATGTCAGCAGGGACACTGAGAAATCCATAGATCGTTGGCAATCTGAGCTTCCTGGTGACTGGCCACTCGAATGGGGACAACCTGAGAATGTCCTGGTGATTGGCCAGGACATAGTTGTGACATCACAAGAAGGCATTGTGATGCCCCAGGGCTGTTATAAAAGCCCCAGAAAGACTGAAGCTACACTACGGAGAGAAATGGCCCTTAGCCACAGCTCTTCCTGCTATTCCTCAAATTCTCTGCCCACTTCTCTGTCCCTGCCCATGCAAACCACCTGCCCACACCTCCTGCCATGCACCTGGCAACTCCTAGACCAGTTTCACACTGTGAGTATGGCCTGGCTACTCAGGGGCACATTCCCATTTCTCATATGGGAGCGGGACACTGGAAATCAGAGCACCAAGGATTCTCTGCCACCTGGGCCCCACACCTCTGGGTTCAGAACACAGCTCAGCACAGGAAAGCTGAGTCCACATCCTGACGGTGCACTGAGCACCCTACTACTTTGGAGCCCTCCAACCCAGCTCAGCACAGGGACCATGAATGATTGAATATCCATCTGACCCGATGTGCAAAATGTGTACAATGACTCCAGACTCCTGGCAGAGAGGGAGTTTTATGAAACAAATAAGTACTGGGAGATGGACTCGCCTCATCATTGGACACAGAGCCAGTCCTTGAAACACATGCCCTCAGACCAAAGCTGTCTGACCTAGCTCAGCAGCTGAAATACTACAACTACTACTAATTGTTTTAGGATGAAGTGCTCTCAACATTTCTGTTAAGGCCATCTGGTCCAGTATGACATGCAAAGACCTGTTTCCTTGGTGGTCTGCTTAGATGATCTGTGCATTGCTGTGATTGGGGTGTTAAAGTCCCTTCCAATTATTGCATTATTTTCAAAGTTTTTCTTTAGTTTTATTATTAATTGGTTTATATATTTGGGTGTTCCCAAGTTAGGGGCATCAATATTTAAAATTGTTAGATCTTTTTGTGGCCTAGACGCCTTTATTATGATATACTGTCCTTCTTTATCATTATTATACCCTGGTTTACTATCTAGGATGTCTGATATAAGGATGGCTACTCCACCTTTCTTCTCATGTCCACTAGCATGACAAGTGGTTCTCCACCCATCACATTCTGTCTGGTGGTGTTTGCGTCTAAAATAAGCCTCCTGTAGACAGCATATTGATGGGTCTTGTTTTTTTTTTTTATCCAATCTGATAGCCTGTGTCTTTTGATTGGGGCATTTAGCCCATTTACATTCAGGGTAACTATTGAAAGATAGGGATTTAGTGCCATTGTATTGCCTGTAAGGTGACTGTTACTGTAATTGTCTGTGTTCCTTTCCGGTCTATGTTGCTTTTAGGCTCTCTCGGACCCCTTTCAATATTTTTGTAGGGCTGGTTTTGTGTTTGCTAATTCCTTTAGTTTTTGTTTGTCCTGGAAGCTTTTTACCTCTCCTCTATTTTCAATGGCAGCTTAGGTGGATATAGTATTCTTGGCTGCATATTTTTCTCATTTAGTGCTCTGAATATATCATGCCTGTCCTTTCTGGCCTGCCAGGTCTCTATGGATAGGTCTCTTGCCAATCTAATGTTTTAACCATTGTAGGTTACAGATCTCTTCTCCCGAGATGCTTTCAGGATTTTCTCTTTGTCTCTGAGACTCCTAAGTTTTTCTATTAGATGTCGGGGTGTTGACCTATTTTTATTGATTTTGAGAGGGGTTCTGTGTGCCTCCTGGATTTTGATGCCTTTTTCCTTCCCCAAATTAGGGAAGTTCTCTGCTCTAATTTTCCCCTCTCTCTCTTTCTTCTTCTTCTGGGATCCCAATTCTTCTAATGTTGTTTCGTCTTATGGTATCACTTATCTCTCGAATTCTGCCCTCGTGATCCTGTAGTCGTTTATCTTTTCTCAGCTTCTTTATTTTCCATCATTTGTTCTTCTATATCACGAATTCTCTCATCTGCCTCATTTATCCTAGCAGTTAGAGCCTCCATTTTTGATCACCTCATTAAGAGCCTTTTTGATTTCGACTTGGTTAGATTTTAGTTCTTTTATTTCTCCAGAATGGGTTTCTCTATCTTCCATGTTTTTTTCAAGCACAGCTAGTATCTTGAAAATCATCATTCTGAACTCTAGTTCTGATGTCATACTAATGTCCATATTGATTAGGTCCCTGGCAGTCAGCACTGTCTCTTGTTCTTTCTGTTGAGGTGATTTTTTCCACCTTTTCATTTTGTCCAGAGGAGAATAGATGAATGAGAGAAAAAAATGCTAACGGGGTAACAATGTCCCCAGAAAATATAAAATGAACAGATCAGAAAAGACCTGAAACCAGGGGAAAAGAAAGGGAAGGGAAAAAAAAAAAGAAAAAGAAAAAGATAAAAACAAACGAAAACAAAAACAGAATATGATCAAATATGATCAGGATGGTGCATAGATCAGTGCCACACATTACATTTTGGGAGTGTTTTGCTCTGTTAGAAGAAAGTGCCTCCCAAAATTTTAATGAAAGAAAAACTTATATATGTATAAAAATAAGGATTAATACTATGAAGGGATGGGGTATGAGTGTAAAGATGAAAATTATAAAAGATTTTATAAGAGGAATTGATAAGAGAAGAAGTTGGTTGAAAAAAGAAAGAAGAGGATTTAAAAAAAAGGGGGAGGGGAGAATGTGATCAGGCAGGAGACTAGAACAAAGCCATACACTAGAGATTTAGGGTATATTTTGGTCTGTTAGAAGAAACTGTATCTCAAAATTTGAAAGAGCGAACAACTTATATATATACCAAAAATAAGGGTAACTACTCTGAAGGGATAGAATATGACTCTAAAAATGAAAAATAAAAAAATACTTGTTTTAAAAAAGGGATTGAAAGGATGTTGTTTGAAAAAAGGAAAAAGAAAATTTTTTTAAAAAGACAGTTAAAAAAATTAACTTTGAAAGGCTAAAGAATCATAGTAAAAAAGTCATGAATTCTATCTGCAGTATTCCCCTAGCGCTGGAGTTCTGCCGTTCTCATTGATTGGTAAACTTGGTCTTCGCTGGCTGCTCTTGCTGATCTTCTGGGGGAGGGACCTGTTGCCATGGTTCCCAAATATCTTTGCTGGTGGTGGAAGTGCCCCACCCTTGCCAGTCTGGGATAAGTAATCTGCTCGAGTTTGCTCTCTGGTAGCATTTGTTTCCTGCAAGCTTCCCGAAGAGCCTGGGAGGACGAGAGTGAAAATGGTGGCCTCCCAATCTCTGCCCCATAGGAGCCGAGAACTCCGGGCCCCACTCCTCAGTGAGCCCCCAGAGAAAAGCGGTCAATCACTCCCTTCTCCCCGGTCCGGATGCACACTGCGCTCACCCGGCCTGTGACCGAGCATTTCTCTGGCACCCGACACCTTGTGGAGTCTCCAAACCCAGCAGATCCCTGCGGTGCGCTCCCGCGCCGCTCCTCCCGGGGGAGAAAGGGGAGTCTCCCCGGATCTGCCGCTTGTGTGTCCCTGCTGGAGGAGCAGTGGCCCAACTGTGCCACGGATCACGGTTCATGGCAACCCCTAGCTGAGAGCCCAATCCTTGGCTCCATCTCTGCAGCTGGCTTCCCCGCTCCGATACCTGGGAGCTCTGCTGCACTCAGGCACCCCCGGTCTTTCTGTGACCCCGAGGGTCCTGAGACCATACTGTCCCAGCGAGAGTTCCATCCCCTTCTTAGCCACTGGAGCTGCGTCTCTCAGTGGAGCAGACTTTTAAAAGTTCTGATTTTGTGCTCCAAGGCTCTATCACTTGCCAGAAGCGGCCAATGGAGGCCCCCTCCCCCACCATCTATCCTCCCAAATATTGCCTCAGATTCACTTCTCCACACATCCTACCTTCCAGAAAGTGGTTGCTTTTCTGTTCAGAGGGTTGCTGCTATTATTTTCTTCAATCTCCTGTCGAGTTTGTAGGTGTTCAGAATGGTTTGATCCCTATCCAGCTGAATTTCTGGGACCAGACAAAATCCAGGTCTCCTACTCCTCCACCCTCTTTCTCCGCCCCTCCCTTCTGTGTCTGTTTTTATGACAGTACCATACTATTTTGATTACTAAACCTTTTGATATATTTTGAAGATTGGAATCGTGCTGCCTCCCATTTCCTTTTTTTTTTTTTTTTTCAGTATTGCTTTGGCTATTAGGGATGTTTTCTGGTTCCATACAAATTTTAGGATCGGTTGTTCTAGCTCTGTGAAAAGTGCTGTTGGTATTTTGATAGGGATTGCATTAAATGTGTGGATTGCTTTGGGGATATAGACATTTTCACATTCTTTTCTTCCAACCCATGAGCATGAAAATCTTTCCATTTCTTCCTGTCATCTTCAATTTATTTCATCCCTATTTGGTAGTTTTCAGAGTACAGGTCTTTCCCTTCTTTGGTTAGGTTTATTCTTAGGTATCTTATTATTTTGAGTGCAATGGCAAACAGCATTGTTTTCTTATTTTTTCTTTCTCCTGTATCATTTATAGTGTACACAAATGCAAGAGAGTTCTGCACCTTGATATTATACCCTGGGACTTTACTGAATCCATTGATCAGTTCTAGTAGATTTTTGCTGGGATCGTCAGGGTTTTCTGTATAAAGTATCATGTCATCTGCAAATGGTGAAAATTTTACTTCTTCCTCGTTTGGCTGCATTTTATTTCTTTTTGTTGTCTAATTGTGGAAGATCCATAGGGCAGTCAAATCCCCAGAAAACCAGACTTGCCAGGAGCCTTTTGACCAAACCCCCTCCGACCAAGCTTGGCACAAGTCAAATATGTCATCTGCACAGAACGGTGACCAGGAGCCTTAGGACCATGGGCCCTCCATCTCAGGTTTGTACAAGGCAAAGGAATCACCAAGACCCTGGGCCAAGTGCATGAGCACCGATGCAACAAAGAACAGCACAACTGAATCCTCAGAAAATCAGGCCTCCTGGGAGTCTCGAGAATATGAAACCTCCAACCGAGCTCTGCACTGCCCAAATGAGGACCCTTGACACCAGGCTGAGGTAGAATCGTCTGAACAGGAGCCCTCCAACACAGCCAAGCACTGGGCACAAGAATCCCCTGGACACCAGGCTGAACAGAAGCACCCTGAGATCATGAGGACACCATCCCTGCCAACCACAGGGTAATCAGGTCCCCAGAACACCAGGAGCACTTAGGCTAGGAGCTCTCCAACACAGTCTGGCATGGCTAAATGAATCACCTGGACCGCAGACTGCAAAGGAGCCCTCAGAAGAAAAGCTATCCAACCCAGAAGAGCATAAGGCAATCAGGTTCTCAAATATAGGATTTTGAGCCCTCTGACCAAAACCCCTCCAACCAGACCTGTCAGTGGAAAAATGTATTATCTGGACAGTGGGACCAGCAGGAGCCATAAGTCCAAAAGCCCTTCAACCCAACTCAGCACCAGGGAAAGGAGCCACCTGGAACCTGGGACAAAGAAGGGGAGTCTTCTACTGCTGTACAGAAAATGGCAACAAAGTCCCCAGAACACCAGCCCCAATAGATGCCCTGAGACCATGACACCACCAACCCAGTGGCAAACTGGGCAAAGGAGTGCCCTGGACACTGGGTTGAGGGGGAGTCCTCTATCTGGGAGCTATTCAGCCCAAGAAAGCAGAGGGCAATTGAGTCCTCAAAACACTGGGCCAAACAGGAAACTTCACACTCTCCAACTCAGCTTGGCAGTGGGCAAAGGACTCACTTGGAAAACAGGATGACTGGACTCCTTCCAAATGAGGGCCCTTTAACTGAGGAGACAGCTGGCAAATGAGTCCCTAGAACACCAGGCCCACTGGGAGATCTGGGACCCCAAGCCTTCTGTTTCAGCTTGGCCCTGGGCTGAGTCTCTCAGACATCAGGCTGAGCATGAGAACTCTGACCCAAAACCCTCCAACCCCACAGAGCACAGGACAATTGGGTCCCCAGAACACAGGTTGGCTGGGAGCCCTCTGGTCATGACTCCTCCAACTCAGCTCTACACTGGGCCAAGAAGTCTCTAGAACACTAAACTGAGTAGAAGTCCTTTAACTAAGGCGACCCCAGGACAAGTGAGACACCAGTGCCCAGGGATACACTTCAGCTTAAAGTCCTTGTAGCTAGTCACCTGGGTAGCCCTCATCTTTTTGAGAATTATCCTCAAGAGAAAAGGATACTGGGCGCCTGGGTGGCTCAGTTGGCTAAGCGACTGCCTTCGGCTCAGGTCATGATCCTGGAGTCCCTGGATCGAGTCCCACATTGGGCTCCCTGTTTGGCAGGGAGTCTGCTTCTCCCTCTGACTCTCCCGACCCTCCCCCTCTCATGTGCTCTCTCTCTCAGTCTCTCAAATAAATAAATAAAATCTTAAAAAAAAAAAAAGAGAGAGAGAGAGAGAGAAAAGGATACCAAGCCAAAAGGCAGAGTCAAACCAAAAGTTTGGAGAGTTTGAAATAGAACCCATAGCAGAAGATGAGGTAGGGGGACAGGAGGGGCTTGTAGAAGAGACCCCAGGCCCTGAGAACAGAGGACTCATTGGCAAAGGTCCTCCAGATGAAGGTGAGGTGCTCCATCCTGGAAGAAGAAGTGGAGACCTTAGAAAAACAAGTCAAGTAGTGGGGTGAGAAGCAGGCTCAGGTCTATGAGGTGGAGAGATTCTTTGGGTACATCAAGGACTTGCTGGAAGTTTTGCCTCCCAGGCAACATCATCCAAGTGGTGATGTCCCAGCACCCTCCCATCCAAGATGACATAAATGTGGAGCTTGGAAAAGTTTGGTCATCTCCAGGAGTGAGAGTTTTAATATTTTTCAGAGGCCTAAATAACTTAAAACCATTATTTCATAATGAGTCCAGGAAACAACCCCTGGGTGACTGTGATGTACAGCCTGGGTTACCGTCACTACTGTGCCTTATAAGTCATCACATTCTCCAGTTGGTGGGCAGGGGCCTCCACAGCTCTGAGAAAGTGTCAGTGAATTATGCAGAGCTGACCCTGAGCACAACCTTCCGATCCCCATCAACACTTTCAGACATCCTGTTTTGTAGAAATCAAGGTCAGCTGCTGAGGTCATCCCCATTCCGAAGGAAGGAAAAAATAAGCTGTAATGTCCATATATAGGTATTTCTGCAAAAATGATTTATGTCCCTAGCCCCATCACACATGCTCTGGCAAATTGGAGTTTGGACCCTGGCATGAAGTTTCCAAACTCTGGTCACCAGAGCTAGTATTTCCTGACTGCATGTCCCTGTGTGATGCGGACCTCTGAAGAGTAAATGTGACAAGATGAGGGAACCAGGCTGGAGGGAGGCCAGAAGCAGGGGACCATTCCCTGCCTCTGGATGATTTCCTGTGGGTGAGGTACGTACAGACTGGAGTGAGGAGCCTGGAGTGTGGGTTTTCTGCTCTGAGTCACAGAAGCACTGCAGAAGTTGGGGGAGACACAGATTACTACTTGCTGCTCCATGTGGAGGGGTGGATGGACAGAGTAAAGAGGAGAAGGAGACAGGTAGGAAGAAGTGGGAACAGGTGCGCATGGAATACTCAGGTGTCTGTGGATATGGAGGAAGGTGTCTCTACCTCTAATAGGCAGAGCTGAGATTCTGCCATTCATTGGACAGAAGGAAGGAGGAAAGTAAGGTTCCAGGTTTGTCTTCTCCTTAGAGATTATCCCTTAACCTCAACACAGGATGTGGGAGCTCAAGTGCCTTGTGGATGCTCATGAGCTGGGGTCTGCCTATGACTGTAGTGGAGGTAAGAGAGCCTAGAGCCATGGCCCCTTGGGGGAGCTCAAGGCACTGTGCTCATATCACCTCGGCATGAACTGATTAGAGCCATGAAAAAGCTCTCTCAGGGAAGGTCAAAATGAGGGGGACTTGGGAGGAGAGAGGTTAGTATCTCTAAGATAGATGGTGTCTGATCTTATAGGAGGGCTGCTGCTTTCAGGAGCCAGTGGGGAGGCTGGTGGAGTCCAGGTCACTTGGATTTGAGGGGGAAGTGGATCACAGTGTGATCCCAGAGCTGCTAACCTTTAGTGGCCACCTGCTCAGACCCCACTTACCAGAAACATGTTTCTGGACACAGCAGGATCTTGGAGGTGCTGGGACCCCACTTTGGGGGTGTGAAGCAGAGCAGTTCCCCCCTTGAGCCTCCATTCCTTCATCTGTAAAATGTGGGCAACTTTGGGGGGATGGCTGTGTGAGCAGGATGCAGGAGAAGGCAGGGTTGGGGAGGGGATCTACAAGAGCAGAGGACAGATGCTGTCCAGAGGAGGGACAGCAGGCTGTGAACCAGGTCCATGTCCTGTCAGTTCCTTCCCAAACTCAAAACAGCAGGTTCAGGAGGAGAGCAGTCTAGGTCCTGCCTCTGTCCTGTCCCACACCTGGCCTTCTCTGCCCCTTAGGGTACAGCACATCACAGCCCAGCACCTGCCCAGTCACAGACCATCACCAGGTTCCTCCTGCCTCCAACGCTGCTGCTTAACACCCACACATTAGGGTCCTGTGGAAGCTTGGAGCTTCAAGGAGCCAGGGTGGGACTGATAGCTTTAGGGAACTATTCTGAGGTGTGTTGAAAGGTAGAGCAATACTATAGGGAGAGAGAGATTTAGGTACATTTAGTGATTCACAGGAAGGTTCAGATAGTACAGAAAAGTCCCTCTGCAGAGGCACTCTTGGCTCCTTTTGCCCCAAGGTAACATCCTACATCACTACAGGACACTATTCGCACCAGGAAAATGACAGTAGTATGATGGATATGTCTAGGTCTGTCACTTTGTCATGGACATTTATATGTTCAACAGCACAATCCAGGTATGGAACTACTCCATCAGCATGAAGATTAACCTCATGCTACCCTCCCCTGCCCCAGCCATCCCTTCCATGCCATTCACCCCTGTGTTTTACACTTTGGCATTTTGTGTTGCCATTTTGTTGGCATTTTGTTACATGAGGGGACTCCTACAGCTGTGACCAGTGATGATGTTTTTTTGTTTGTTTGTTTTCACTCAGGATAATATACCTGGAATCCATCCACGTTTTGTGTTATCCTAACTTTATTACTTTTTATCACTGAGTTGTGATCCCTGGGTTGGAAATGCCACAGTTTGTTCATCTGCTCCCCTTTTGAGGGATATTTTGCTTTGTTTCCAGTCTTTAGAGACTACAAATAATCCCACAGTGAATATTTGGGCACAGTGTTTTGTGGGATCTTAAATTTTCATTCTCTAGAATAAAGGTCCAGGACAGTGAGTGCTGGGTTGTCACATATATGTTTCGCTTTTGCAGAACCTATCAAACTGTCTTACCAGAGTGGCTGTTCCATTTACATTCCCACCAGCAATGTAGGAGAGCTGGCTCTTTCCTACATTTGATGTTTTTACTGTGTTTTATATTAATGAGCTGTCCTAAAAGGTAGGTAGTAGTGATTTTCAATCAAGTTTTTCCTTTACATTTCCCTCATGGAAACTAATGTACAGTTTTTTCTTGTGCTTAGTTGCCATGTGCATGTTCTCTTTGCTGAAATGTCTGTTCATGTCTTTTGCCCATTTGCTATTTGGATTTTTTTTTTCCTCCCCCTGTTGAGTGTTGTTTTTTTACATATTATAGATAGAAGTTCTTTGTCAGATAAGTGGTTTGCAAATATATTCACCTAGTCTATAGCTTGTCTTTTCATCCTCCCAACAAGATCTTTACTACAACAGAAGGTTTTGATCTTGATAAAGTTCTGTGTTATACCCTATGAGTCCTCCTTTCTTGTCTTGTATAAAAATGCACCAAATGCTAGGTTTAGAAAATGGTTAAACATCCGTAATGCATTTTTCTCACAGTTCTGCTGCGTAGAAGTCCAACATAAGGCACCAATTTGATCAGGTTCTGAGGAAGCCTATCCTCCTGGAGTTTTGTCGATAGCCACCTTCTGGCTTTGTGCTCACATAACCTTTCTTTGCTGGTGTGCATGGAGAGTGAATGTTCTCTGTGTCTCTTCTCATAAGCATGCTAACCCCATCATGAGAGCCCTACCCTTGTGACCTAACTCAACCTATGTTCCTCCCAAGGTGCCAGGTCCAGTTTCATAGGGGTTAGAACTGAAACATGGGAGTGGGATGGGGGATCAAATTTAGTCTATATCATGTGTCTTGACAGATGTCTTGGGGTTCCCTCTGGGTTTCGTTCATTTTCTTCCATTTTAGGCTCATGTTTTATGTCAAATTTGGGAGATGATCAGCCATGTGTTCTTGAAATATTCCTTTTTTTTTTTTTTTCCTTTACATTTCTTTGAAATACTTTTTAATCCCTCCTTTTCTTTTTTTCTCATTCTGGGATTCTTGTGACATGAATAGATTTTTGTTTTTGTAGATTTTTTTTCTCTCCATTGTTCATATGAGATACTTTCTGTTGTTCTACCTTCAAGGTACTGACTCTACCCTCTGTCATCTACATTGTCCTACTGAGCCAATTTACTGCCTTGCAAAAATTTTAGTTATATTTTTTTCAGTTCTGTTAATTATGTTCTTTTTTATATCTTTCTGTCCTGAGACTTACTTT
>NW_023270161.1:0-16393 GCF_011800145.1 Mirounga leonina
GGTTACTGGAACCTTGTCCTAAACAGTGTGTTTTCACTGACACATGGATTGGGCACCCTCCCAATGGGTCTTCCACACCTACATGCTAGAAGGCTTCTCACTAGAGACACTAGTGTACTCTGAAAGGTACATTCTCCAACACTTGTTTCTAAGTGCAAGGACAACCCACCATCTCTGTACTTCAACAGATATATGAGAAGACGTTTACTCACCTGGAAACAAGATGTTCATGGAAAGTGGTGTTCTCCACAGTATTGTTTCTCAGAGGGAAGTATGTGGCATGATAGTGATGCCTACACACATTTAGGCTAGGAAGCTTCTTGCTTGGAAAAGCTCATTATGGCTGAAATTGCATTCTTCACACAATTGTTTCTCCAGGCCTAGGATATGGCACCTTCCTAATGCTACAATGCATCCCCGTACCTCTAGATAAAGATGCTAGAAAACTTCTGCACTATATGCGTGGAAGTCTAGTGTATGTTGCAGCGATGTCCTTATGCTTAGAGACAAGTGTGTGGAGAATGCACCGTTCAGAGATCCACAAGTATCTCTAGCAAGAAGCATTCTAGCATGTCTGTGCTGAAGCTATGGAAACATGCCCTACCTTTCCCTCTGTGAATACAGTCTCTGGGGAATGCAACTTTCCCCTAAAAGGAAGTTTGTCCTGGGGAAAAGCTGTCTAGCATGTTTATCTAGAGGCAAGTGGAAAATGACATATACCCTTCGCTCACAGAAAGAAGTCTGTGAATAAAACAACATTCAGTGAAGAACATGACAGTTCACACCAAACTCCTTCCTACAAGTATGTGTTTTGTAGCATTAGGAAAGCGCCGTATCCTTCCCTTGGAGAAAGAATCTGTTGAGAGTGCAGTTGCTGCCAAGTTGTGGGTTTCCAAAGGAGAAGTTTCCTACCCTATATGTGTCGATGCATCACCATATTGTCATAGTCTTCCCTTGAGAAACAAGCCCTTGGAGAATGCCACTTCACACGCATGTCTCTTTTACAGACGAGGAATGTGATTTCCCATATCTGTGTGGACTTGTCTCTAATGTAAGGACATAGCCCCTACATACACTAGACCTCCATGCATATATTGGAAATCACTTTTCTCTCCTGGAAACACAATGTTAGTGGAAATCACATTCAGCCCAATCTTGTCTCCCCGAAGGAAATCTATGCCATGTCCTGAGGCTTCTATTCATATATGTTAGAGAGCTTCTCTTTTCAGGGAACTTGTGTTTCCTGGAGGTTGCATTGTCCACAGACTACTTACTACAACACTGGGGGGCATTGCCACCTTGCCAGTCCTTCCGCTCATATACTGGAAATCACTTAGAACCGTGGAAACAAGAGGTTATCTCTAAGCGGCATTCTCCGTGCAGTTTTACTGCCAAACCCTCCTTGGGGAAACAGCCGCCACAGTTCCTGGAAGTTGTGCTGTGGGGAGCCTCACGGGTTGGGGGTGGGATGTAGTGGGTGGCAGGAAGATTAGTATCGCTCTATCACCCTCTGAGCTGCTGCCCTTCAAATCACTTTAGCTGGAGTTGGAGAAGAGACTCGTGGGACAAACACTCAAATCGCCCCACTCTGCTGGCAGTGGAGTCGTTCCTCTGCCAGCTTCCCTAGGCAGAGATGTCTCAGGCAAGCAGGTGCCCGCTTGGGGGAGGAACACCCCAGGGTTCACCTCACCACCTCCCGAGTGAGGCTTGGGACAGGTACTCTGTATGCTCCAGGTCTTTCCATGGAAGACTAATGGATATCAGCCCCAGAGTCATCATGGGACAGACAGCACACGGGTGGGGGGCCCGTCCCTTGCATTTAGCAACCATGCTACCCCTGTCCCTCCCCTCTGACTGTCTACACTCGGGAGGACCCCAAACGAGGGCCCTAGGGAAACAGGGGGCTACAGATCCTCAGGAGCATGGGTGCGTGAGTGTGTGAGTGTCAGGACATGTGAGTGAGGGAGGGAGCCTGTGGGTGGGTGAGTGTGTGCCCGAGTGATTGACTGAATGTGCGTACATCAGGGGATGTGAGTGAGTGAAGGAGTGTGTGTCTGTGGGGGGGGGTGACTGAGAGTGAGGGTGTGTGTCAGTGTGGGAGTGCCTGAATGTGTGTGTGGGGGGGTAACTGAGAGTGTGCACCCAAGTGCATATCCAACAGTGTCTGTGTGTGTGTGTTTGTGGGGGTGTCTTTCCCCAACAATTTAAACCCTCGCCCTGCCCCCTGTGCCCGAATGAGAGTGTCAACTTTCCTACCTTCCAACCTCCCTCTGTTCCCTCTCCCACCGTCCCTCCATACAGCCTGACCCCCACTCCCTAACATTGTTGCTGGCCCTGAGAGGCTGACCATGTCAGCCAGAGCCTGTGCACATTCCTAGGCCTATGAAGAGCACCACGCTGGGTTCCACTGAGTAATGGACCTTGGGTTCTCCCCCCGCCGCCCCCGTGGTATGTGCAGTGGATGTGTCTGAGGACACCCACCAGGGAGTATCCCTGGAGGACTGTCATCGCCATCCACCCAACCTGGGTCCTGGACACGTTCGGCCCTGGCTCATCGCTCCCTTTCTTTGCACTCCCTCATTTCCCCAGGGAAGAGATGAGCCCCAGTTAGCTGGCCTTTGTCTCATTTCCTCTCCCTGCCCAGCCCCGCTGCACCCCCAGGGGAAGGACCTGTGCCCCCTGGGATGCAGGCCCGAGCATGTGTGACCTAGCCCTCTGGGCAAGGATACAGGCCCAGCCATTCCACGGGCTGGTGATGCCCAGGCAGAGAAGTCAAACACCAACCCCAGGGCGATGTGCTCAGGCATTCCACCGACCCCCTTCCACAAAGGGGAGCGTGCGCACCCGAGTGCCCACGTGCACACATCAAACAGACTTGACCTTGTTTATCTACCTTTCAGTATTTTTCCAGGGCTCCTGGGGCCTCAATCTGCCCTATGTTTTGCCCCAGCACCAGTCTTTAGTTATTTCCTGCGCAGAGGAACCCGGCCAACCATTCAGCGCCATCTGAAGCTTTTGGACTGGCTTCAGTCAAGTGCGATGCTCCCTCATATTCATCTCAAGATCTTGACCCTCCCTGGGGGGACAGACACACAGACACGCAGACAGACACACATGCACACAGGGACACAGGAGGACACCGTGTCTCTGGGCCATAGGTAAGGTTGCTTGAGTGTTTGAAGGCCCTCCCAGGGAACAGCGGTCATTCTCCCCTGCCGCTCGCTGCCGCTGACCTTGATCGCCTTACCTTTCCTCCACCCACGTATTAAATTAATCTCTGCAAGCTGGCCAGTGCTCTCCACGTGCTTGGGGCGGGGGGTGGGGCAAAGGAGCCGCCAATGGAAATGAAGGGGACAACTGTGGTCGCCAGACCAACACAGAAAGGTGAGGGGACAGTGGGATACCAAGACATCTGTGCCAAGGTTACCCAGGATACCCAGACGTCTGTGCCAAGCGTGGTGGGAGGTGGCTTCATTGGGAACCAAATGGAAGGCGGTGGTAGGAGACCTGAGGGTGGGGCTCATGGCCACGGAATGACAATTCCGACAGGTGCAGTGTCTGAGCCAGCTTTGCTTCTCCAGCTCTGCTCATGGACGCTGCCTGGCCCTGCCTGCCTCAAGCTTCCCCAGACAGAACCCTTTTTGCACTGCACTTGTCATGTCTCCCTGTCTCACGGTGATGCCCTTTTGACCTGGGTTCACAGCCTCTGAGAGTTCCCCTGAGACTCAGTGTCTCCACTGGTGAAGCTCAGGTCCCACAGAGCCCCATGGCGCACATTTCAGCGCCCACAACCTTGGCCCCTCACCTGTCCTCCTCTCGGTTCCCTCTCCTGGGGACTTCTTCCTCACATAATACTGCAGGAGATTGGGCCATCGTCCAGGATGATCTGGCAGGGGAAACAGGGCAGGGCTCAGAGGCTCATCCCAAGCAGCCGGGGAACCCAGCGGGGTCCTTCATGCTGTTTGCCACAGGGACCCACCTCAGCTATCCTGCTAGACACAGCAAAGTTGTGGTCAGAGAACCAGTTGAATAAGTTAGGACTGGTGTTGTGTTGCCTGCGACTGTAGGCCTCCCGTTCATAAGTCTGGTGCCACTGGATGGGAGTGGAATGAGACGGCCCGTACCCTGCAGGAAGATGAGTATGTGAGAAGGCGCTGGGTAACGAATCGGGTTCGACCCTCCCTCCTGCACCTGCCGTCGCCCATCCAGACGGTGGCCTCTTACCAGCAGCGCTGAGGACATACTCCTTCACAATGACTTCATTCCAGAAGTAGGGGTTCTTGTGAAAGAAGAGCAGGATCTTGCAGCAATCACAGGGAATCCTGAATTCCTCCACCTACCAGGCAGCAGAGTGGGGGAGACAGGGGTGAAATCTCTGTCCAGCAGACCCTCCGCGTCCTGACTTCAGGGATGGATCACTTCCGCTACACTCTCTTCTCCCGTCCCCCACCCCGGCCTCAGTGTGCCAGGCCAGACCTTCAAATCCGTCATGTAGCCAAGGAGGCCTTCATCCTGCTCACCGATCATGGCTGACATATGGGGGTGGTTCACAAACTGCTTTAAGTCAAGGACCCTCCTTGGACTGGAGATGAAAGAGCTACAACAACAGAGCAAGTCTGGACAGCAGCCGGGCACTGCCTCCCCTCTGCTCCCCCGGGTCGCCCTCCCTCCGCACAGGCTGCGTCAAGGCCCACTGGGCCCCCGCACGGGATGCTGCAGATCTCGGCACTAACACAGGAAGTTGTGCATCCCCAGAGACATCCCTCCCACCCCACACCCCCTTCCCCAGCTCATCCTTCTGTGTTGATGGCCAGACACAACTAGCTCATCTCCGGACAGCTCACCTTCCTGCCTCAGGCTGACCCAGTGGGCACTCACACCCACTCTCCTTCCGCGTTACACCGAGGGGAACCCGTGCTTTGTCTGGAGCCATTTTGTGGGAAGACGCCCTGCTGCAGCTCCTAATTCGTAATTCT
The DNA here is from genome assembly GCF_011800145.1 of Mirounga leonina. Classification (NCBI taxonomy): domain Eukaryota; kingdom Metazoa; phylum Chordata; class Mammalia; order Carnivora; family Phocidae; genus Mirounga; species Mirounga leonina. The sequence continues at coordinate 4,977 of NW_023270161.1, forward strand.
GAGCCAGACCTCTGCTCCTACTCCCCCACTGGACTTCCAGTGCCTCATGCGACATCAAGAGCACCCTGAGGCCCCCAGCCCCCCCTCAAGAACGAGGATTTTGAGGCTGTCGGCATCACCAAGGCATGAGCGTGGCCACCACAACCCGGCGGGGTGGGGGTGTGGGTGTGGGTGTGGGTGTTGGTGGGTGGGGTTTCACCAACAGATGTATTTTGATACTCAACAGTCCCCTCCCCTTGGTTCCTCTTGCTCTAACCCGGTCACATCGGGGTCCCTCCATGACAGCATCAAGGATACAGCCTTGGCCCAGAAGCCAGGGATGCCCCGGATAAGGGCGCTTCAGTGTTCCAGATGACACTGCTACCCCTGACGAAACCTGAGCTTGAGCCAAGAGTAGGACCTGCTGGTTTGTTTATTCACGCGCTCCAGCTCTGACTGCAGGACCTGTAGAGCCTCGAGCAAGGAGAGGGACGGAGCCCGCCGTGCCTCTGTTCTTCCTCTTTCTGTTTCTCCTGCAGCTCCTGTGCTTCTTCTTCCTCCTTCGGGCCCTCCTCCCTCTGGTCCTCGTGGTCAGCCTCCTCCTCAGCCTCTTCAGCCTCCTCCCCCTCCTCAGGTTCCCCTCACTCCTCAGCCTCCTCTTCCTCAGCCACGTCCTCTTCAGCAGCATCCTCCTTAGCCTCCTCCACCTCATCCTCTTCCTCAACAGCCTGCTCCTCAGCCTCTTCCTCTCCCTCGTCTTCCTCAGCCTCTTCAGCCACCTCCACCTCCTCCATCTCCTCCTCTTCCTCAGTCTTCTCTTCCTCCTTTGGCTCCTCCTCAACCTCTTCAGTATCCTCCTTCTCAGCATCCTCAGCCTCCCCCTCCTCTTTCCTGTCCACATTCTCCTCCTCCACATGCCCCTGCTCAACCTCTAGGGCCTCCTCCACCTCTTCCTCCACAGCCTTATCAGCCTCTTATTCCTCCTCAGCCTCCTCTTCCTCACCATCCTCCTCCCCCTCCTCCTCCAACTCCTCAACCTCCCTAGCCTCTTCTTCCTCCTCCGTGTCCTCCTCGTTCTTCCTCTCCAACACGGCAAGTTGCAGCACCAACCTTAGGTCACCCACCACTAGCATCAGCTCCACCACCAGGATGGCATTCTCTCTCTCCCATCACTCCTCACCGCCTGCACAGCCTCGTCTGCCATCCCCACACCTAGGGCCTGCAGAAACCCTGGCGTGCCCCGGGGCCTCTATCCCCGGGCACGGCCGCCTCCTGACGGGCCCCTTCCACGACTGAGCCGGGTCCAGGATTCTGGGGACAGCTCCGCCTCCCCCAACCCCGCCTCGCTAGGACAGCTGTGGAAGGAAGGGCTGGATGTGTGAGCACACGGCCCCCTCAAGCGGCTCGCTTGACAGGTGGAGCTCTGGCGCCCAGGGGCGGCAACCGATAACAGTCTCCTCCTGGAGGCCGCTGGACTCTGGGACGCATGCGCACAAGGGCTTGGGGCCAGGTGGCCATGGGGCAGAGGTGGCCGGGGTACGCAAGCGGCCTTGGCTGGAGGAGCCCAACCAGTGGCATGGTGGTGGGCGTGGCCGCCGCCGGCCCTGCCCCTCGCCCTTGAGGCAGCCAGCTAGCCAGCCAGGAAGCCAGGCAGCCCGCGGGTGAACCCCTTCCGGGCTGGACTCCAGCTCCCAGCCGCACCGACGCCCCACCCATTCCCACATTGCCCCCGTCCCCCCCGCGTGCGCCCCTCCCGCGGCCTCCTCGGGCGCACCCTCCGCCTGGTATTTGTACCGACAGTGTGAAGCTGTCCCTCGCCCTTACTGAATAGACTCCTGTAAGACTCAGGACACTGTGTGCACCACCAGGAAGCCTGGTCTAGTGTGCGTGGAAATGGTCCGCCCAGGCCCTGGAGTATTAATAGTGCGATTCCAGGAGGCAGAGGCCCCGAAGCCGTCTGTCTGCTCGGGGGAAAAGTGCGGCTACAGTTTGTCCCAGTGCATGCCCTTTGCTGCTCAGGAGAAGAGTGACGAAGAGTGCTCTGTCCATCGGTCTGCCTGTCCTTTCCTCACGCTCTCCTCTCCATCCTGCTCTCTGACTTTGTCTTCTGGTACTCTTTCTCTGACCCCTGTGGCCACACGGCCTCTAGAAGATAAAGGCTTTAGGAAGGAAGATGCAGATGCGTCTCTGAGCAGCTCTTTTCCCAGGAAACAAGAGCCCTCTCCCCCTCTGTGACCAGCAGCCAGGCCTGTGACCCTCGAAAAGGTGCCAAGCTGGGTGCCCACACAAACACACGCTCACACACTCACACAGACACGCAGTGTGTTTGGCATGGAGGACATAGGGACATATGCCTTTCCTGGAGCCAAGGGCATACAGCAAAGACGACCCAGATGCCTCTCCCGGAAGAGGAAGTCTGGGCGAACCCTGTGCAGAGGGCAGCAGGTAGATATGGTCTGCCGGCTCAGTGACCTCAGTGCCTACTCTTTGGACGGCCAGGCGGCAAGGAGCTGAGGACGGCACCCAGGTGACAGGCAGCACTAACGCCTTCACCTCCAGAGATGGAGCATCTTGCGTTGCATTCTGCCAACACCAGGAATGCCCCGGGAAGGGGTCCCCAGCTTGTCTGGCCTGCAGAGGAGAACGTATTCTCCCTAGCCTTCCCCATGCCGGGCCAGCCATGAGCAGAACATCAAGCCAGACCATCCCGTCCCTAGAGCTGGCCCACAAATGTGGTGAGAGAATGCTCAAGTGTGGTTTCAAGCCAGCAAAGCAGGCTTGGGGCCGTTGGTCTGGCGCCAATGCAAGCCAGTCTCCCCAGGCATCATCAAAAAGCAGGGGCTTCTTACACGCCACACGCCCCCGTCTCAGTTGGGGGAAGCATGCACATATATACAGGCATAGTCCCAGACCAGGTCTCCATGGGTTTCCACCAGAGTGGATTTCATATGCGCCCCCACGGTCTTTGGACCATGGTTTCCATCTGTTCACCCTTCATGTGAATGATGTCCATGTCCACTCCTACTCCCGGGTGACATTTGTGCAATGACAGACGTCTGGCATTGCCCTTGCTGGGGAGGGAAGGTGAGAGGGGCCACATGACAAGAGGTGTGCGGCCTGGGAAGGAGACTGAAACCCCTAGATACTTCCCACACCTGGGGCCATCCGTGCAAGCAGCACAGACGGATGGTATGCCTCACACCCGCCTGCCAACTCCCACCCCTCCCTACTTGCCTTGGCCCCTGTGCGTTTGTGCATCGAGAGGGGAGACAGACCCCTAAATAACCACGGAATGCACAGGAGGCCTGTGTGTCTGGAGGGACATGGCTGCACTCGACCTCTTGCCCCTTTCTCCATAATCGGCAGAGATGGAAATCCTGCAGTCCCTCTCTTCGCTGGCCGGGTCCTGCACACACACTCATACACGTGTGTGCACATGCAAACGCTTGGACCCACGACACACGCACATACGGTCTCAACACACAGGCATGAGCCAGTGGCCACACACGCTCACACTCACACGTGCCTGTAGACACAGAGACATGTAATACACACACAAACTCATGCAAACACACGCACATGCCACACACCCACACACCTGGTCTCGACACATGGGAATGAAGATGGCTGTACACACACACACGCAGACACAGACCCATGCAGATAGGCACCACTCTCTCTCTCTCACTCACACACGCACACACACACACACACACAATCTGTGGCCCACAGACATGCATGTAGCTGCACACACCCACATACACGCACACCTGTGCATGTCACACACACTCAGATCACATAACACACAAACACACGTGTCCTGCACACAGGTATGCACACTTGCCCTTGCAAACACACACACCTGCGCTTGCAAACACACGCACAACACTCACACAAGGTCACCGGCACAGCCATACATGCTTGGCCCTGCACTAAGACACACACACCCCTCCGACCAAGAACTCACACACACACATACGTAACAAACACACATGGTCTTAGGCACACATGCATTCACGACTGGCCCTCACCTAGACACAACCGCACACACCTGCCCTCAGGATACACACATGTAACAGAAACACAGGTCTGCGTTGCACAGGAACACACACTGAGCCGCTCACACACACACACATGCACGTGCTCACGCAAACAGGCATGCACTCACCCCACACATAAGTCTCTGGCTCACAGACATGTGCGGTGAGCTCGCCAACACACACACACACTTGTGCACCTGTAAACCCTCACCCACAACATACAAAAACATTCTCCAGGACAGAGTACACAATTGGCCCCAGAACAACACACACACACGCACATACACACAAACACACACACGGCCTGTACAGCACACAGACACTCAAGGAACACACACGGTCTTCATTACACAGGCATATACCACTGGACCCGCACCCACAGATGCGCACACACACGAGCTCATACCAACACACATACATGCACACCCATATGTTTTTTGGCACACAGTTATGCACACATGACCACCCAATACACACACACGTGCTCATGCAACACACACACACTAACCACACACACAATCTCCAACACAGAGGCATGAACAGGTGGCTACAGACGTGCGGGCGCACACACTACACACACAATCACCCAAGGGCCTGCAAACACATAGACACACAACAGACACCCTTGCGCATGCAAGCACACATACACTCACACTCACACAGAGGGTCTCTGGCACACGTCCATACATACGTAGCTCTGCAGAAAATCACTCACCCAGGTGCGCCTGAAACACACACATGCAATACACTCATGGACTATCACAGTCATGCAGATTTCTGCTCGCAAGCACACACACGTACACGTGCGCTGGGAAACACACACACACCACGCAACACACATGGTCCCCGCACATGCAGGCATGCACACTTGGCGGCACAGACAACCACATGTGTGCAAAAACACACTCAAGAAACACACACCCAACGCATTTGGTCTCCAGTACACAGGCATGCACACTTGCCAGAAACACACAAGTATGTGCAAATGAAACACACACACACACAACACTGGGAAGCACACACTGTCACTGGCACACAGGTGCGCACACTTGGCCACACACATATACACATATTCACGCATGCAAACACGCACACGCAAGAAATATAAACACACATGGTGCCCACACACAGGTATGTGCACTTGCCCGCATGTGCACACACACACACAAACACACACACACCCATGCGTGTGCAAACACACACGCAGGCAAAACCCACCAACTCACAAGGTCTGTGGCACACAAGCATGGACACTTGGCCATGCACATCGACACATACATGGGCATGCAAACATGCACATGCAACACATAATCACTCAGGGTCTCTACACACTGGCAGGCACCCGTGGCCTTGCAAACCACACACCCATGCACCTGCAAACACACACTCCTGAAACACACACCAAGACACATGGTCTCCGGTCCACAGGCATGCACTCTTGCCACACACACACGTGAGCATGCAAACACACACACATGGCACAACACACACGATCCCCGGCACAGAGGCATGCTCAGGTGGCTGCACGTGCAAGCACACACACATGCACGCACGCGCACACATACACATACACACCCGAACGCAGACCTGTGCATGCACCTCCCTCACACACAGCCAACTCACAAAGCCGCAGTGCCCACCACTCACACCTGCCTTCCCTCACACGTCCTTGGAACTGTCCCCTGTGGGCTAGTGGCACGGCACGGGACGGCGTGGGTCCACAGGGACTGTGAGGGATGGCCTCCTCCTTAGTCCTCCTGGGACACGTGGGTTTTGTGGTGCTCCTGACTGGAGGCATGCACAGGACCACATCACAGCAGTGAGGGGCACACTTCCAGGAGCAAGGGCACTGGGTGAATCTCCCCAAGTGGTGTCAACACAGTGGTACCAGGACTCACCAGGCCACGAGGGCCCCGCTCTCCAGGACCCTTCCCTGCCTGTGTGCCCTGCCCTAAAGAACAAGGCTCCCATGAAGAGACATCTGCCTTTTCCCGTCTTCCTCCCAGACCTGGCCTAGGAAGGGCGGTGCTCTGTCCACATGCCAAGTCCGCCCTGCCCTGCCCCCATGTGGAACATCACAACCACACATGGAATCCCACAGGCCAGGGTTTAGAGGGTCCCACCCGGCTGACTGCCTCCTCACCATGTCCTGGGTCCAAGTACAAACCCACACACAGGGAAGCCTGGGTGGCTCAGTCATTAAGCATCTGCCTTCGGCTCAGGTCAGGATCCCGGGGTCCTGGGATCAAGCCCTGCATCAGCTCCCTGCTCGGCAGGGGGCCTGCTTCTCCCTCTCCCACTCCCCCTACTTGTGTTCAGTCTCTCACTGTTTCTCTCTCTCTGTCAAATAAATAAATAAAATCTTAAAAAAAAAAAAACACACACACACAGACGCAAAGTGCTTCTTAACTTGTTTATGTCTCTCTCACCATCCCTTCAGATACGTGCTGGATACTCTCCAGAGCTGCCACTGGCGATCCTTTCCCCCATTTCTGTCCTGTGCGGACAGAGCACCAGGTAGACTCATCCACCCATTTTCACAGCGGTGGACACCTCCTCGACTTCTTGTTGTTGGTCAGACTCTGATGCCCTGCGGTGTCCACGCCCACACAGCTGCCTTGCCCCTGACACACACACACACACACACACGTTAGGGATTCGTGAAACTGCAGAATGCCAAGGATAGCCAAGGTAGTGTTGAGAGTGTCCCCTGTCCTCGTAGGATCCCTCTTCCTCCTCACCTAGGGCCTCACGAGCCTCCTGCACAAGGCCCAGTGCCATTCCCAAGAATGGCCGTGTGGCTGTGGGAGGCCTCGGCATGGGTGATCGGGAACACGGAGGGAAGTCGGGGATTCTTGGCACAGGAGCGGGATGGGACCAGGGAGACCCACTCCCAAAGATTGGCAGGCCATCCCCAACTGAACGAGCGGCAGGAGGCCTGAGAGAGGGGCCAACGGGCATGGGTGATAGTTCAGAGAAACAGGGGCAGGGAGAAGCCTTGCTTCTCCTGACTGATCTCAGACGTTCTGACTGACAGCCCGGCGGGCCTGAACTTGCCCACGTGGATGCACCCCCCTGGATGTGTGCCGTGAGTTCCCCCAGGTTCCCTTCTCACCCTGCCACCCATTCCCTGGGCAAGCTGGGGCCCAGGCTCCTCTGAGCCTCAGTTTCCCCGCTGAAACTTGCCTGTCCCCCGGCACCTTCCACACACATGCCAGGACACAGCCCCTGGCTCCTCACTGACAGGCCCTCCTCTCAGTTCATTCCCTTCGGCTGCCTTCCTGCCTCGGGTAGTACTGCAGGGGATTGGGCCACAGGTCCTCAATGACGACCTGGTAGGGGAAACAGGCCAGGTGAGCATGGGGCCTGGGCCCCGTTTGCAAGCAGCTTGGGCTCGGGTATCACCCCTGCTGACGAAGACCGCAGGGGCTCCACCTCGGCGATCCTGTTAGACCCTGGGCAGCTGGGGTCACACAACCAGTTGAAGAAGTTAAGGCTGGTCGTGTCGTGCCTGCAGCTGGCAGCTCCACGTTCATAGTCCCAGAACCACTGGACTGGAGTGGAATGAGACGCCCTATATCCTGTGGGAAGAGAAATTTAGGAGAGGCTCTCCACGGCCTACAACCCACGTCCTCTCACGCTCGCTCCCTCTCAACCTCCCAAGCTCTCTCCCTCCTGGGCAGGGTCCCGCCCCTGCCCTGGGCCTCCCCCCAACTGCACACCTCCCCTCCTGCTCCCAAGTGCCCCCTTGCCCACCCCCAGCATCCTCAAAGCTCAAGTCCACTCCTACCAGCAATGCTAAGGTGATACTCTGTAATGATCACTTTGTTCTGGAAGTAGGGGTTGTTCCCAAAGAAAAACATCAACCTCGGGGGGGGGGGGGAAGATGGCGGAGAGTAGGGGATGCTATTTCAATTGGTCCCCAGAATTGAGCTGGATATCTACCAGACCACTCTGAGTACCCACAAAACCAGCCTGAGATGTAAGAAGATCTGGAACTCTACAATAGCACAGGCGGTTGGTTTTGAGGTACAAAGCAGACAGCCGCGATTCTACGGGCAGATATTGGAGGGTAAATGGCAGCAGAAGGGTGCCTGGCTGTGGGGATCCTATACCTCCAGTGAGTGACAGCCTTGCGCACTGCGGACGGGGCACAGACTCACAGACCAGTAGCATCGGGAAAGGACTTTAGGGCAGCCCCTGGGGTGGAAAACCAGACCGGCGGTGTCGCGTGCACGTGAAATGCAGCCCCCCAGACAGAAACCCAGAGCGAAGGTCACGCGCACGCGAACTGCAGCATCCGAGACAGAAACCCGGTGTGCCGGGGTCGCGCCGGTGACCTGCAACCCCAGGGATGGAAACCCTGAGTGGCGGAGTCGCACGCACACAAACTGGGAGTGGCTGGCGGTTTTAGAAGCACAAAGGACAGAGACGTGCCCCGACATGGAGATAGGACTGGGAGAGCTGCGGAGGGGTGCACAACCCAGGACGTTGCAGGTTATAGCAGCACAGACAGAAATGGAGACAGTGTGGCCTGGAGAGCTCAATGAAGAACAGACTGAGGTCTCTGCTCTGAGGCAGAGGGTTGGAAACAGTCTCTTCTCCTCTGACTCATGGGAGAGATGCAGAGAGCCACCAGGGAAAGCGCCAGAGAACAGAAGCCCCAAAGACTGATTTCCACTGAGCCCATCTCCAACCTCAGGGGCACAGGGCAACTCCACTGGAACAGGGTTGCCTGAGTAACAGCGCGTCAGACCCCTTTCACAAAAGACAGGCGGGGAAAACAGGAGGCTAGCAACCCTAAGGTCCCAAGAAAACAGGTGCATTTTGCTTGGGTTCTGGTCAATAATTTGGACTCTATACATTCCCGCAAACACCCGTCAACATAATGACTAGGAGGAGGAGCCCCCAAAACAGAAAAGACTCAGAGATTATGACTTATGCTGCAGATTTACAAATGGATGCAGACATAACCAAGATGTCGGAGACGGAATTCAGGCTACCAATTGTGAAGACAATGGCTAGAATGGAAAAATCAATTAATGGCAACATAGAGTCTCTAAGGGCAGAAATAAAATGTGAATTGGCAGAACTTAAAAATGCTATCAATGAGATCCAATCCAATATAGATAATCTAACAGCTAAAGTAACTGAGACAGAAGAGAGAATAAGCGACCTGGAAGACAATATAATAGATAAAAAGGGAAAAGAGGAGGCCAGGGACAAACAACTCAGAATCCATGAAAATAGAATCAGAGAAATAAGTGACACCATGAGGCGTTCCAATGTCAGAATAATTGGAATCCCAGAGGGAGTGGAGAGAGAGAGAGGGCTAGAAGATGTACTTGAGCAAATCGTAGCTGAGAACTTCCCTAATCTGGGGAATGAAACAAACATTCGAGTCCTAGAGGCAGAGAGGACCCCACTCAAGATCAAGGAAAACAGACCAACACCCTGGCATGTAATAGTAAAACTTGCAAATCTTAGAACCAAGGAAACCATCTTAAGGGCAGTTAGGGGGAAGAGATGCCTTACGTACAGAGGGTGGAATATCAGAATAACGTCAGAGCTATCCACAGAGACCTGGAAAGCCAGAAAGCCCTGGCAAGACATATTCAGGGTACTAAATGAGAAGAACATGCAGGCAAGAATACTTTATCCGGCAAAGCTTTCATTTAGAATGGATGGAGAGATGCAGAACTTCCACAACCAGCAGAAGTTGAGAGAATATGTGACCACTAAGCCAGCCCTGCAAGAAATATTAAGGTGGGTTCTATAAAAGGAGAAAGACCCCAAGCATGATATACAACAGAAATTTACAGGGACAATCTATAAAAACAACTTCTTCATAGGCAACATGATGACAATTAATTCATATCTTTCAATAATCACTCTCAACGTGAATGGCCTAACTGCTCCCATAAAATGGCACAGGGTTGCAGATTGGATAAAAAGATAGGACCCATCCATATGCTGTCTACAAGAGACTCATCTTGGACCTAAAGATACATCCACACTGAAAGTGAAGGCATGGAGATCTTTCTTCCATGCCAGCAGACCTCAAAAGAAAGCTGGGGTGGCAAATCTTATATCAGACAAATTAGATTTTAAACTAAAGTCTGTAATAAGAGACACAGAAGGACACTATATCATTCTTAAAGGGTCTATCCAACAAGAAGATCTAACAATTGTAAGTATCTATGCCTCCAGCATGGGAGCAGCCATCTATATAAGCCAACAGTTAACCAAAATAAAGAGTCATTTTGATAACAATACGTTCATTGTAGGAGAACTCAATACCCCACTCTCAGCAATGGACAGATCATTTAAGCAGAAAATCAACAAGGAAACCAGAGCTTTGAATGATACATTGGGCCAGATGGACCTCACAGATATTTACAGAACATTCCACCCTAAAACAACAGAATACTCATTCTTTTCGAGCGCACATGGAACTTTCTCCAGAATAGACCATATACTGGGTCACACATCTGGTCTCAACCAATACCAAAATATTGAGATTATTCCCTGCATATATTCTCAGACCACAATGCTCTAAAACTGGAAATCAACCACAAGAAAAAATTTGGCAGAAATTCAAACACTTGGAAGCTAAAGACCACTCTGCTCAAGAATGTTTAGGTCAACCAGGAAATCAAAGAAGAACTGAAACAATTCATGGAAATCAATGAGAAAGAAAACACATCAGTCCAAAACCTATGGGATACTGCAAAGGTGGTCCTGAGGGGGAAATACATAGCCATCCAAGCCTCACTCAAAAAAATAGAGAAATCCCAAATTCACCAACTAACTCTACACCTTAAAGAACTAGAGAAAAAGCAACAAACGATGCCTAAGCCACGGATTAAAAGAAAAATAATTAAAATTAGAGCAGAAATCAATGAATTAGAAACCAGAAACACAGTAGATCAGATCAATGAAACTGGAAGCTGGTTCTTTCAAAGACTTAATAAGATTGATAAACCACTGGCCAGCCTTATCCAAAAGAAAGAGAAAGGACCCAAATTAATAAAATTATGAATGAAAGGGGAGAGATCACGACGAACACCAAGGAAATAGAAACAACTATTAGAAATTATTATCAACAACTATTTGCCAATAAACTGAGCAACCTGGATGAAATGGAGGCCTTCCTGGAAACCTATAAGCTGCCAAGGCTGAAACAGGAAGATATTGACAACCTGAATAGGCCAATAACCAGTAACGAGATTGAAGCAGTGATCAAAAACTTCCCAAAAACAAGAATCCAGGGACTGATGGATTCCCTGGGGGAATTCTACCAAACATTTAAAGAAGAAATAATACCTATTCTCCTGAAGCTGGTTCAAAAAATAGAAACAGAAGGAAAACTTCCAAACTCATTCTATGAGGCCAGCA
>NW_023270162.1:0-13560 GCF_011800145.1 Mirounga leonina
TCTATTTTTTGGAACAGTTTCAGAAGAATAGGTATTAATTCTTCTTGAAATGTTTGGTAGAATTCCCCTGGGAAGCCATCTGGCCCTGGGCTTTTGTTTTTTGGGAGATTTTTGATGACTGCTTCAATTTCCTTAGTGGTTATAGGTCTGTTCAGGTTTTCTATTTCATCCTGGTTCAGTTTTGGTAGTTGATACATCTCTAGGAATGCATCCATTTCTTCCAGGTTATGTAATTTGCTGGCATAGAGTTGCTCATAATATGTTCTTATAATTGTTTGTATTTCCTTGGTGTTGGTTGTGATCTCTCCTCTTTCATTCATGATTTTGTTGATTTGGGTCATTTCTCTTCTCTTTTTGGTAAGTCTGGCCAGGGGTTTATCAATCTTGTTAATTCTTTCAAAGAACCAGCTCCTAGTTTCGTTGATCTGTTCTACTGTTCTTTTAGTTTCTATGTCATTGATTTCTGCTCTGATCTTTATTATTTCTCTTCTCCTGCTGCGTTTAGGCTTTATTTGCTGTTCTTTCTCCAGCTCCTTTAGGTGTAGGGTTAGGTTGTGTACTTGAGACCTTTCTTGTTTCTTGAGAAAGGCTTGTATTGCTATATACTTTCCTCTTAGGACTGCCTTTGCTGCATCCCAAAGATTTTGAATAGTTGTGTTGTCATTTTCATTGGTTTCCATGAATTTTTTAAATTCTTCTTTAATTTCCTGGTTGACCCATTCATTCTTCAGTAGGATGCTCTTTAGCCTCCATGTATTTGAGTTCTTTCTGACTTTCCTCTTGTGATTGAGTTCTAGTTTCAAAGCATTGTGGTCTGAAAATAGGCAGGGAATGATCCCAATCTTTTGGTACCGGTTGAGACCTGATTTATGACCTAGGATGTGATCGATTCTGGAGAATGTTCCATGGGCACTAGAGAAGAATGTGTATTCCGTTGCTTTGGGGTGGAATGTTCTGAATATGTCTGTGAAGTCCATTTGGTCCAGTGTGTCATTTAAAGTCTTTATTTCCTTGTTGATCTTTTGCTTAGACGATCTATCCATTTCAGTGAGGGGGATGTTAAAGTCCCCCACTATTATTGTATTGTTGTCGATGTGTTTCTTTGCTTTTGTTATTAATTGCCTTATATAATTGGCTGCTCCCATGTTAGGGGCATAGATATTTACAATTGTGAGATCTTCTTGTTGGATAGATCCTTTAAGTATGATATAGTGTCCTTCCTCATCTCTTATTACAGTCTTTGGTTTAAAATCTAATTTGTCTGATATAAGGATTGCTACCCCAGCTTTCTTTTGGTGTCCATTAGCATGGTAAATGGTTTTCCACCCCCTCACTTTCAATCTGGGGGTGTCTTTGGGTCTAAAATGAGTCTCTTGCAGACAGCATATCGATGGGTCTTGTTTTTTAATCCAATCTGATAGCCTGTGTCTTTTGATTGGGGCATTTCGCCCATTTACATTCAGGGTAACTATTGAAAGATAGGAATTTAGTGCCATTGTATTGCCTGTAAGGTGACTGTTACTGTATATTGTCTGTGTTCCTTTCTGGTCTATGTTGCTTTTAGGGTCTCTCTTTGCTTAGAGGACCCCTTTCAAGATTTCTTGTAGGGCTGGTTTTGTGTTTGCAAATTCCTTTAGTTTTTCTCTCCTTCAATTTTCAATGACAGCCTAGTTGGATATAGTATTCTTGGCTGCATATTTTTCTCATTTAGTGCTCTGAAGATATCCTGCCAGTCCTTTCTGGCCTGCCAGGTCTCTGTGGATAGGTCTGTTGCCAGCCTAATGTTTCTACCCTTGTAGGTTACATATCTCTTCTCCCGAGCTGCTTTCAGGATTTTCTCTTTGTCTCTGAGACTCGTAAGTTTTCCTATTAGATGTCGGGGTGTTGACCTATTTTTATTGATTTTGAGAGGGGTTCTCTGTGCTTCCTGGATTTTCATGCCTGTTTCTTTCCCCAAATTAGGGAAGTTCTCTGCTATAATTTGCTCCATTATACCTTCTGCCCCTCTCTCTCTTTCTTCTTTTTCTGGGATCCCAATTATTCTAATGTTGTTTCGTCTTATGGTATCGCTTATCTCTCGAATTCTGCCCTCGTGATCCAATAGTTGTTTATCTCTCTTTTTCTCAGCTTCTTTATTTTCCATCATTTCATCTTCTATATTACTGATTCTCTCTTCTGCCTCATTTATTCTAGCAGTTAGCACCCCCATATTTGATTGCACCTCATTAATAGCCTTTTTGATTTCTACTTGGTTGGATTTTAGTTCTTTTACTTCTCCAGAAAGGGATTCTCTAATAACTTCCATATTTTTTTCAAGCCCAGCTAGTATCTTTAAAGTGATGATTCTGAACTCTAGATCTGACATCGTACTAATGTCCGTATTGAGTAGGTCCCTGGCAGTCGGTACTCCCTCTTGTTCTTTTTGTTGAGGTGATTTTTTCCGTCTTGTCATTTTGTGCAGAGGAGAATAGATTAATGAGATAACAAAATACTAGCAGAGTAACCACGTCCCCAGAAAATATACTCTAAACAAATCAGAAAAGACCTGAGGCAGTGGGATAAGAAAGGGAAAGAGAGAAAAAAGAAAAAGAAAAAAAAGAAAAAGAAAAAGATAAAGATAAAAACAAAAACAAACAAAACAAAACAACAACAACAAAAAACCAGAATGTGATCAAATATGATCAGGATGGTATATAGATTAGTGCCACACACTAGATTTGGGGTGTATTTTGGTCTTTTAGAAGAAAGTGCCTCCCAAAATTTTAAAGAAAGAAAAATTTATATATGTACAAAAATAAGGGTTGATATGATGAAGGGATGGAATATGACTGTAAAGATGGAAATTATAAAAAATTTTATAAAGGGAATTGATAAGAAGTTGTTTGAAAAAAGAAAGAAAAGGATTTAAAAAAAGAAAAAAGAAAAAGAAAAAAAAAGGGAGAGGATGTGATCAGGCAGGGGAATAGAAAACACCATATACTAGAGATTTAGGGTATATTTTAATCTGTTAGAAGAAACTATCTCAAAATTTTAAAGAGAGAACAACTTATATATATAAGCCAAAAATATGGGTAACTACTATGAAGGGATAGAATATGACTCTAAAAATGAAAAATAAAATTTTTTTTTTAAAAAAAGGGATTGATAAGGTGTTGGTTGAAAAAGGGAAAAAGAAAAATTCAAAAAGAAATAAAAAGACAAAAAGACAGTTAAAAAAAAAATTAACTTTGAAAGACTAAAGAATCATGGTAAAAAAGCCATGAATTCTATGTGCAGTAGTCCCCTAGCGCTGGAGTTCTGCGGTTCTCATTGATCGGTAAACTTGGTCTTGGCCGGCTGTTCTCACTGATCTTCTGGGGAGGGGCCTGTTGCCGTGGTTTCCAAATATCTCTGCCGGAGGCGGAATTGCCCCGCCCTTGCCCCCTCCCGGCTAAGTAATTTGCTCGGGTTTGCTCTCTGGGGCTTTTGTTCCCTGCGAGCTTTCCGTACAGCTTTGGAGGCGGAGAGTGAAAATGGCGGCCTCCCAATCTCCGCCCCAGAGGAGCTGAGATCTCGGGGCCCGCTCCTCAGTGCGCCCCCAGAGAAAAGCCGTCAGTCACTCCCGTCTCCCCAGTCTCCGGCCGCACCCCGTGCTCGCCCGGCCTGTGACCGCGCGTTTCTATCTCTGGCCCCCGACCCCGGGTGGAGTCTCCAAACCAGGCAGATCCCTGCAGTGCATTCCCGCGTGGCTCCTCCCAGGGGAGGAAGGTGAGTCTCCCCGGATCTGCCGCTTGTTGGGTCCCTGCTGGAGGAGCAGGGGCCCGACTGTGCCGCGGATCTCGGTTTATGGCGACCCCGAGCTGAGAGCCCGCGCCTGGGCTCCGCCTCTGCAGCTGGCTTCCCTGCTCCGTTACCTGGGAGCTCTGCCGCACTCAGGCACCCCCGGTCTTTCTGTGACCCCGAGGGTCCTGAGACCACACTGTCCCGGAGGGTTCCACCCCCCGCTTAGCCACCAGAGTGACGTCCCTCGGTGGAGCAGACTTTTAAAAGTTCCGATTTTGTGCTCCGCGGCTCTATCACTTGCCAGAAGCGGCCGACGGAGGCCCCTCCCCTGCCGTCTATCCTCCCGAATATCGCCTCGGATTCACTTCTCCGCACGTCCTACCTTCCAGAAAGTGGTCGCTTTTCTGATGAGAGAGTTGTTGCTCTTCTTTTCTTCGATCTCCTGTTGAGTTCGTAGGTGTTCAGAATGGTTTGATCCCTATCCAGCTGAATTCCTGAGAGGAGACGAAATCCAGGTCTCCTACTCCTCCGCCATCTTGCTCCGCCCCCTTATTATCTTATTATTGAGCTGTATTGGTTGAGTTGTATTGAGTTGTATTATTGGTTATGTTATTATTGAGTTGTAATCTGGATACAAGCCCTTTATCATAAAAATGTTTTGGAAATCCTTACTCCTAGTCTGAGGTTTGCCTTTTTATTTTCTTAATAGTGTCTTTTGAAAAGAAAAAGTTTTAATTTTAATCAGGTTGAATTTATCAATTATCTTCTTTTATGGTTTGTTATTTTTTTGTTTTGTTTTCTCCAAGAAATCTCTGCCTTAAGGCCACAAATATTTTCTCCTATGTTTTCTTCTACCTTCTCTCTGTTAACTCTGACCAAATGTATAGGGTTGAACTTGTAAAACTAATAGTAAGTACAGTGCCACCCCACTGTGCCACAGTGGGAGGAGATGAAATGGACATTATATACTTGGTAACTGACACTGATCCACTTTGTTATGTGAAGTAACACTAGCCTGAAGAATAGAAAAGAAACACTTCACCATTTTCTAATTTCCTTTTCTGGGCTCCAAGAATCAAAGACTAAGCAACCAAATATGGGGGGCTGGGCATCTCTGAGCCCTTTCTTCCCCTCAATCACATTCACTGGTGTCTCTGACATGGCAAAGACAAAAGAAGGTGGATAAAGACCTTTATACCCCAGAAAGCAGATTCAGTATTGGGGAAAAAAACTGGGAGAAGAGCAGTCATGGGGAAGGTGATTTCTGGATTCACTTGCCCCTTCTGATAAAGAGATCAGTCCTCCTCTTTGTGGGGAGAACATGAATTTCTTCCTCCACAGCAGTCACATCAGATGGAGGGATGGTGTCAGATAGTCTGCAGAGGGATGGGGGCTCTGAACATCCATTACTCCGCCTGCTTAAGCCACAGAAAAAGGGTTCCCACCAGCGGGGTGGTGAGGACAAACAATGAGAATCTGCCTGTTCTGTTTGCAGGAAACACCAGTCCTGGAGAGATCTCTCCTCTTTTTTAAAGGTCAGTAAATTGTTCTAAAGGTAGAACAATTTACCATATTAAAAATAAGGAGAATGACACTCTGAAGGCTGAGAAAAATAAATTATCAGAAGAGAAAAATCAGCCAGTGTTGACTATTTCCCTAACCACCATCTCCTACCTTCTTCCTTTCTGGCAGAACCCTCAAATTAGTTTAGGTATCCACACATTTTCCATGTGACTCAGGTGGATGACCCACCCTATTCCTAGATCTAGAGGCAAATCCTGATTTCTTTGAGCCAATCAGGTGCTCTTAACCTCTTTGCCAATTTTTCAAAAATTTTTAGTGAGATAGGACGGGGTTTCTATTAAGGGGCTTCTGGGAAAAGTTCCCTTGCTTCTAAGATTATTCCAGTTGCCCCTCTCTCCCATTGGACATTACACCATTTGTGGGTTTGAGGCTTGGAACTACTAAAGCAATCCTGTATCCATGAGGATAGCCAAGCTGTAGGCAATGCCAACATGACAGGGCAAAGTGGGGAGCTTATCAGGACTTGGGTCCTTGATGACACTCTTGGGCATCTCATTCACCCAACCCTGGAGCCTACTCTAACTCTTGCCTTCCAGTTCTGTGAGTGAACACATTTATTTATTGTTTAAGCCAATTTGTTTTTTTCCCCATCACTGGTAACTCAACCTACACAGCAGAAAACAGAAATGCCTTTTAGATTGCATGCATTTTATTGGAAACACAATGCAAGAAAACACAGAAGAATAAAAGAAGCAGAAGATGAATGAGAACAGATTTTTCAAAATGTGGGTCAAGAAGCAACTAGGAAAAAAACTCACTGGGTGAGAAAAGGGAAGATTGTAAGGAAACCAAAATGCAATAAGCATTATTAAAGTGGACACTGGAGTCTGTAATGAGAATAAGCAACAGGCAGAGACTTGAGGTTTAACCTGCAGGGGACTGAGAACCAGGAGACTTCCATGTCCTGCGTACCTATCTGCTCAAGCGTGCTCACGTGTTCGGGCACCAAAAAGTCATTTTCAGAGAACAGAAAACAGACACAGAAAAGACAGATAACTGGTGTTACTAAAGAAGATAACAGAATAAATGACACAGAAGCAATAATAAGGGGTATTTGTAAAAATAGCTCTTTGGCAGAATAAAAACAGCAATCTTCAAATGTAAAAAGTTCTCTGTGTACAGCTTAAAAGAGAACAAATCTCCTGATGCTTCTGCTTAAATACTAAGGATGAAGAAGCACTTAGATAAACATCTAGGCTAGAAAAAAAATGGTTATATATAAAGGAAAAGAAACTATGCTAACTCTATTTTCTGTTGCCCAAATTTAAATGCCAGAAAGTAACGGAAGAAAGTTTTTGAGGGAAAAAGGCTGTGACCCCCCAAATTATACACTGACATAAGTTGTTTTTTCATTTGTGAAGCTCTAGAAAGACATCCCCTGCTACACAAAGACTCAGAAATTATATCTGCTTTGATTCTTTTCCAGAGGCTTGGGGAGGTGGAGAAATAAGGGGAAAAAAATAAAAAGTAAAAACCCTGTGAGATTGAAGGAAATCATGTTATAAGATAATTGATTTGTTCAACACTGAAGCCAGTTAAACATAGATAGGAGCAGAAAAATCAAAACAAATATGAATAAAAAAGAATGAACTACAAAAAAGAATTCTTAAAGAGAACATACGTAAAAATGTCTGACATAAAAATTCTTGGCTAAAATCTGAAATTTTACCAACAAAAAGGAGTGGATGACTGATACATCACCAGAAGTAAAAGTGTTAACAACTGCTTCATCTTTCATACATCATGGATAGCTGACACATACTATTTTAGTTTTGATCTTAGTTCAAGGATCTAACTTCAAGCATGGATGTGCATATCTAAGTGTGTGTGTGTGTGTGTGTGTGTGTTTAAGCTGAAGGTATCAATTAGTAGAATAAAAACAAGGGTGGACAGCTTTCAAACAGAGGCAAAAACCAAGCAAAACAAAGCAAACCCTGGGTCTGGGGTCCACAGTTAGACAACTTGGGTGATAAACAAACTGCAAACATAGAAACCAACAATACAAAACATTACAAAACCTCCTGTTCTGACAAGCAAATGAGAAACCATGCTATGGAGGTATTTTCATAATCCAAGACACATGAATTCCCCCAGAACCAAACCGCTTCCACTAACAATGAACTCAGAGTGGGAAAATAAAACATAAAGAAAGACAAGCCATGTGAGGAAGCTCATGCCTGTGAGGGCGAGGTGGAGGACATGGTACCAAGAGAAATATGCCTCCCAAGAATTGAAAATAATACAACCACCAAAGAGGCCATAAAATAAAGACATTTAGATTAATTAAAGAGAAAATGGGAGGACTTGGAACCACAGCAATAATGCAGCACATCATGGGAAAAGGATGAATGGATTTGAAAAGTACAAACTTCACTTTGAGAGATGAAAAATAGTCATTGAAAGTAGAAAATAATAAATATAAGAACAGCTGTTAATGGAACACAATGGAAGATAAACACAGAGACTGATGAAAAGCAAAAGCTGGTTTTTTCCTTTGAAAACATCAATAAATTAGACAAACTTCTGCCAAACATGATTAAGAAAAAAAAAAGAGACACAAATAAGCCACTTGGCAGTTGCTAGAGATTGGTGGAGCACTTTTATTGCATGTGGACTGGCAAGTGAGTAAATGCCTGGGAAGACCAGGAAGCCCATCTGAAGACTACGATGGATGTGGCCGGGGCCGGAAGTGCCGTATCAGCCCATCACCGGGGCACCAGCGTTTTTTATTTTATTTTATTTTATTATTTATTTATTTATTTATTTTTAAAAGATTTTATTTATTTATTTGAGAGAGAGAATGAGATAGAGAGAGCATGAGGGGGGGAGGGTCAGAGGGAGAAGCAGACTCCCCACTGAGCAGGGAGCCCAATGCGGGACTCAATCCCAGGACCCCAGGATCATGACCTGAGCCGAAGGCAGTCATTTAACCAACTGAGCCACCCAGGCGCCCCACCAGCGTTTTTTAAACACGAGGTTTTATTTTGAGATAACTGTAAATTCACATGCAGTCTTGAGAAATAATGCAGAGAGGTCCCTTACACCTTTCCTGTGGTTTTCTCCAACATCAATGTCTTGTAGAACCACAGCACCACCTCACAGTCAGGAAGCCGACGTAGACACAGTCACTGAATGTATTCAGATTCCACCCGTTTCCACACACTTGTGCATGCGCGAGCGTGTTTCCTTCTCTACAATGTTATTACATATGTAGATTCCTGTGACTACTACCACAGCCAAAATGCAGAAGCAGTTTGGGTGCAACAATCCTTCGCATAAGAGAACACTAGCCTTTGAGTTCCTCTATTGTCTCTGGGCTGAGGGCTGGTTACTGGACCCTGCGTGACTATTGCAGTAATTAAAAAAACCTTTCCTGATGCTCCTATACCCCAGAGGCCCACAGGGCAGCCCTAGGGGCTGTGCATGTTGTGCACTGCTAAAGGTTGGAATGTGTCATTCATGTGATAGCCTTTCTCTTATGACCCACGCCCTGTTAATTAAGCTCCACCGTCTTTTCCTGTTTAAGTCACTAGTTACTGGGTTCACTGTGTTCATTTTTTTGGTGAATCATACAGTGGAAAGGTTCACCTATGCAGTCTAGAAGGAAAGGGATAAGTGAATTCTATTCTGTGGACTTATTGTCCACAATGGGCCAGAGTTAGGAAGGGAGACCTCTGTTCAGAGTCTCTTCTGTGGGTCAAAGGATGGGACCCGTGATGAGTTTTGTATCAAAGGAATGGACTACTTGAACTTTGACTAGCAGAAAAATACCACATAAACAGACAATGAGATATGTACCTAAACACTTCTGTAAACAGATGATAAATCTGGTAGAAAAATTGGCCGGGAAGGAATGGGTTTCTGGGGAGTGTATTACTTGTCAGATGAGAATGGTGTCTATAAAAGTAAGAAGAAAATGAGGTCACTTAATGTTAGATCAGTATTATTGTGAAGTTCTTTAATATTATCCGTAAGGAGGGTGGAGCAAGATGACAGAGGAGTAGGAGACCTGGATTTCCTCTGGTCCCAGGAACTCAGCTGGATAGGGATCAAACCATTCTGAACACCTACGAACTCAACAGGAGATCGAAGAAAAGAATAGCAGCAACTCTCTGAACAGAAAAGCAAGCACTTTCTGGAAGGTAGGATGTGTGGAGAAGTGAATCTGAGGCAATATTCGGGAGGATAGATGGCGGGGGAGGGGGCCTCCGTCGGCCGCTTCTAGCAAGTGATAGAGCAGCGGAGCACAAAATCAGAACTTTTAGAAGTTGGATCCACTGAGGGACATCGCTCCAGTGGCTAAGCGGGGGGTGAAACCCTCATGGGACAGTGTGGTCTCAGGACCCTCGGGTCACAGAAAAACCGGGGGTACCTGAGTGTGGCAGAGCTCCCAGGTATCGGAGTGGGGAAGCCGGCTGCAGAGATGGAGCGGAGGCGCGGGCTCACAGCTCAGGGTTGCCATAAACTGTTGATCCGCCAGCAGGGACCCAAGAAGTGGCAGATCCAGGGAGACTCCCCTTCCTGCCCCGGGAGGAGTGGCGTGGGAGCACACCGCAGGGATCTGCTGGGTTTGGAGATGCCACACGGGGTCATGCGCCAGAGATAGAAACGCTCAGTGACAGGCCAGGTGAGCATGGAGTGAGGCTGGAGATCGGGGAGACGGGAGTGACTGACTGCTTTTCTTTGGGGGCGCACTGAGGAGCGGGGCCCCGAGTTCTTGGCTCCTCCAGGGCAGAGATTGGGAGGCCACCATTTTCACTCTTGTCCTCCAAAGCTGTAGGGAAAGCTTGCAGGGAACAAAGCTCCCGAGAGCAAACCCAAGCAGATTACTTAGCCGGGAGGGGGCAAGGGCAGGGCAATTCCACCTCCGGCAAAGACTTTTGGGAACCACGGCAACAGGCCCCTCCCCCAGATGATCAGCAAGAACAGCCAGCCAAGACCAAGTTTACCGATCAATGAGAATGGCAGAACTCCAGTGCTAGGGGAATACTGCACAAAGAATTCATGGCGTTTTCCCCCCGATTCTGTAGTCTTTCAAAGTTAATTTTTTAAATTTTCTTTATTTTTTCTTTTCTATTTTTTTTAAAATTTTTCCTTTTCTCTTTTTCATCCGACATCTTATCAATTCCGCTTTTTAAAATCTTTTATAATTTTCATTTTTTGAGTCGTATTCTATCCCTTCATAGTAGTTAACCTTGTTTTTGTATATATATGTTTTTCTCTCTTTAAAATTTTGGGATACAGTTTCTTCTAACAGACCAAAATATGCCCTAAATCTCTAGTGTATGGCTCTGTTCTAGTCTCCCACCTGATCACATTCCCTTTTTTCAGTTTTTCTTCTTTCTTATTTCAACCAACTTCTTTTCTTATCAATTCCTTTCTTAAAATCCTTTTTAATTTTCATCTTTACAGTCATATTCCATCCCTTCATCATATTTACCCTTATTTTTGTGTGTATATAAGTGTTTCTTTAAAGTTTTGGGAGGCAGTTTCTTCTAACAGACCAAAACACACCCAAAATCTAGTGTGTGGCTCTGTTCTATTCAACAGCCTGATCATGTTCTTTTTTTTTTTTCCCCCTTTCTTCCCTATCCCCCTCCCCCTGGTTTCAGGTCTTTTCTGATTTGTTTAGTGTATATTGTTCTGGGGTCTTTGTTACGCTTTTAGCATTTTGTTCTCTCGTTCATCTAGTCTCCTCTGGACAAAATGGCAAAACAGAAAAACTCACCTCAAAAAAAAAGGAACAAGAGGCAGTACCAACTGCCAGGGACCTAATCAATACGGACATTAGTAAGATATTGGAACTAGAGTTCAGAATGATGATTATAAAGATAGTAGCTGGGCTTGAAAAAAGCACAGAAGATATCAGAGAATCCCTTTCTGGATAAGTAAAAGAACTAAAATCTAACCAAGTCAAAATAAAAAAAGCTATTAATGAGGTGCAATCAAAAATGGAGGCTCTAACTGCTAGGATAAATGAGGCAGAAGAGAAATTAGTGATATCGAAGACCAAATGATGGAGAATAAAGAAGCTAGGAAAAAGAGGGATAAACAGGGGGGCGGAGCAAGATGGCAGAGGAATAAGAGACCTGGATTTTGCCTGGTCTCAGGAATTCAGCTGGATAGGGATCAAACCATTCTGAACACCTACAAACTCAACAGGAGATTGAAGAAAAGAATAGCAACAACTCTCTGAACAGAAAAACGACCACTTTCTGGAAGGTAGGACGTGCGGAGAAGTGAATCTGAGGCAATATTCGGGAGGATAGGCGGCGGGGGAGGGGCCTCCGTCGGCTACTTCTGGCAAGTGATAGAGCCATGGAGCACAAAATCGGAACTTTTAGAAGTCGGCTCCACTGAGGGACGTCACTCCGGTGGCTAAGCTGGGGGTGGAAACCTCGCGGGACAGTGTGGTCTCAGGACCCTCAGGGTCACACAAAGACCAGGGGTGCCTGAGTGCAGCAGAGCTCCCAGGTATCAGAGCGGGGAAGCCGGCTGCAGAGATGGAGCCCAGGTGCGGGCTCTCAGCTCGGGGTTGCCATAAACCGTGATCTGCGGCACAGTCGGGCCACTGCTCCTCCAGCAGGGACCCAACAAGCGGCAGATCTGGGGAGACTCACCTTCTTCCCTTGGGAGGAGAGGCGTGGGAGTGCACCGCAGGGATCTGCTGGGTTTGGAGACTCCACACACGGTCGGGTGCCAGAGATAGAAATGCGCGGTCATAGGCCAGGTGAGCATGGAGTGTGGCCGGAGACTGGGGAGACGGGAGTGACTGACGGCTTTTCTCTGGGGGCTCACTGAGGAGTGGGGCCCTGAGTTCTCGGCTCCTCCGAGGTGGAGATTAGGAGGCCACCACTTTCACTCTCTGCCTCCAAAGCTGTAGGGAAAGCTTGCAGGGAACAAAAGCTCCCGAGAGCAAACCCGAGCAGATTACTTAGCCCAGACCAGAAAGGGCGGGGCAATTCCGCCTCCGGCAAAGACATTTGGGAACCACGGCAACAGGCCCCTCCCCCGGAAGATCAGCGAGAACAGCCAGCCAAGACCAAGTTTACCTATCAATGAGAACGGCAGAACTCCAGAGCTAGGAGAATACTGCACATAGAATTCATGGCTTTTTTACCATGATTCTTTAGTCTTTAAAAGTTAAATTTTTTTTTAACAGTCTTTTTTTTTTTTTTGAATTTTTCTTTTTCCCTTTTTCAACCAACATCTTATCAATTCCTTTTTTAAAAAACATTTTTATTTTTCATTTTTAGAGTCATATTCTATCCCTTCATAGTAGTTACCCGTATTTTTGGCAGATATATATAAGTCATACTCTCTTTAAAATTTTGAGATAGTTTCTTCTAACAGATTAAAATATACCCTAAATCTCTAGTGTATGGTTTTTTTCTACTCCCCTGCCTGATCACATTCTCTCCCTTTTTTTTTCTTTTTCTTTTTTTAAAATCCTCTTCTTTCTTTTTTCAAACAACTTATCAATTACTTTTATAAAATTTTTTATAATTTCCATCTTTACAGTCACATTCCATCCTTCATCATATCAACCCTTATTTTTGTACATATATAAGTTTTTCTTTCTTTAAAATTTTGGCAGGCACTTTCTTCTAAAACACCAAAATACACCCCAAATCTAATGTGTGGCACTGATCTATATACCAGCCTGGTCATATTTGATCATATTCTGGTTTTTTTTTTGCTCTGTTTTTGTTTGTTTTTATCTTTATCTTTTTCTTTTTTCTCTTTCCCTTTCTTTTCCCACTGCTTCAGGTCTTTTCTGATTTGTTTAGAGTATATTTTCTGGGGATGTCGTTACCCTGTTAGCATTTTGTTCTCTCACTTATCTATTCTCCTCTCGACAAAATGACAAGATGAAAAAAATCACCTCAACAAAAAGAACAAGAGGTAATACCGACTGCCAGGGACCTACTCAATACGGACATTAGTACGATGTCGGATCTAGAGTTCAGAATCATCACTTTAAAGATACTAGCTAGGCTTGAAAATAGCATGGAAGTTATTAGAGAAACCCTTTCTGGAGAAGTAAAAGAACTAAAATCCAACCAAGTAGAAATCAAAAAGGCTATTAATGAGGTGCAATCAAATATGGGGGTGCTAACTGCTAGGATAAATGAGGCAGAAGAGAGAATCAGTGATATAGAAGACCAAATGATGGAAAATAAAGAAGCTGAGAAAAAGAGAGATAAACAACTA
>NW_023270163.1:0-43979 GCF_011800145.1 Mirounga leonina
TGACCAAGACATTCATTTCAGTTTTCAGAATACACAATGCTGGGCTCCTGAACAAAATATTCAATGGAACATTTACCTCTCCTACTGGTCTCAGGCTGCAGGTGCCATAATAGCTTACATAAATAAGTCTAAATTAAGTTAAATATACCATGAAATATTTTCATTATCAGTCAAACATGAGGAATGAATTGGAATAGACTATGACTCATGGACAAACAAATATTGTATATATTTAAGGTGTACACTTTAATGTTTTGATATATATATAGTGAGATAATCACAACCATCTAATTATTCGTGTAGTTACTATTGTTTTTTTGTTTGTTTGTTTGACTCTATTTTTGATGTATAACTCGTGAGTAATAATCCTTTTTGTACCCTCTTGGTCTATGAGTGCCATCATTAGTCTTGAAATTCAAACCAAATTTTGATTTTGAGGGTATACACCCTACTTCTGTAAGGTGACAACAAGCTCATATACTCCACAGAAAATTAATGCTATAAATGGAGAGAGAGAAAGAGAGAGATTAGGCATGTGGGTATGGCACTTTAAGGATACCAATATTTCAGGAAACAAGTATGTCTTGCGTGCGTAGTATGTACCAGACACTGTTCTAGGTCCTGGGCTTACAGTGAAGAACATAAGGTCTATAGTTCCTGCTGCCAAGTAATTACATTTATATGGATGAAGAAGTAGTTAAGAGTGTTGGTGTGGGGCAGAGGACAGCTGCTTCAGCCAACAGTTGTGAGGAAATCTCTGAGGAGCTGATAACCCCCCTCAAAATCAATAAAGATAGGTGAACACCACAGCATCTAATAGTAAAACTTATGAGTCTCAGAGACAAAGAGAAAATCCTGAGGGCAGCTCAGGAGAAGAGATCTGTAACCTACAATGGTAGAAACATTAGACTGGCAACAGGCATATCCACAGAGACCTGGCAGGCCAGAAAGGACTGGAATGATATATTCAGATCACTAAATGAGAAAAATATGCAGCCAAGAATACTATATCCAGCTAGTCTGTCATTGAAAATAGAAGGAGAGATAAAAAGCTTCCAGGACAAACAAAAACTAAAGGAATTTGCAAACACAAAACCAGCCCTACAAGAAATCTTGAAAGGGGTCGTCTAAGCAAAGAGAGAGCCTAGAAGTAACATAGACCAGAAAGGAACACAGACCATATACAATAACAGTCACCTTACAGGCAATACAGTGGGGCATGAATGTAAATGACCCAATAAAAAGACACAGGGTATCAGATTATATAAAAAAAACAAGACCCATCAAAATGCTGTCAGCAAGAGACTCATTTTAGACCCCAAGACACATCCAGATTGAAAGTGAGGGGGTGGAAAACGATTTACCATACTAATGGACACCAAAAGAAAGCTGGTGTGGCAATCCTTGTATCAGACAAATTAGATTTTAAACCAAAGACTATAATAAGAGAGGAGGAAGGACACTATATCCTACTTAAAGGGTCTATCCAACAAGAAGATCTAACAATTGTAAATATCTATGCCCCTAACATGGGAGCAGCCAATTATTTAAGCCAATTAATAACAAAAGCAAAGAAACACATTGACAACAATACAATAATAATGGGGGACTTTAACACCCCCCTCACTGAAATGGACAGATCGTCTAAGCAAAAGATCAGCAAGGAAATAAAGGCTTTAAGACACACTGGACCAGATGGACTTCATTGATATATTGAGAACATTCCATCCCAAAGCAACAGAATACACATTCTTCTTTAGTGCCCATGGAACATACTCCAGAATAAATCACATCGTAGGTCACAAATCAGGTCTCAACCGGTACCAAAAGATTGGGATCATTCCCTGTGTATTTTTAGACCACAATGCTTTGAAACTAGAACCCAATCACAAGAGGAAAGTCGGAAAGAACTCAAATACATGGAGGCTAAAGAGCATCCTACTAAAGAATGAATGGGCCAGCCAGGAAATTAAAGAAAAATTTAAAAAATTCATGGAAACCAATGAAAATGAAAACACAACTGTTCAAAATCTTTGTGATGCAGCAAAGGCAGTCCTAAGAGGAAAGTATATATCAATACAAGCCTTTCTCAAGAAACAAGAAAGGTCTCAAATACACAACCTAACCCTATACCTAAGGGAGCTGGAGAAAGAACAGCAAATAAAGCCTAAACCCAGCAGGAGAAGAGAAAAAATAAAGATCAGAGCAGAAATCAATGAAATAGAAACCAAAAGAACAGTAGAACAGATCAATGAAACTAGGAGCTGGTTCTTTGAAAGAATTAACAAGATTGATAAACCCCTGGCCAGACTTATCAAAAAGAAAAGAGAAAGGACCCAAATAAATAAAATCATGCATTAAAGAGGAGAGATCACAACCAACACTGAAGAAATACAAACAATTATAAGAACATATTACGAGCAACTCTATGCCAGCAAATTAGATAATCTGGAAGAAATGGATGCATTCCTAGAGATGTATCAACTACCAAAACTGAACCAGGAAGAAGTAGAAAACCTGAACAGACCCATAACCACTAAGGAAATTGCAACAGTCATCAAAAATCTCCCAAGAAAAAAGAGCCCAGGGCCAGATGGCTTCCCAGGGGAATTCTACCAAACATTTAAAGAAGAACTAATACCTATTCTTCTGAAACTGTTCCAAAAAATAGAAACGGAAGGAAAACTTCCAAACTCATCTTATGAGGCCAGCATTACCTTGATCCCCAAATCAGACAAAGACCCCATCAAAAAGGAGAATTACAGACCAACATCCTTGATGAACATGGATGCAAAAGTTCTCACCAACATACTAGCCAATAGGGTCCAACAGTACATTAAAAGGATTATTCACCACAACCAAGTGGGATTTATCCAGGTGCTGCAAGGTTGGTTCAACATCTGCAAATCAATCCATGTGATACATTAATAAAAGAAAGAACAAGAACCATATGATCCTCTCAATGGATGCAGAAAAAGCATTTGACAAAGTACAGCATCCTTTCTTGATCAAAACTCTTCAGAGTATAGGGATAGAGGGTACATACCTCAATATCATAAAGGCCATCCATGAAAAACCCACAGCGAATATCATTCTCAATGGGGAAAAACTGAGAGCTTTCGCCCTAAGGTCAGGAATGCGGCAGGGATGTCCACTATCACCACTGCTATTCAACATAGTATTAGAAGTCCTAGCCACAGCAATCAGACAACAAAAAGAAATAAAAGTCATCCAAATTGGCAAAGAAGAAGTCAAACTCTCACTCTTTGCAGATGTTATAGTACTTTATGTGGAAAACCCAAAAGAATCCACCCCAAAACTGCTA
Source organism: Mirounga leonina (assembly GCF_011800145.1). Classification (NCBI taxonomy): domain Eukaryota; kingdom Metazoa; phylum Chordata; class Mammalia; order Carnivora; family Phocidae; genus Mirounga; species Mirounga leonina. Next base: position 3,326 of record NW_023270163.1, read on the forward strand.
GAACTCTTACAGGAATTCAGTAAAGTGGCAGGATATAAAATCAATGCACAGAAATCAGTGGCATTCCTATACACCACCAACAAGACAGAAGAAAGAGAAATTAAGGAGTCGATCCCATTTACTATTGCACCCAAAACCATAAGATACCTAGGAATGAATCTAACCAAAGAGGCAAAGAATCTGTACTCAGAAAACTATAAAATACTCATGAAAGAAATTGAGGAAGACACAAAGAAATGGAAAAATGTTCCATGCTCATGGATTGGAAGAACAAATATTGTGAAGATGTCAATGCCACCTAGAGCAATCTACACATTCAATGCAATCCCTATCAAAATACCATCCACTTTTGTCAGAGAAATGGAACAAATAATCCTAGAATTTGTATGGAACCAGAAAAGACCCCGAATAGCCAGAGGAATATTGAAAAAGAAAAGCAAAGCTGGCGGCATCACAGTTCCGGACTTCAAGCTCTATTACAAAGCTGTCATCCTCAAGAAAGTATGGTACTGGCACAGAAACAGACATATAGATCAATGGAACATTATAGAGAGCCCAGAAATGGACCCTCAACTCTATGGTCAACTCATCTTTGACAAAGCAGGAAAGAATGTCTAATGGAAAAAGTCTCTTCAACAAATGGTGTTGGGAAAATTGGACAGCCACATGCAGAAGAATGAAACTGGACCATTTCCTTACACCACACACAAAAACAGACTCAAAATGGATGAAAGACCTCAATGTGAGACAGGAATCCATCAAAATACTCGAGGAGAACACAGGCAGCAACTTCTTCAACCTCAGCCGCAGCAACTTCTTCCTAGAAACATCACCAAAGGCAAGGGAAGTAAGGGCAAAAATGAACTATTGGGATTTCATCAAGATAAAAAGCTTTTGCATAGCAAAAGAAACAGTCAACAAAACCAAAAGACAACTGAGAGAATGGGAGAAGATATTTGCAAATGACATATCAGATAAAGGGCTAGTATCCAAAATCTATAAAGAACTTATCTAACTCAACACCCAAAGAACAAATGATCCAATCAAGAAATGGGCAGAAGACATGAACAGACATTTTTCCAAAGAAGACATCCAAATGGCCAACAGACACATGAAAAATTGCTCAAGATCGCTCGGCATCAGGGAAATCCAAATCAAAACCTCAATGAGATACCACCTCACACCAGTCAGAATGGCTAAAATTAACAAGTCAGGAAATGACAGATGTTGGCAGGGATGCAGAGAAAGGGGGACCCTCCTACACTGTTGGTGGGAATGCAAGCTGGTGCAGCTACTCTAGAAAACAGTATGGAGCTTCCTCAAAAAGTTGAAAATAGAGCTACCCTACAACCCAGCAATTGCACTACTGGGTATTTACCACAAAGATATAAATGTAGGGATCCTAAGGGGTACATGCACACCAATGTTTATAGCAGCAATGTCCACAATAGCTAAACTATAGAAAGAGCTAAGATGTCCATCGACAGACGAATGGATAAAGAAGAGGTGGTATATATATACAATGGAATATTATGCAGCCATCAAAAGGAGTGAAATCTTACCATTTGCAATGACATGGATGGAACTGGAGGGTATTATGCTGAGTGAAATAAGTCAATCAGAGAAAGACACATCTCATATGATCTCCCTGATATGAGGAATTCTTAATCTCAGGAAACAAACTGAGGGTTGCTGGAATGGTGGGAGATGGGAGGGATGGGGTGGCTGGGTGATGGACATTGGGGAGGGTATGTGCTATGGTAAGCACTGTGAATTGTGTGATTGATGGATCACAGACCTGTACCTCTGAAACAAATAATACATTATATGTTAAAAAAAAAATTAGAAGATAGTAGGAAGGGAAAAATGAAGAGGGGGAAATCGGAGGAGGAGACGAATCATGAGAGACTATGGACTCTGAGAAACAACCTGAAGGTTCTAGAGGGGAGGAGGGTGGAGGGTGAGTTAGCCTGGTGATGGATATTAAAGAGGGCACATACTGAATGGAGCACTGGGTGTTATACGCAAACAATGAATCATGGAACACTACATCCAAAACTAATTATGTAAATTATGGTGATTAACATAACATAATAAAAAAAAAAGAAATATATAGGAAGGAAACAAAGGAAAACTGTCATGCAGGCTAGGGCTTTGTGATTGTTTTGAGGTAAGAGTTTGAGAAGAGATGGGAGATGAATTAATGAGTAAAAGGGGTTATTATGAATTGGACCCCTTTTTTGTTTTCTGAATAATACAAGTGAATGATTCATTTTGTTTTGTTCACTAGACTAAGTTTACCTTGCCATAGGACTAGTCCAGATGTGGACCATGGGGACTCCAGGTTATATTAGTATCACACTCCCAACCCACAATGTGCATGTTTTTGACTGGTTTTATATATGGGTGAATCCACATACAAAATGATAATGGCTTTTGAATCTGGTTTCCATAAGACATGATTTATTCCCTCATTAATTCAACAAGTAATTATTGAAAACCAATTCTGTTCTAAGCCCTGTGGTAGATGCTGGATGAATAAAAAAAAATGATGATCCCTGATTTCATGGAATTTATAGCCCCGGCAGGGAGATAGATATTTAATGATTACGCACACATGGATATGGATATTTACAATTTGTGGTAACTCCTATGAGGAGAAAGTACATGAAATTATGAGAGAAAAGCATGCCAGACCTAAATCAAATGGATGGGGGTGGTCAGGGAAGCCATGTCCAAGGAAATGATTTAAAACTAAGACCTAAAATCTGAGTAGAAGTTACCCATATGATGGAAGTACCAGTTAAAAGATATTCTGCGCATGCACAAGTTCTAAACTGGGAAAGAGTTGTGTTCTTTTGAGAAATTAAAAGCATCAAGGGCTAGATCACAGCAAGTGAGAAGGATATGTAGCTGAAGAGGTGGGCAGGGGCAAGATTATCCAGATCATGTTAAAAACTTTTAAGAATATTTTATCCTGTGTCCACATGAGAGGTATTCAAAGGTGCATTTGAGAGTCTGTTTCATCCCCTACTCCAGGTGAACTCCTAAACATTCAAGAACCAATTAAGTACCAGCATTCCAGAAGACCAGAGTTAAGTAACATCTAGATTTTGAGTGACCTCACTCTCAGGGACTTATGTGTAATTTTGCTAGGTGATAAGACAAGTGACATTCTGTAATAACCTGTCTCCTAATCCAACAATGTACAATAAAAACTAGCTAGAGAGGGTGAGTGGTCTGTGATCATAAAACAGGTTTTCTGGGGGGAAATCCATACGTTATCTACTACTATGCTCTGTGTGCTTTTCCTTCCTTTAATTAGGCACGATGTTCTCAGGTTAAAGATGTAGAAGCTGAGGGTCATGGAGATGGAATGACCTTATCACCATTAATGGGAGAGTTGATTTAATACTTCTCAGTTGAGAACTCTTGTTTCTAGAATACCCTGTCAATCAGATAATAATAATTATTGAGCCATTGAGCCATTCATTTGTTCCCCAAATATTAACTAAATAAATATTTAATTAATGAAAAACAGTTGGGAACTAAGACTACACTCAAGAACAACTGAACATTTTCCTAGATCCTTCAGAGCTATAACAAAGCCCTAGCATGCTTTAAAAAAATAAAATATTAGCTATACAAGCCTAAGTACCTATCTAGAATGAAATCTTTAAAAATCCCTGAGGGAAGTATTCTTTCTTTTGGGGGGAGGGCTTAGTATAAGAGACATGCCTAGTGGATTCAACTTAGTCCTTCTGTCCATTTAACAGCTTTTTGTTAAGCTCATAATGTGTGCATAGCACTATCATTGGTATTAATATCACCAATATATGTGCAATGAGATTAAATGAATAGCAAGTTTCATTTTGGTGAAAGTTTAAAAAATCAGTCCCTCATCTGAAATGCCTGGTTCCTAATATATTCTACAACTCATAATCTCAAGGGAATTCAGTTTTCAATCATACACAGGTACAAAGTGTAACAAGCAACATGAAGCAGATGCCTTTAAAAATCTCATATCCATTTCATGAACCATGTATAAAACCAGTAGATAAATTGAAAAGAGTTAATTTTAGGACTTGTGATATCCTCTAAAATCCATGCACAAGGAAGAGAAGTCTTTGGGATAGTATCTTTCTTTCTATTCTCCCATTTATGGCTTGAATATTTTCTACAAGCATATTTGAAATAGAACTATGGGAGAAGTTGAAAGAAAAAGTAGACAGTGCATCTGAGTCAGCTGCTGGAACATCAGTGGATGTTTTCCAAACCTCTAAAAGACCATCTGGACCAATAACAGTATTGATCAGTGCTCAATACAACACTGTGGAGAATGCTCTAGTGGTCCTGGATGTTTTAGATGGACATCAGGCCGGGCCCTTGGCCCAGCATTCATGAGAGATGCACCCATGACCTTGTGGTCTTGTGGCTAGGTGAATCCATTTTTGTTAGTCGGCTTTGGTTTTTCAGAAATGAGGGAGGGGAAAAATGAGCCCAAATAGTATCCACACTATCATTGTAGACAATGGAGCATATCTCTGTGAAGGAGTTTCAGAGCCTGAAGAAAGCTGATCATGACCAGAGGTGAGACAAATTTAGTGTTGCAGAATTTAGAAGATCTTTTATCTACAGTATTTAAAAGTGTTTCCACTAAAGTTTCAGAAACTTTCCAGAGTGGAAATATCAATATATTTGAAAAAGAGGGTGCAGTCCTTTCCTGTACCTTAATTTTGAGTCCACTGAATACCACAACTGAAGGAGCAGTTTTTAAAATAAAATTATATTATAATTTGGCCATCATTATTGTTACATCTATGCCAGGAAGAGACAAGAGAAGTTAATGCAAATATAAAGACTCTAACCCTGATAAAACTTTGGTGTATCTGTCCAGTGGTTCTGAACATGGGTTAGGAGTCCCTTGGAGAATTTCATGAAAGCCACCCAGCCAACCAGTAGTTCATGCACTGAATTTTGCATACAATTTCAGGGGATCAGAGAACCTTGATATGTGCTTAAGTCAACCCATAGCTCTCAAGTTAAGAACTCTTTGGCTAAATAATAAAAACATTATACTGTAGTTGTGAAAAAGTCAGGAGGTTTGGGCATTGATTTTTTTTTTTTTAGATTTTATTTATTTATTTGACAGAGGGAGAGACACAGAGAGAGAGGGAACACAAGCAGGGTGAGTGGGAGAGGGAGAAGCAGGCCTCCCGCAGAGCGGGGAGCCCGATGTGGGGCTCGATCCCGGGATCATGACCTGAGCCGAAGGCAGACACCTAACGACTGAACCATCCAGGCGCTAGGCTCTAGAACTAGAATCCACCAGAGGAATCGCTATCTGCTTATCTGTAATCAGTGGCATGAGTCCACAGGGTGTTGGCCTATAGGTGAGAGTTGATGAGCTGAGCAGAAGTGCCTTTTATTATAGATTATCTTTGGAGTTTTCTCCCAGGTTCCAGGACAGCTGGGCCACTCCAGCTCTCCACACATCTGTCCAGCTTCCCTATATCCACCTCAGCCTCCCATCACTCCATAGTCTTCTCCCTCCCCGGCTTATACTGGAAGCTCAGTAAATACTTGTAACTCCAAGAAAAGCAGGTCCATATACCCAAGAGCCCCTCTTTGTGGAAAATGGGCCCACAGTTCTAGTGGCAAAGGCTATTAGGCAATGTTCCCCATTCTACCTCAAAAAAAAGAGAGAACGTCTAGTCACCCTCACGGCTTTAAGTATGGGTGAATAATTACATTAAAATCATATTCTGATTCAGGAACTCAGGCCTGGAGAAGAGGAAGCTATATGTTAAATATACATCCCACTTGGATCCGAAGCCAGTTAGTGATCTGTGGAGCAGCATCTGAGAACCACTGCTCTAGCATAAGTAAGAATGAAAACTGATAGCAACAACCCTTCATCACTTACTGTGAGGCACTTAATACATAGAGTCCCATGTTAGCCTCTGAACAAATCTAAGAGGTATGTATGTTAAATGGCAATATCATATATTGAACATCCAAGCAAAGTGAGGTAAAGAGTGGTTAAAAACAGGTAAAGAGAACTTGCCCAACTTCACACAGCGAAAGAGCAAGGATTGCCAGCCAAGCCTGTCTGAATAGTGAGTTCTGGACTTCTCACCTTTTTCTGTTATACCATGTGCTATAGATATGCCTGTGGGGATCTGGTGAAGCCTATGGACCTCATCCCAGAATAATATTTTTAAGTACTTAAGATGAAACAACAAATTCCAAAGTTAACTGAATATATTAAAATTCAGTTGTCAACTTATTTTAAAAAATAAATATGGGACATAGGAACATGTGCTACTTTTGTAATGCTTTAACTAGCAAGATCTAGGGACAAGTCTAATAACTACCACAGTTTCAAAGTGGTAATTCAAATGAATATAAGTGATGTTTTGAAATATCTGTAATAACCCTAAGGTGATATGAAAATATCTATGATTTCTATTGATCCAGTCACACATACTGCTAATAGAACTGTGCTTGGTTGCCTGCATTCATTACGGAAGGAAACGCTGAACTTCACATAAAAGTTAGTGCAAATAAAGATGTATATTTTTTCTTCTGCATCCATGTTCATGGACTCTGAATTCCATCTACAGAGCCCAGGGTAAGAACTCCTTCTGTAGACTTTGTCCTCTTAATTGGCATGATGCACGAACTTTCATTGGAATGATTAAAGAGAAGTTATCTATTTCCTTGTAGCTTTAATATTCTATGACTTTCCCTAGTAGGTGGTGAAAATAAAAAGCAATGTGACATTGTTGAAATATAATTTGAAAAATTGAACATTAAAATAAATGATACTTTCCCAAAGCAGTGTTTTTGGGAAGATATGCACTCATTGCAATGGTGCTTCCTTGTTTGTTTGGCTTTTGGGCCAAAAACATTTTAGATCCCCTAGTGCCAAGTATGAATTGACTCCATACTGTCACTTGGGTAGTATTTAGTTTTATCTCCTTGAGTATTCCTCCTCTGTCCTCAGCTTTGGGTGCCAGAGCTCTACCATTCTTCTGAAGCCCCTAGACCATCTCACTCTCAGATTCCAGTCACAGGTCCCCCTCCTCTCTTTCTTCACCTCAACTTTGAGGAGTTTCCTCTCATCTCACTTTCCAAGTTAGGTCCTGTATCTGCTTTTGTCCCATTCTCTCTTTGTCCCCTCTCCCTCTACTCCCCCCTCCTTCTCTTCAATTTTCCTTATGCCACTAGCTCCTCCCTCTCTTCTGGAAAAAAAAAGCTCAACTATCTCTTGCAAAACAATACAGAATATTTTCTTATTCATCCACACTCTCAGGGTCCAACTCATGAAAAGGTAAACTGCTTTCTTTCCTTTCTCAGTGCAGACTTCATTATCCTTTGGAAATCTGACTTCTTTCTATCCACACCACTCAACTGAAACTGCTCAATTAAAGTCAACAAGGACTTTCTGATTTCCAAACCCAGCATCCTTTACTCTCTCATTTGCCTGGAATTGTCTGGGGTATTTTGCATTCCTCTCCTCAGCTGTTTCTATTCCTCTCTCTCACTGTTCTTCCTCTCTCCATTAATGACACCTTTTCTTTCCCCCTTTCCTATTCATGAGGCTTATAATACAAAACAGTGTGTGTGTGTGTGTGTGTAAGATATATATACATATGTAATATATGATATATTTTACATATATATTTACATATAAATGTAAGATATATAAATATGTAATATATGATATATTTTACATATGTGTATACATACATATATAGTCTATCAACACTATACCATATAAGATATATACCTCTCAGGTTTCTTGTGAGTATACAAAGTGTATATAATTAATATATGGAATATATGTCATATATTATATATAAAGTTAATGTAGATTACATATAACTGTATGTCCTATATGATATATGATTTTCACATATGCATGCATATGTATGTATATTTGTGTGTGTACACACTTAATCCTCACAAATATTGAGATATATAAAATGATTTTTTCAATTTTATAGATACAGAAATTGAGCACAGAGAGGACATCTCAGTTGCTCAAGATCACAGAGCTGTTAAGTGCCTGAGCTAAGACTTGAACTTGTGCATTCTGGGTAAAGGGCCCATGCTCATATGCTGCATGTTTGGCAGCTTCAGTTTTGAGAGAGAGAGAGAACATAGCAAAGATGGTAGATATTCTGTTATTTCATTGGAGACACTGTTACAAGATTTCTTCTCCTTTAGTGCCTGTGGTTCTTGGGTTCTTGGGTTCTTGGTCACGCCGCCGCTTTGAAGAATGAAGAGGTAGACCAGACAGAGTGGTGGGCAACAAAGCAGAGTTTATTGAGTGATAGTAGAGGGAAGTTTATTGAGCGATAGTACAAAGCTCCTAGAGAGGGAGGGAACCCGAGAGGGTTGCCACGAGAATTTCTAAGTCTTGGGGGTTTTATGGGCTCATTGACTGTTGGCGGGCTGTTTTAATCTGATGAACCCTCCTGTCATCCCATCAGGTTTTTATCATCTATCTATCACCTGGGAAAGGGTGGAGGGCTCCTTCCAGGGTGGCATAAAATCCTTAAGGGTGGTTTCCTCTTATGGTGGGGGCCTCCTGTCCCTGCCTGCCTTTCTTCCCACTATCCTTCATCAACATTGAGTCCCAAATTGAAGCCAACTTCTCCCTGAATAGCACAGGCCTTCACTACAGCCCTACTTATGCTGAGAGGCTCATGATTATTATAGGTTGAAATCTTATCCAAATCCAAATTTTAAAGTAATTTGAGAGCTTCTTTTCCCCGACTTTTGATCTGATTATCAGCAGCCATGGTGATACATTTTGCCTCTTCTGTCTCCTTCCCTTGTTAACAGCACACTAGTTCAGGTTCATGCTTCCTCTTGCCTCGTCTACAACAATAGCCTGTTACCTGGGCTCTCCTTGCTTTAATCCATTTTATACAACTGCCATGTTTATCTTCCCAAGGAATATTCCATTTATGCCATCCCCTTCCTCAAAAGCATTCAATGATTTCTTATTGCCTAAGAAATTAAAAACAGATCATTTGACATGATACAAAAGGTCCTTCAGAGTATGTCTCACAACTACCTTACCAACTGAATAGTTCCCTCCTTTCCCCTAACAGTCATTATAAAAATTCTTTGTCCTTTATATATATCTTCATGCAATTACCATTTTCCCCTCTCAAGGTCCTACCTACCTTAAAGACTTATGCCAAACACCTGTCTGTCTTATCATAGAAAGTTTCCTGATCCCTCTTACTCCCCAGAAGATCTGACTTCTTTCTCTTCAGCAAATGTCTAGCTACTAGTACCTCTCCTATAGCATTTGGGTTCTGACCCCCGTTTTAAGTATTTGTGTGCTTTTCTGCCTCATGTATCTTCTTTCCTGTAATGTATAATAGCACACCGTCTGTCACTTAGAAAACATCCAGTAACTATCTGTCAAAGTGACTTTAATTGAGCATGTCTGCTAGAGTTGACTATAACAGTCACACTAGAAAAATCTTCTCCTTGTTTTAAAGCAACACACATTTATCCACCAAATGGTAATATTTGGGGGCTAGCTAGTAGTAGCCTTAACCATAAAACAGTTTTTAGAAATGAAAGTCATCCTTAAAGTATGAATATTTTTTTATCATTGGAAATATTATCACAAATATGATGCAAGATCTGAAGAGAATCCCATATAAGGAATTCAAAATAGAATTCTAGTTCATTTCCCATTTCAAAGGTCTCTGGTAGCTTCCTGCAACAAGAATATAATGCAGACTCCTTCAATGTCTTACACAGCCCTGCTTGTTCTGGTTCGTGCTTACCTCTGGACTCCTCTCTTTCCACTCCCTCCCTATTGCTTGCTTGTCTAGTCATACAAGAATTTTTCCAGCTTCTTTAACATGTCAAGATTGTTCCTGCCTCAGGGCTTTTGTCCTTGCTTTCTCTCTACCTGAGATGCTCTTCCCCAGACTTCATATGGCTCTTTTCCATTAGTCAAGTCTCTGTTCAATGTTACCCACTCAGAAAGGTTTTCTTGACACCCTACCTGAAAGAGGCCCCATGCTCACTCCATCACCCTCTATGTCTTTTTTCATAATACGTACAACTCTGTGAAAGTATTTGGCTTGTGTTAATTGTATCACTCTCACTTATAATATATAATCCCAACGGGCAGCGGATTTTCATTGCTCTGTCCTGAGCACCTAGAACAGAATCTGGCACATAGTAGATTATTAGCATATATATCTTGTAAAAAAATATGATTAATGAATGATTACATACTTAGTGACTACTATAAGGGGAGCAGTATTAATTTAGAATAATTAATTTTAGCAAGAGTATTAATTATCATTTTGAGTGACAGTTGTGCTTTATGCATTCAAACATTTAAGCTTTTTCAGGGAAGCATATATGCCAGTCTAGATATTTCTTGGTAATATTACTTAATAGAGAAAAAGGAACAATAGTGTTGAAGTCTGCTGTCATCAGAAAATGTCAGTGTACATGCAGCTGTTTTTTTCTGTAAGATTAAAGAACGCATATTCACAACTAAGGTGGATTATCTGATGCTTCCTCAGCAAAGGAAGACTCAGGCTTCTCTAAGGCTAAAAACCATAACTTTATGTAATTTCAGCAATCAATCATTTGCTCAAATCCACACAGTTATCCCTAAAGATCACAGGAAAGCTCATTTTGTTTCATTTCTGACTAAAAGGAGGGAAATGTCTTAAGTAGGTGGCCTTCTCATATAATCAACAGTCTTTAAGACCTCATTTTTTATAAGCAATCCATTTTATATTTTCTTTTTTATAATTTTATTTTAATTTACTTACACATATATAATTTTTCATAAAGGCATTATCTGCAGTCATATTCATACATATTGTGTACAGGGTTTTTTTTGTTGTTGTTCTTTATGCTGTTTAGCTTCTCATTCCCCCAATTTAGTTATCTCCTGCCTGGTAACCTATGTTAGCAAATGTGTGTGTATGTATGTATGTAAGGACCATGGAAGTCCTTGTTAAAAATCTAATATATGTTCTGGTATGTCTTCATTCACATTCATACACAGATAGATAGACAAATAGATATCTAAAACATTATAGATATTATAGACATTATAGGTTTTAATCCTTTGTCATCTGTATTAAAAATATGTCCCACAGTCAACAAAACAAGGAGGCAACCCACAGAATGGGAGAAGATATTTGCAAATGACACTACAGATAAAGGGCTGGTATCCAAGAGCTATAAAGATCTTCTCAAACTCAACACCCAAAAAACAAATAATCATGTCAAAAAATGGGCAGAAGACATGAACAGACACTTCTCCGAAGAAGACATACAAATGGCTAACAGACACATGAAAAAATGTTCATCATCATTAGCCATCAGGGAAATCCAAATCAAAACCACACTGAGATACCACCTTACACCAGTTAGAATGGCAAAAATTGACAAGGCAAGAAACAACAAATGTTGGAGAGCTTGTAGAGAAAGGGGAACCCTCTGACACTGTTGGTGGGAATGCAAGGTGGTACAGCCACTTTGGAAAACAGCGTGGAGGTGCCTGAAAAAATTAAAAATAGAGCTACCCTATGACCCAGCAATTGCACTCCTGGGTATTGACCCCAAAGACACAGATGTAGTGAAAAGAAGGGCCCTATGCACCCCAATGTTCATAGCAGCAATGTCTGCAATAGCCAAACTGTGGAAAGAGCCGAGATGCCCTTCAACAGATGAATGGATAAAGAAGATGTGGTCCATATATACAATGGAATATTACTCAGCCATCAGGAAGGATGAATACCCAACTTTTACATCAACATGGATGGAACCGGAGGAGATTATGCTAAGTGAAATAAGTCAAGCAGAGAAAGTCAATTATCATATAGTTTCACTTATTTGTGGAACATAAGGAATAGCATGGAGGACATTAGGAGAAGGAAGGGAGAAATGAAGGGGGGGGAGTAGTCGGGGGAGAAGAGCCATGATAGTAATTCACCAGGGGTTGGACTTTTAAAAGGACCACTGGCTGCTGAGAAGAGAAGGGATTCCACAGGGGCAGGGTGGAGGCCGGGGCAGCAGCAAGACAGCCTTTGCTGTTGCGGAGGCAGGAGTTGATGGGAGCTTCACCCACAGCAGCAGCCATGGAGACCGACCGCAGTGATTGGACCTGGAGTGCGCTTTACGGTTTGATGGGACAGAAACTCAGTGATGGGCTGCAGCAAGGTTAAGGGAAAGAAAGGCATCAATTGTGTCAATAAAACTTTTGCAATCTTTGGTTCCGACCAAAAGGTGGGGCCCTGATCTGGTCTATAGAAATTATTGCCACATTCCACGTATAGTTCCTAACGTCTCCGACCCCCACACGCTTTTCTCCTTGCAATCTGAGAAGCCCTCCACCCTGTGCCCGCCACACCCACATCCGTGGAAAACCTACTCTGGCAGAGCGCGTTCAGGGAGGGCTGGACCGAAACTGAGGAAGACGGACTAAAGGAGGGTCATTCAGGGGATGTTCGGAGAGCGCTCGTGTTCACTCCTTGGGCAGGTTCCTGACTGTCCCGCGGTTTCCCACAGGAGCATTAATGTCACCCTCTCCTGAACAAGAGTTTCACTCCTGAGACCGGGAAGGAAAGGGGCAATTGCCACTGTTCTTTCATCTTCCAGGGAAAGTGCTCCCTTCCTGGGACCTCAGAGGAAAGACTGTGCGTGTGATTCCCCAAGGGTGTGGAGGCCAGAGCCGGAACTCAGCCACCAGCTGTCTCCACCTGGAAGCAGAGCTGGCCTGTCTGAGCTTTCCCACCTTCACCGCTGAGGTCTCACACGTCATTCCTATGTGAGGAGGGCCTAAGTGCCCCTGATGCGCTGACACCCAAGCTGAGGAGGAATGCCAGCTCTTGAACCGCCAGGCCGGTCCTGAGGAGAGTGGTTCTAGAGATCCCTTAACCTTCAGTGAAATCAATGACCGAGCCCAAGAATACCTCTTCTGGAATCTCAGGGTTCCTGAATTTTGCTGAGGGTCCTGTCGAGCCTAAGAACAGCTGGAAGGACGTATGTGGAACAGGAAAAGCAATATGATAGGGTCCAAATTTGTTCAGTTTGCTGATACGAAAGACTTCTTTGGGAATCTATTTTACATATAATTCAAAATTAAATTTACATTTCAGATGCTTAGCAAGTCACTGGGGTAAGGGGAAGTTTTGTTTTGTCGAACTCTTGCCCCTGTGAGTTGGAGCAGAGCAAGGCAGGAGGCCTCAGCCCTGTGTAAAGTACAGGCCTTGGGGCTATGGTATCTGCTGGTTGAAGCCTTACCTCTCTAGGGCACGGGGCAAGCTTTCTCTTTAATACTGACAAAAATAATGTGTTTATGTCATAAGAAAGATTAATCAAAAGTGAAAATGTTTTCCATTTGTCACCACAGAAGCAAAAACCCTCTAGATGTTTAAATTTAAAAAAATGGAATTCATTCAAGTAGTTTACATTTCAAATACTAAGAAAGTAGGGGCGCCTGGGTGGCTCAGTTGGTTAAGCGACTGCCTTCGGCTCAGGTCATGATCCTGGAGTCCCTGGATCGAGTCCCGCATCGGGCTACCTGCTTGGCAGGGAGTCTGCTTCTCCCTCTGACCCTCCTCCCTCTCATGCTCTCTGTCTCTCATTCTCTCTCTCGCAAATAAATAAATAAAAATTAAAAAAAAAAAAAAAGAAAAAAAATACTAAGAAAGTGGTAGATAGATACATTTTTTAAAATTTTATTATGTTATGTTAGTCACCATTCAATACATCATTGGTTTTGATGTGGTGATCCACGATCCATTGTTTTCGTATAACACCCAGTGCTCCATGCAGTACTTGCCCTCCTTAATACCCATCACTGGGCTAACCACTCCCTCCTCCCCCCTCCCCTCTAAAACCCTCAGTTTGTTTCTCAGAGTCCATAGTCTCTCATGGTTCATCTCTCCCTCCAATTCTCCCCCCGCCCATTTTTCGCTTCCTTCTCCTAATGTCCTCCATGCTATTCCTTATGTTCCACAAATAAGTGAAACTATATGATAATTGACTTTCTCTGCTTGACTTATTTCACTTAGCATAATCTACTCCAGTCCCATCCATGTTGATGTAAAAGTTGGGTATTCATCTTTTCTGATGGCTGAGTAATATTCCATTGTATATATGGACCACATCTTCTTTATCCATTCATCTGTTGAAGGGCATCTCGGCTCTTTCCACAGTTTGGCTAAGGCGGACATTGCTGCTATGAACATTGGGGTGCATAGGGCCCTTCTTTTCACTACATCTGTGTCTTTGAGGTAAATACACAGGAGTGCAATTGCTGGGTCATAGGGTAGCTCTATTTTTAACTTTTTGAGGCACCTCCACACTGTTTTCCAAAGTGGCTGTACCACCTTGCATTCCCACCAACAGTGTAAGAGGGTTCCCCTTTCTCCACAACCTCTCCAACATTTGTTGTTTCTTTCCCTGTCCATTTTGGCCATTCTAACTGGTGTAAGGTGGTATCTCAGTGTGGTTTTGATTTGGATTTCCCTAATGGCTAATGATGATGAACATTTTTTCATGTGTCTGTTAGCCATTTGTATGTCTTCTTCAGAGAAGTGTCTTTTCATATCTTCTGCCCACTTTCTGACTTGATTATTTGTTTTTTGGGTGTTGAGTTTGAGAAGTTCTTTATAGATCTTGGATATCAGCTCTTTATCTGTAGTGTCATTTGCAAATATCTTCTCTCATTCTGTGGGTTGCCTCTTTGTTTTGTTGACTGTTTCCTTTGCTGTGCAGAAGCCTTTTATCTTGATGAAGTCCCAAAAGTTCACTTTTGCTTTTGTTTCACTAGCTTTTGGAGATGTATCTTGAAAGAAGTTGCTATGGGCCATGTCCAAGAGGTTACTGCCTATGTTCTCCTCTAAGATTTGGATAATCCATCCAAATCCTGTCTCACATTGAGGTCCTTCATCCACTTTGGGTTTATCTTTGTGAATGGTGTTAGAGAATGGTCGAGTTTCATTCTTCTGCATGTGGCTGTCCAATTTTCCCAGCACCATTTATTGAAGAGACTGTCTTTTTTCCATTGCATGTTTTTTCCTGCTTTGTCAAAGATTATTTGACCATAGAGTTGAGGGTCCATATCAGGGTTCTCTATCCTGTTCCATTGGTCTATATATCTGTTTTTGTGCCAGTACCATGCTGTCTTGGTGATCACAGCTTTGTAATAGAGCTTGAAATCAGGCAACGTGATGCCCCCAACTTTGTTTTTCTTTTTCAACATTTCCTTGGCGATACGGGGTCTTTTCTGATTCCATACAAATTTTAGGATTGTTTGTTCCAGCACTTTGAAAAATGTCATTGGAATTTTGATCGGGATGGAATTGAAGGTATAGATTGCTCTGGGTAGCATAGACATTTTAACAATGTTTATTCTTCTGATCCATGAGCATGGAATATTTTTCCATCTTTTTGTGTCTTCTTCAATTTCTTTCATGAGTGTTTTGTAGTTCTTAGAGTATAGATCCTTTACCTCTTTGGTTAGGTTTATTCCGAGGTATCTTATGGTTTTTGGTGCTATTGTAAATGGAATCGTTTCTCTAATTTCTCTTTCTACAGTTGTGTTGTTAATGTATAAGAAAGCCACTGATTTCTGTGCATCGATTTTGTATCCTGCCACATTACTGAATTGCTGGATGAGTTCTAGTAATTTGGGGGTGGAGTCTTTGGGTTTTCCACATAAAGTATCATGTCATCTGTGAAAAGAGAGAGTTTGACTTCTTCTTTGCCAATTTGAATACCTTTTATTTCTTTTTGTTGTCTGATTGCTGTTGCTAGGACTTCTAGCACTATGTTGAACAATAGTGGCGAGAGTGGGCACCCTTGACGTGTTCCTGATCTTAAGGGAAAGGCTCTCAGCTTTTCCCCATTGAGGATGATATTCGCTGTGGGTTTTTCATAGATGGATTTTATGAACTTGAGGAATGTTCCCTCTATCCCTATACTCTGGAGAGTTTTAATCAGGAAAGGATGTTGTATTTTGTCAAATGCTTTTTCTGCATCAATTGAGAGGACCGTATGGTTCTTCTCCTTCCTCTTATTAATGTGTTCTATCACATTGATTGATTTGCGAATGTTGAATCACCCTTGCATCGCGGGGATAAATCCCACTTGGTCGTGGTGGATGATCGTTTTAATGTATTGTTGGATCCTATTAGCTAGGATTTTGTTGAGGATTTTGGAATCCATATTCATCAGGGATATCGGTCTGAAATTCTCCTTTTTGATGGGGTCTTTGCCTGGTTTGGGGATTAAGGTAATGCTGGCCTCATAGAATGAGTTTGGAAGTTTTCCTTCTGTTTCTATTTTTTGAAACACCTTCAGGAGAATAGGTATTATTTCTTCTTTGAATGTTTGGTAGAATTCCCCAGGGAATCCATCAAGCCCTGGACTCTTCTTTTTGGGAGGTTTTGGATCACTGCTTCAATCTCATTACTGGTTATTGGCCTATTCAGGTTGTCAGTTTCTTCCTGTTTCAGTCTTGGCAGCTTATAGGTTTCCAGGAAGGCCTCCATTTCATCCAGATTGCTCAGTTTATTGGCATATGGTTGTTGACAATAATTTCTAATAATTGTTTCTATTTCCTTGGTGTTAGTTGTGATCTCTCCTCTCTCATTCATAATTTTATTAATTTGGGTCCTTTCTCTTTTCTTTTGGATAAGTCTGGCCAGGGATTTATTGATCTTATTAATTCTTTCAAAGAACCAACTTCTAGTTTCATTGATCTGATCTACTGTGTTTCTGGTTTCTAATTCATTGATTTCTGCTCTAATTTTAATTATCTCTCTTCTAATGCGTGGCTTAGGCGTCGTTTGTTGCTTTTTCTCTAGTTCTTTAAGGTGTAGAGTTAGTTGGTGAATTCGGGATTTTTCTGTTTTTTTGAGTGAGGCTCGGATGGCTATGTATTTCCCCCTTAGGACCGCCTTTGCAGTATCCCACAGGTTTTGGACCGATGTGTTTTCGTTCTCATTGATTTCCATGAATGTTTAAGTTCTTCTCTGATTTCCTGGTTGACCCAAACATTCTTGAGCAGAGTGGTTTTTAGCTTCCAAGTGTTTGAATTTCTGCCAAATTTTTTCTTGTGATTGAGTTCCAGTTTTAGAGCATTGTGGTCTGAGAATATGCAGGGAATAATCTCAATCTTTTGGTATCAGTTGAGACTTGATTTGTGACCCAGTATGTGGTCTCTTCTGGAGAAAGTTCCATGCGCACTCGAGAAGAATGAGTATTCTGTTGTTTTAGGGTGGAATGTTTTGTAAATATCTATGAGGTCCATCTGGTCCAATGTATCATTCAAAGCTCTTGTTTCCTTGTTGATTTTCTGCTTCGATGATCTGTTTATTACTGAGAGTGGAGTTTTGAGGTCTCCTACAATTAAAGTATTGCTATCAATATGACTCTTTATTTTGGTTAACAGTTGGCTTATGTAGATGGCTGTTCCCATGTTGGGGGCATAGATATTTACAATTGTTAGATCTTCTTGTTGGATAGACCCTTTAAGAATTATATAGTGTCCTTCTGTGTCTCTTATTACAGACTTTAGTCTAAAATCTAATTTGTCTGTTATAAGAATTGCTATTCCAGCTTTCTTTTGAGGTCTGCTGGCATGGAAGATGGATCTCCATCCCTTCACTTTCAGTCTGGATGTATCTTTAGGTTCAAAATGAGTCTCTTATAGGCATCATATGGATGGGTCCTGTCTTTTTATCCAATCTGCAACCCTGTGCTGTTTTATGGGAGCGTTTAGGCCATTCACGTTGAGAGTGATTATTGGAAGATATGAATTAATTGTCATCATGTTGCCTGTGAAGACGTTGTTTTTATAGATTGTCCCTGTAAATTTCTGCTGTAGATCACTCTTGGGGTCTTTCTCCTTTTATAGAACCCCCCTTCATATTTCTTGCAGGGCCGGCTTAGTATTCACATATTCTTTCAGTTTCTGCTGGTCGTGGAAGCTCTGCATCTCTCCACCCATTCTAAATGAAAGCCTTGCTGGATAAAGTATTCTTGGCTGCATGTTCTTCTCATTTAGTACCCTGAATATGTCTTGCCAGGCCTTTCTGGCTTGCCAGGTCTCTGTGGATAGGTCTGATGTTATTCTGATGTTCCTTCCTCTGTATGTAAGGAATCCCTTCCCCCTAACTGCCTTTAAGATGGTTTCCTTGGTTCTAAGATTTGCAAGTTTTACTATTCCATGCCAGGGTGTTGGTCTGTTTTCCTTGATCTTAGGAGGGGTCCTCTCTGCCTCTAGAACTCGAATGTTTGTTTCATTCCCCAGAGTAGGGTAGTTCTCAGCTATGATTTGCTCAAATACATCTTCTAGCCCTCTCTCTCTCTCCACTCCTTCCGGGATTCCAATTATTCTGACATTGGAACACTTCATGGTGTCACTTATTTCTCTGATTCTATTTTCGTGGATTCTGAACTGTATTTTCCTGGCCTCCTCTTTTCCCTTTTTATCTATTATATTGTCTTCCAGGTCACATATTCGTTCTTCTGCCTCACTTACCCTAGCTGTTAGATTATCTAGATTGGATTGGATCTCATTGATAGCATTTTTAAGTTCTGCCAACTCAGCTTTCATTTCTTCCCTTAGAGACTCTATGTTGCCATTAATTGATTTCTCCATTCTAGCCATTGTCTTCACAATTGCTAGCCTGAATTCCATCTCTGACATCTTGGCTATATCTGCATCCATTTGTAAATCTGCAGCATAAATCATAATCTCTGAGTCTTTTCTATTTTGGGGGCTCCTCCTTCTAGTCATTCTGTTGATGGGTGTTTGAGGGAATGTGTAGAGTCCAAATTATTGAGCAGAACCCAACCAAGATGCACCTGTTTTCTTGGGACCTTAGGGTTGCTGGCCTTTTGTTTTCCCAGCCTGTCTTCTGCGGAAGGGGCCTGCTGCACTATTACTCAGGCAACCCTGTTTGGGCGGAGTTGCCCTGCGCCCCTGTGGTGGGGGATGGGCTCAGTGGGAGTCAGTCTTTGGGGCTTTTGTTCTCTGGCAGCTTTCCCTGGCGGCTTTCTGCGTCTCTTCCACGAGTCAGAGCAGAAGAGACCGTTTCCAACCCTCTGCCTCAGAGCAGAGAGACTGCAGTCTGTTCTTCAGTGAGCTCTCCAGGGCACACTGTCTCTGTTTCTGTCTGTGCTGCTATAAACTGCAGTGTCCTGGGTTTTGAGCCCCTCCGCAGCACCCCCAGTCCTGCCTCCAGGTTGGGGCGTGTCTCTGCCCTTTGTGCTTCTAAAACCGCCAGCTGCTCCCAGTTCTCACGCGCGCAACCCCACCGCTCTCGGTTCCTGTCCCGGGGGCTGCAGTTCGCCTGCGTGACCTGGCTGCTCCAGGTTTCTGCTCCAGTGGGGGGGCTGCCCTAAAGTCCTTTCCCCACCGCTACTGGTCTGCAAGTCTGTGCCCCGACCCCAGTGCACGAGGCTGTCGCTCACTGGCAGTGTAGGATCCCCATGGCCAGGCACCCTCCTGCTGCCATTTATCCTCCAATATCTGCCCGCAGAATCAGGGCTCCCTGCTTCATACCTCTAAACCAACCGCCTGTGATATTCTGTTTGTAGAGATCCAGATCCTCTTACATCTCAGGCTGGTTTCATGGGTGCTCAGAGTGGTCTGGTAGATATCCAGCTCAATTCCGGGGACCAGTTGAAATAGGGTCCCCTACTCCTCTGCCATCTTTCCCCCCCTCCTAGATAGGTACATTTTTATTCAAAAATAAATTTTCCTAATCTGCAGTATAGTCCCATAGGCTGAGCACTATTGTTTCTGAATTTGAAAACGTGGAGAACTAAACTCTGGGTGTTAGAACAGTTTTTTTAGAGTTTACATATCTGAGGTGAAAAGGAAATCTAACTGTGGATATTCCCTCGTTTTACAGAGGGGTGCTGTGAATGTCTAAGTTTGCTTAAATGCACAGTTTAAATTAGAACCCACTTCTACCAATTCCCAGTGCAGTGCACTTTGGAGGGCTTTGTATTTTTGTTATCTATCATTGCTTTACTAAATCAACCTCCCTTTCTCTCCTGCCTATTTTTTCTCTATAATTATAAGACTTTTTTAGTCCCTCTTCTTCTAGTTTCTATCTTTATGTTTGTTTTCTTACATTTGTATTATTTTTTATTCTTTGTGGGCTTTTCCCTATCCCACATCCTTTTATCAATCATTATACCCTTTCGTTTTTCATGTGACAATAGAAGCTTGGAAAATTCCTTCCAAAAATATATTTGAAAACAGGAACAGTTTCTTTCTGTGGCTGTGCTTTGAGGTAATAAAATTGGACATGAAACTTTCACAGCTGAGAGAAGGAAGGTGCTTTGATGATTCCATCAAAGATTTTCCAAACAAATTTTTCTTTTAAAACATCCTGTTTTTTGGGTTTTTTTTAAATGTTTTTGATTACTGTACTTCTTAAGTATGAAAAACCATTTCCTGGACTCATTTTACTCAGAAGGAAATGCACTGCAATCACTATTTGAGATTTTTCAGGCTCCTGTTGTAACCAAACCAACGTGAGTTCACTCCTTGGTGACTCGGAAACTGCAGTGGGCCGAGTTGTCACACAAAGAAAACTTGATATGTAGCAACTAAGGAGATCACAGGGAATGACTTCCAAAGCTGTGACTCCGGAGCAAGGGTGAATGGGTTCCTTTTATTTAGGGTTAGGATGAATATTTAGATAGAGAAGCCTTGTCATTGTATGTAGAGGTGGGCATAAGGTCACCCATACCCATTAAGGAAACATGCCCTATACAGACATAGTATTGTCGCAGGATCGCAGGGCTCTTGTCCCACGGGGTGGAAGAATGAATCTCACAGACACAAAAGGGTGAAGTGAAGTGAAAGTTTATGAAGTGAAGGTGAGAATAGAAAGGAAAGAAAAAGCTCTCTAGCGTGAGAGGGGTCCCGCCCAGGTTGCCCCAGAGGGCTTTCAGTGCCAGTCTTGTATTGAGAACTGCCTGGGAAGCTTGCAGCCTTGGGATGCCTGTGCCCTCTTGGTCTGTTCCCTTATCTCTTGCTCAGCTCTGTCTCAGCCTGTCCACCTGCCAGGAATAGTTCCGGAGCCCAGTCAGCGGAGTCAGGGGCCGCCTATGTCTCCCACCTAGACTTTCACCCTTTCCCTATTCATGGGACACAGCCTGTGGGCAGAGAGAGCTGCGCTGGGATTGTGAGCAGTGATTGATTGTCTACTTTTTTATTCGTGGGGGTGTGGGATAGCACAAGTCTCCAAGGAACCTGGAAGCAAGGCTTTCAGGACCTTGAGGGGCCAGCTGCTGCCGAGATGAGGTTCCTTTTAAATGTGAAGGCACTGAGGCAGCCACGAATTCCTTGAGGAGGGTCACACTCTGCATGTTGCAGGGGTCTATCAGTGGGCTGCAAGCTGTAAGGAGATTTTAAGTTACATTTCTTTTGCCTTTATTTCCCACATCAGTATGTTACGTAAATGAGTAAATGAGGCTTATGCTCCTCCATGGGTGGAGATTTTAGTATTGTAATGAGGGAAAGAAGTTGTCAGTCATTTTAGAGGTCACTCCATGGTCCATCTGGGCCGGCTCGAGTCAGGGGTTAAGTTCAAACTGGTCTGCGTGGTCTGGGCTGGCTGGAGGTCTTGTCAGGGCAGTCGCTACCACTTCAAGGGCAGTTTCGCTTTCCATTTACCTGAGTTAAGAGATGAGCTGGAAAGAAGAGTTTAAGGAAAAATGTGGGACAAAGGCTAGTGAGTGCAAGCAGGTGGGCAGTAAAAATCAGGTCTTGGGGTCTCACTGGTGACACTATGAAATATGGCTCCTACTTAGAAAACATGAGCCGGGTTTGGAAAAATTAAATTGCTCAGCTATTTAGTTTCCTTACAATACTGTCTGTACAACCTAAGCTTTAAAAACTTCTTTTAGGAGGCCTTCTTTTTCCCTAGTCAATTATAATTAGGGTTGATTGGCTGCCAGAGATTAAAGGAGCAGTGACTTTTCTACAATTCTCAAAGGTGTTGTAATTATTAGAAGGCCAAGCCAGCCCCATTTGGCAGTAACATGCTTACAGCCAATCTACAAGAGGTGAATATGTGGAGTCGTTTGAATTAAATAAAAATACCCAAACTGTAATATGGTTGCCATCAAGATAAGTATGGTGTTTTTACCCAGTAGTACTGTGATATTATGATTTATAAGAAAATATATTTGGTCATTCAGATGGCCAAAATATATTTCTCATATGTATTTGGTCTTGGTACATGGTTTGTGGCCCATAGTTCCCCAA
This sequence comes from Mirounga leonina, assembly GCF_011800145.1. Taxonomy (NCBI): domain Eukaryota; kingdom Metazoa; phylum Chordata; class Mammalia; order Carnivora; family Phocidae; genus Mirounga; species Mirounga leonina. Next base: position 25,641 of record NW_023270163.1, read on the forward strand.
ACCATTGAAATTTCTTAAGTGTAAGGTCAATAAAGTTGTCTTGTGTTATGTTAATAAGGTGACTTTTGGATCCCAACGGAGGGTGAAGGCTGATTGCGTGGAGGACCAACCCTGTGATATGAGGGTTAGAACCATGGAGGGGAGAGGGGCTAGAGATTGAGTCAGTCAGTGGTCAAAGACTTAGTCAATCATGACTCTTCAATGAAGCCTCCATAAAACCCCAAAAGGACTGAGTTTGGAGAGATTCGGGTTGGTGAACACCCGGAGACTGGGGTGAGTGGTGGCCTGGAGAGGGCTGGGAAGCCCCGCATCCTTTCCCCAGACCTCACCCGATGTATTTCCTCATCTGGCTGTTAATTCATATCCTTTATCATATCCTTTACTGGCAAACTAAGTGTTTCCCTGAGTTCTGTGAGCCGCGCTAGCAAATTAAAGTAACCTAAGGAGCAAGTTGTTGGAACCTCCAACCTACAGCCCATGGGTCAGAAGCACATAGCCTGGGGCTTGGATCGAGCCTCTGAAGTGGGGGGTGGAGGGCAGTCTCATAGCACTGAGCCCTTAATCTGTGGAATCTGATGCTAACTCCCGGTAGATAGTGTCAGAATTGAGTTAAATTCTCAGACACCCTGCTTGCATTTGAGAATTGCTTCGTGTTGTGCACCCCCACCCCCACCACACACACACACACACACACACACACACACTGGAATTGGGTCCTGGAACCCAAATAGAAGAACCAATCATGGAGATTTTATAAATGAATAAGCTCATTGATGACCTGAGCACATGTTTTTTTAGCATACCATATTTATATACACAGATAATCTTGCACAGTAAGAAAAGGTCACTCTGCTCTGGGTGTTTTCACATATGAGTGTTGATTTTGGCTTCTGAGAATGTAGCTTTTTGACAACAGCCTGTTCATAAATGTCTGTGGTAGCAATAGGATATATTGGAAATGCTTTCGAATCTAGAGAACAGCCCCAGGAAGTCTTTTTCCATCTGCCCTTGTGACAGTTTGTCAATGATGTTTTGGTAGATCAGTGGTCATCATTGCCTTATGAAGAAACACTCAGCATTCTGCACATTCAGAGCAATCTGATTTCCATGTACTATCTTGGGGGAATCTTTTGGATTGTATTATGCCGTATAATTTTGACTTTCTTGCTTTATTTTTCTTGAATGGAGTTCTGCAAAATATATCCGGTCAACCATCATGCAAAAAAATTCATAAATCAAATTATGTGGATATTAGGCATCTCTTAGTGGAACAAGACTTGTTTCAATTAATCATCTATGGGTTCTGTGCATGCCAATTCATCACTATAGCGATCTTGTCAGTTTGTACCTTGGTAAATAATTATTTCCACATCCAGTCTTCTAAGGGGTTTGGCAGGGTATCTTGCCAGCTGGTCCACATTAATGGAAAACAAACTGCTTATGATCTATGGTTATGGTTCATTCTCGGCTGACTGATATCACACTTATATGCACAGTGATTATACTGTTTGAAGCTGCATTTTCACATGAGAGCATTTTCTGCACACTTTGGAGAAAACTATTTTTACTTTGTCAGGAATGACTAGCAGATTGCCAACCTAACAATTGCAGAAACGATAGGTTATTTATGTCTGTGGCCACACTAATAGAAATAGATGGTTTGTCAGAATCATCATCTCTGGGTCATTTTATGCCTTGTGACTAATATTTATGTGCACACTAGAATCAGAATATCATGGCTGGATGCCAAGAAAACACCCTTATATTCCTTTGGCTGGGAAAATTGTTCTCTACCCACACATCCAGTAAGGTCATGTCAAGACAAAATCAGGGTTGTTATTCTCCACACATCTATATATCCTGTGAGTACAGCTTCCTTTGATGTTAATAGAAGGTTCTTCTCTAGAAAAGGTACAAACCTGTGACTACATAAAACACTGTGATGCTTTTATCTGTATATGTGCATGCAAACGCGCACACACACACACGCTTTTGTTTATTTTCAAAGGAAAAATGAACTCCTGTCACAAACTTTGGTTTTAAAAAATTTACATTTAATCACTTGATTTTCTATATGGAGATAATATTGTAAGTCCATTAGAAGACTAGGAAGTCATACTGACATTACCCTTTGTGAAAGTGACCTAACCATGAGATTTCTTATGGCCTAGAAAATGCCATTACACCTCTTTCCATATAGGGAGGACATACAAACAAACCAGAATGAGCTTAGCAGATATGTTGGCACTTCATCCATTTCGCCTTGACTTACACTGGATCCTCCTGCAGTATGCAATGACCTCCTACTTCTCTCTGCCTAAGAGTGTTCTCTAACCACTTCCCTCACCCCCTTCAGGGGCAGACTGTAAGTGTTATGAAATTGACACCCCAGGAACTACTCTCAGCAAATGAGGGACAGGAGTTGTTGGATAAATATGCCAGCTTCCTCACTCCTTAGTAGAATAATTCTGAGACATGTTCCATATTGTCCATCAGAAGATCATCAACAAGCTTGAGTTCCACTTGCCCACAGTGGTAACCCCCCTCGTCAATGCACTTTTTATTGACTTGATTCTCTTACCTTTCTTTTTTCCCTACTGCCTCATTGTGTTTCCTGTGATAGCCTCCCAAATAAACTACTGTACTTAAGGCCAAATCCCCACCTGAGAATCAGCTTTTGGAGGAACCCAAATTAGGATATAGACTTTAGTCAGTAAAATAAGGAAGGCAAACAGTAAAGGAGAAACTCTCATACTATATCCCCCACACCAAATCTTTTAATTTTATTGCATTCACCAAGGTTAGCTATGTATGCTCCCTTTGCTTGAAATATTAAAAAGAAAACACTAGAGCTGATGACACCATGTGTAACCATTTGCTAAAGTCTTTTTGAGATTTCACCGATTAGTTTTAGTTCTGCTATCACTTCTGTGCAGATAACTTCCAAATTTATAGGTCTGTCACACCTTCATTTTCCTATTCTCTACCTGTCCTTTGGATATGTCTACCTGAATTATGTTTTTGATGCCACAAATCAAATATTTCTAAGGCTTATTCCTCATCCCCTGCCCCTTACTCCAAACTAGTTCTTCTTCCTAACTCATCAGCAGTTTCCTGGCCTCCAATCTTCAATCATCTGCTGCCAACTCAACTTTGCCTGTCTTATCCAATCAACAGTCAAGAGCAAATGGCTTCGGGGCGCCTGGGTGGCTCAGTTGGTTAAGCGACTGCCTTCAGCTCAGGTCATGATCCTGGAGTCCCAGGATCGAGTCCCGCATCAGGCTCCCTGCTCAGCGGGGAGTCTGCTCCTCCCTCTCCCGCTCCCCCCTCTTGTGCTCTCTCACTCTCTCTCTCTCTCAAATAAATAAATAAATAAAATCTTAAAAAAAAAAAAAAAGGCGCCTGGGTGGCTCAGTTGGTTAAGAGCAAATGGCTTCATAATACCTTGATCATCTGTTCTTATATTTCTGTTACTCCCTTAGTTCCAGCTTAAGTTTAGACTATGATAACAGCTTTATAATTGGTCTCTCTACCTAGTCCCTGCCCCAAATCCTTCATATTTACCAGTGCAGATTAATCTTCCTAAAACTCTGCCTACTGCATATAGAATAATGTTCACACTTCTAAGCAAGGCATTTGAATTCCTCCCGAAACTGCATTCAGTCTGCCTTTGTTCCTAGATGTTCCCCACTTGAACAGTGTGCTCTGACCAGCTAGATTTACTCACTATTGTGTTATCTATCTGGTACTTTCCATGTTTATTATATTCTTTTAACTCTGGTCTGATGACAGCTTATTCAAATGTCTGACAGACCTCTAAGATGTTATTTCTAGAGAAGTCCAACCACTTTGTTTTACAGATGTACAAAATGAGGTCTGGAGAAGCAATGTGCTTTGCATAAAGACACAGATAATTAGTAACAGATGAAAGAGAGAGTAGAATAGTTTTCAAGGAGTATCATCTCCACTATTTCAAGCCATCGCCCTCTGACCTGCCAGGGCAAGGACTTTCCATGTAATTTGCATGACAATAGAACTGCCTCAAGTTTACTATTCAGCAATTTGAAATGTCGACTTAAAAACTATTACTTCACTTTAACATGTTTTTCTCCCAAGGTAGATTAAAACCGTCTAAGAACCAGGACCATATCTTATTCTTATAGAATCCAAATAATGGTAATGAATATGGAATATCAGCAATATATTTGTGTGTACATATTATGTGTCAGCCATTGCGATAAGCTTGTTGCCTACAGAATCCCATGTAAGTGTCATAACAGCACTGTTATCATTGCCTTCATACATGACATGATGAAACCCAAAAATTAAATAACTGTCCAAGGTCACAAAACTAGTATTTGTCATAGGCAGCCTTTAAAGTTAGGTTTATATAACTAAAATTTCTGAACTAACACTTATTTGCAAAACTATTCAACTATTTGGAATTTGGGGCTATGGAATGACCATAGTCTGTTCACTGTTTGTGAACATATTAATGTGAAATTTAATATGTGGACTAAATTTGTTGCTTTTTTCTGACATTTCTTTAACCTTTGGTTTAGTGTGTAATCACAATTTCCCAACAAAACCAAGGCGAGAGGGTTCTTACCACAGATGACTACTGAGGTCATGTCTACTAGAGTCATTGTGGAGATGGGGAGAATCCAGTGCTCTGAGGCGAACCATGAGGTCTTTTGCATTTATTATGAAAGCAATGCAGCCCATAAAATAGCTGCGAAACCACTATGTCTCCATCAAGATGCTGAAATGTAGTATTATTAATTCAATAGCATCTAGAACTCTATGTTGCCTGTAATGTTGAATGACTTTTTCTACAAGCAAAGTCACATCACTTCCTAGACTTTCATAAGCATTGTTATTTTACAACTTCAATTCTAGATCGATAGCCTATGGTATCAGTGAATAGCCTCTCTTGAATAATGTTCAAAAGAGTTGTGTATGATACAATATTGTATACTTGAAACTTGCTAAGAGGATATATCTTAAATTAAATCTTCTCAACACACACACATATCACACAAATGGTAACCATGTAGAGGTGATGGATATGTTATTTAGCTTGGTTGTAGTGATTTTCTTCACAATGTATACATACATCAAAACATCAAATTGTGTTCTTTAAATATATACAATTTTTATATGTCAAAGATACCTCAATAAAGTTGTCAAAAATAAAAAATTCACCATAATAACCCCCACCAAAAAAAAAAAATTTGTGCAGGTTGTGTTCATATATGCTTCAATTGTGGAGTTGAAAATAGTATCCAAACTGGTCAAATGACCTAAATTAGTAGTTCCTAACCCTGATTGCACATCAGAATAAACAGTAAGAGTAGATTGGCTCCACAGGTAGGAAAAAGAAATAACTACAGCAAAAAATTTCCATGCACACACCAGATCAGATAAATCAGAATATCTGCATGTGGGACCCCAGCACTGGTATTTTTTAGAAGCTCCAGGTGCAGCCAGAGTTGAGAATTACTGATGTAAGCAATATCCTGTCTAGTTTGAATATCTTCAGTAAAATGGCTTTTTAAAAAACACTGCATTTATGTGTGTGTGGTAGTAACATATTGATTCCTAGTAATTACTATGCAGGGTTTTATCCAAAGATTGTCTATTTCTTATTTTTTTTAAATATAAACTCTTCAAAACCTTTGTGCTCCTCTACCAGTTTCAATGATTAGTAGCTATTGACATTCTGTAGCAGACCAAACACAATTGTTTCATCATGGTAGGAAGCAAACATCTGCAGCCCTAATTTTACATGCTAACACAGCTAACATTTCTTGAGCACTTACTGTGTTGCAGGCTTTGTTCAAAACACTTTACCTGAATTAAAATACCTACCACAGGTAACCATCTAATAAGATTTCTACAGGAAATCTTACTAGAAAATTGAGATATAGGAAAAATATATGAGGAAATTGAGATGTAGGGAAAATATCTTGTTCGGGTCACAGAGTTGACAAATTGAAGGGCAGGGATCAGAAATTAGGGAGCTAGACTATGGAACCCATAGTTTTAATCACTACCCTGTACTGCTCTTCATCTAGATTTCTTGTCATTCACATTCTTATTAAGGGTGGGGGGACCAGAAAAAGAAATTGATTTCAATTCATAAGATTTGACTATTTCTGCACCCAGAGAATACTGGATAAGTTTCCCAAAGATGTTCTGAGAATCATGTAGATTAATTTAAAACCACTGGTGTTCAGGCGCCTGGGTGGCTTAGTTGGTTAAGTAACCACCTTTTGATTTCAGCTCAGGTCATGATCTCAGGATCCTGAGAAATAAATCTTTAAAAAAAAAAACAAAACACCGGGGGTGTCCGCATACTGAAAAGAGTGTAGTTAGCAGTGCAAATCCTACATGCCTGTTACCTAGGATTTGCAAAGGAACCAACAACAAACTACTTGGGCCATTCACCTCTCTGTTATGTTTCTGGCAGTGACATGGAAAAGACTTTAGCTCTCCCCTCTCTCCTTTGTGGAACCTCAACCCTAGCTGCTCTTCAAAATCAATTGCAGAGCTTTGAGACACGCTGATGTCCAGGATCCACCTCCCAGAGATGCTGGATCAATTGGTCTGGGATTGGAGCCAAGGCACAGGTATTTTTTTTAAATTCCATCAGTTGATTCGAATATTTAGCCAGAGTTGTAACCCACTGCCCTATCTCATCAACCTCAAAAGGAAGGAATGTATGTTTAGCATTCCTCAATTCTCTTAATACTGTTATGCTGTTTAAACATGCATGCTCTTTATAAGTCTGTGGTAGCTTACATCGATCTTAATAACTTATACTTTCACTGTTTGTTATATTTTGTGGAGTTCCTATTCTGTATTACAGAACTAATTTACAAGTATGATAGTGTGTAAGTTGTCTTAAAAGGTAATACTTTCAACAGCTGCTAAGGAAGTACATGCATTATGCAGCATTTATGGCTTTTTCATAAATGAAAGCCAGAAAACTTTTGAAACCTTTTATAAATGGAAGACTGACAGTGAATCCGTTAGACTGTATCCAACTCAATAATAATTTTACTTTGATTATAGAATGCAAAGGTTCTTGCTTGAGCTGGAGTTGCTTATTCTGGTTATTAAAGTCAGAACTAATAAATCCTAATAATTTTGAATGGACTTTATCCTTCTGAGGCTTGAGTCCATCTAGCTTTTCTCATATAGGCACTCCTACCTCTAAATGGGAAGCTTTCTCTATATTGTCATAGCATTTCATATCATATATTAAATTTGAGGGGAAAAATTGGATCTCATAGTTTTATAATCCCCATAGTACAGAGCATATAGTAGATGTTCAATAAATACATGTTGACAGTTGATTGTTTTTCCTCAAAAGTTATGACAGCTATAGGACTGCTGGTAAGCAGTCAATGCCTGTAGGTCTAGGGGAAAGATTTTCCATTTATATTTTACATTAAAATAGTTTCTTCTGTATTCCAAACAATCCTTTATATCCTATACCTTAATCAGTTTTCAGTTACCTGAACATGCCTACGAATAAATATCTTACTTTATGTGTGTCATGGTCTTGGTAGAGAAGGATCATTCAATATAATAAGCCTCCTTGAAATTTCATGACAGTGTAAAAGTAGATATAGAATCAGTTCCTGTGTCAAATTTACATATTGAATGAAAAAAAGTATTTGGATGTAATAAATAGAAGGCTGTGCATTGCTAATTTTTTGAGTTTATTTAGATAATATTTGCACACTATCAATAAGATTATGATCATGAACACAAGTTTTCAGAAACCGCAGTGAGGACATTCAGAACCAAGTCAGATTTATTCTACAAAGCACATTTAGGGGTTTCCCTCTTTCTTTTTTCCTGTATGCTGCACATCTTTTAAAGTACTAGGTAATTGGTGTTATTGTCTTGCACACCATTAAATCTGCTCATTAGGGATGGATGCACAGGGGAACCCAGGACGATGGCTAGGTTTTATAGTGTGATTTGTTAAAAGTTTCGTATTTACCTGGAGGCAATCTAAATTAAAATCAATGAAGAACAAAAAATGAAAAGTATTTAAGGACACTATTCATAGATGTTAATAAAATGCCATGACTTAATTAGTAGTGGATCTGAGATGTGTTTCACTCTCGTTTTCATTTTCGAGCTGTGCTTTGCTCTCTGTCCTGACTCTTAGAATCTAAAATGAAGAGATTCAGGGAAGGGAATTTGAATTAGTTGGTGTTTGCTTCGGTGCTTGGATTCATTTGACCTAAAGAAACACAGGGGAAGAAAATGGTTAGCCCTAGCCATGTCTGCTCTGCTGTGTCATTTCTGCCCTTCTACAGTCCCTAGGAAACAGTCAAATGCTGGGGTCTGGAATTGACTTTTATTGTTGCTTTCTGCATACCAAGAAGGCATTGTTCATTCCCACCAATGAAGCATGTGCTGTAGTTATTTTTTTTTTCCTACCTGTGGAGCCAATCTACTCTTTCTGTTTTCTCAGCTTATGGTGGGCTAGGGCATGCTATATAAGATGATTGGCTGGGAACTTGCTAAAGGGGGCTTAAGACTGTGGACTTTGGAGACAGGCAGCCTGGCATCAAATCCTGGGTAGCTTTGATCAAATCACTTTACCTCTCTGTGCATCCACTTCCTCATCTGTAAACTCGCTACAATAAATGTGCCTATTCTTATGGGGTGGCAGTAAGGATTAAATGACTTAATACATGGAAAGTACTTATCACTGCCTACAACCTTGTAAGTAGTATATAAATGCATTATTTTTATGAAAATAATGCAGGACTATATCCTATGCGATCTTCTCTTCCTCACCTCTGTCTTCCAACCATTATTAAACCCTAGAGAAGTGTTTTCCAAAATCTAGGTGATGACTTTGTGGTTTATAAAATCAATTGTGTGGGGTGTGACCTGTATTGATTTTCAGTTGGAATAGAATAGAAAACACCAGAATGCATCGGACAAAGACTGAGTATGGTTCCATAAAATATTTGGTTCAAATACACATGTGTGTTTGTGTGTGTAAGTGTTAGCTCACAATTTGAAATGGAATTTATTCAGTACATACATTTTGTCTCCCCCACTAAACCAGAGGGAAGGGGAAAGACTTCACGGAGGGTACAAACATTTTCCAGTCCCAACCTAACCAAGACATAGGTCACTATAGCTGATAACTGTGACTTACTACAGAAGGGATTCTCAACCAGTTATCTTTGTAGGGGAATACAGTTGCCCCCCTGCCTCCTGTCTGTGATCTATATCCCTGGTGGCATGGGGAGGTAGAGAGGCAGAGGTGGCTGACATAAATTCCCTGCACCTTCGAGAATCATTGTGCAATACAAGTGGTATTTTTTCCTAGTACCCTGCATATTTGAGATGGGTAATACATATTTACTGCATAAATCACCAAGATTCGCATGGACCCATGCTTCAAGAATGCTGATAACAGTTACAGAGCAGATCCATTCATTAAATAAACCTCATTGAACAACTACTATTGGGGGCAAAATATGTCTCACAAAGAATCTGATGTAAAGGAAAGGAATTGTCACATCTGGACACCACTGAATATTTGGAGGGAAAAAGCCCGTTTCTTTCTAAGGCAGCTATTCTTTATGATGGATGTTAGCACTTCTCCTTTGCCAGACAGTCTCCAGATATGACATTGCTAAAGTCAGCAATTTGTCTGCCTGCTATTTTGGTTGGATGCAAATACAAGTGTTGCTCGCTTAATACAAGAGATAAATGCACAAAGAATACTTATTATTTACAGGAGGATTCACCACAAAAAAAAATATAAGGTAAAATAATTTTATGAATTGTGAATAACTTTTGATGAATTTCTCAACATTTCCCCCTCTACTAAATTTCCTCTGAGTCTTACCACTGTTTTTGTGTAGTAAACAAATTCATGCTTAGAATAAACACATAATGTTAACTGACTCATGTTTGCCTTTATTATACCGGCTCTTGAAGTCCCTCCAAGGTATGTCTTGGACTTTCCCCCAAAAAAACCTTCTATGTCCTTACAGATGATCTTCTCAGGGTCACCCCATCAAGTCGCTCTGATTGATATTCACTATTCAAGAACCCACGTGAGAACACCTCAACCTTGCTTCTGCTAGGGGCACCTCCATGAAAATGTGGTTGCTTATGTCTAGGATAGATCCTGGCTACCTCCCGATTTGCAAACCCTAGACATAGCTAAGCACTGCTGGATTCCTGGAGCCAGGCTGTCATTCATGAGAAATGGAAAGGCTGTCCCCCTCCTCACATGGGATGTGAGGTTTCAAGCAGAGCCACTTCGCTGCTCATGTGCCCAAGTCCTTTGCCAAAACACCTCTTTGAGCTTACGTCTGAGGCTCCTCTCCTCAGACATCGGCACCCAGGCCTCAAGAGCTTTTCAAGGGCCTACAAAAAAGTTTGAGATCTGAAACATTCAAGAAGTACTAAAATATAAAATGCCCACTGAACAGTCAAAATTGACATCTACAAAATATAACCTTATGCGACTATGGATTCTGGAATCAAACATCACCTGCTAGTGTATTAAATTTTCATCATTGGAAAACAACTTTTAAAGTGGGAACAAACCTTCATCATTGGGAAAAAAAACTTTGTAAGAATTCTTGTTTCTGGATGAAGAATGTACAATGATCACAGCCAGTCTTAAATAAATGAGTCTTTATTAAAATGATTTAAGAAGCAATAAAGCAAAAATAGATTTAATGCAGAATTAAGTTCCTTTAATATGTTTGAGAGGATGTAGGATAGGACCATCAAAAGTGAAAATGTGTAACATCTGCTGAAGTCTTGAAAAACCTGTGTTGTGTGTGTGTGGGGGGGTGTCATCCAGGAGGATATGTTTTTCCACTGAGACATAGAAATGGGCTTTTGGGGATGCCTGGGTGGCTCAGTCGGCTAAGCGTCTGCCTTCGGCTCAGGACATGATCTCAGGGTCCCAGGATCGAGCCCCGCATTGGGCTCCTTGCTCGGCAGGGAGCCTGCTTCTCCCTCTGCCACTCCCCCTGCTTGTGTTCCCTCTCTCACTGTGTCTCTCTCTCTCCCTCTGACAAATAAATAAATAAAATCTTAAAAAAAAAAAAAAGAAATGGACTTTTGGTCCAGATCATACTTTCTAAGGAAATAAACAAAAGATTGCATTCTTTCCCTAGAAAAATCTCCAGTTAAAATTTCTGTGCAAGTGACTCAGGTTCCATAGTTCAGGGTAGCAGGGAACTCTAAAAATAATTGGTGATGTCTTAAGTTGCTGCTCCCCAAAAAGGAGTTGGGAAAAGGTGAAAAGGTAAATACCTAATTGAATACTCATCAAATCCCAAGGGAAAATGAGTGGGGTGGAGAACAGTGATAAGAAAATGGCAATGAAGGACTACCTGGGAGAACCACCTATATTTTTAGTCTTTGCGTGATGTCCCTTTAATGATAATATATGGTGTGCCAGTTGTAATTTACAGAGCACGTTCACACTTAGAGCCACTGGGAGATCATCACCTGTACTGAAAGTGAGAATAATACAATACTGCAATCAAACATTCTTGAGTGCCTATAATGAAAGAGGTACTATTTTAAGCACATTAAACTCATGACATCCCTCTGAGGCAGCTCCCGTTATTAGCCAAGTTTTGCAGGTGAGGGAACTTGGCGGGTATTTGCCCAAGTCAGGCAGTGATGGAGCTGCAACCTGAACTCAGGTGTCCTGACTTCACATCCAATGTTCTTTCCTCTAGGACACACCAACCTGAAACCTTGAAAAAGTAACCAGCCGGTTGGCGTGGGCTTGCCGTGATGACACTAAATTTATTCTGCTAGTACATAATCATAGGATTACGGAAGTCATTGAATTCGTCCTCTGCTCCAGGCAGGACAAACTAGAAATCACTCCTGACACATGCAAATCCATCTTGTTTTTAGACACATAAGAAGAAGAGATTTTACAGCTTCTACAGGAACATCAGGGATATGAAGAAGAGCTTCTTGTCTAGCTCTCACCCTATTGCATGTTCTTGGGAAAAGGGGAAAGCCTCATTAAAATTTACATTTTATACTGTTGAGGAATGCAAAAAGGACTCTAATGCAATACAGATTTGTTACCAAATGTCAAGACTTCTGAGAGAGCTGAAGATCGGTAAAGCTTGTATAATTCCGTTTTGAAATTAGCAGAGATGAGAACGGTCTTTCAAGAGAAACACTCCAGTCAAGTTCATAAGTAAGGAAGTTAATTCTCCACTTGACACTGTAGTGTGTGCTTGCCTTAGGGCAGTGGTCAGTGAACTGTAGCCCAGGGGCCATATACGGCCCACTACCTGTTTTTGTATGGTCTACAAGCAAAGAATGAATTATTTATGTTTTTAATAGTTGAAAAAATCAAAAATAATATTTTGTGGCACATGAAAATTATATGAAGTTCAAATGTCATTGTCCATCGGTGAAGTTTTCTTGGAATGCACCCATCCCCATTCTCTTACGCATTGTCTGTGTTATGCTAGGATGACAGAGTTGTGTTATAGTATCAGGCCATATGGCCTGAAGAGCCTAAAACATTGACTATCTGGTCCTTTATAGAAAAAGTTTGCTGATCTCTGGTAGAGGGGAAAATGAAAACAAATACCTTTTTTTTTCCCCACCCACCTCCCTTCACTCAGGTAAAGGAGGGCATGAAACATTTGGAAGCAGGAAGGCCCTAAGCATCTGAAAGACCTCACTGGGGCTTCAGGGTAAACCCTGTCCCAGGTTTTATTTGTATTTGGGCAGCCACGGTCCCAGACTAGTTCTTGCTCATGCAACTCCTTTGCTACTCATAGCTAGGAACCCTTTGGTATTGCACGACAGAAATGAGAGGGAATATATGTAACCTCCAGTGACCACAGTGCTCGTGGTGGATTGGGATATATAAATGCTATTTTATTTAGAATTGTGCATATTCAAGTTTCTTTTTTTTTTCTTTTTTACTTTTCTATTGTATATAGAGCATCTTCTCTACTTACTAATGTTACTGATACCTCCACCCTTCTTTAGGCAACACCGCTAACAGATGGATATTAAATGACATTTGTGACTGAACCAAATTAATTTATAAATTTTGAACAATAGAGGTTCCTGGATTATTTTCTTTTCCAAACCTGCATGCCTGTAAGCAATGTCTCATCACATCCATTAACTGGCAAGCTCAGTGGTCTTTAGAATATTGGGATGAATAAAGACACCCTCCCTGTTCTCAAGGAGCTCACAGTCCAGAGAGGGGAGACAGACTTTTATCTTCCATGAGTTAATCACCTGAACTTCTAAATTCAGCTTTCTGAGACCAGAGAAGAGGGAACAATTACATCTGCCCTGGGGATGTCACTGGCTCTGAGCCATAAGGTATCCATGGAACTGTATCAGGAAATGGGAGAGTGAGGGGAAATGGAGGGATCACCAGGAATTTGGAACACATTTCAAATTTTATGGAAATGTGAAAGAACTTGAAAATAGCCAGGGGTGCTGAGTGATTATAGTGTTCCATGTATGACAGAGGGTGATAAAAAGGATGGGGGCTGGAGGTGGGGAAATGGCAAAAGTAAAAGGGAGGAAAAAATGTGGAACGTGGAAAGATGGGACTCCAAAGAGGAAAGTTAGGACCAGGTTATAGAAGGCCTTGAATACCACAACAAAGAGTTTAGACTTTATTGCATTGATGATGTCAAAAAAAAAAAAAAAAACCCTCAAAAGCTTTTAAGCCCAGGCATGAGATAATTCAATTTAGAATCTGGCCTCGCCATTCAGAATAATGCCATTAACATATTGAACTGCATTATAGTATAGTGGCTGTATCAGCTAGGTTTTTTTGGTTTGGTTTTATGGTTTTTTATGAGGTTTTTTCTTTTTTTTTTGTATTTTAAAGTTTTTATTTAAATTCCAGTTTGTTAAAATACAGTATAATACTAGTGTCAGGTGTACAATACAGTGATTCAACACTTCTTTTTTTTATGAGTTTTTTTTAAAGATTTATTTATTTATTTGAGAGAGAGAGCGAGTAGGGGGAGGGTCAGAGGGAGAGAATCTTTAGGCAGAGTCCCTGCTGAGCGCAGAGCCCCACCAGGGGCTGGATCCCATGACCCATGAGATCACAACCTGAGCTGAAACCAAGAGTCAGATGCCTAACCGACTGAGCCACCCAGGCGCCCCTGTTTCTATGAGTGTTTACAATGCTGTAACAAACAACTCCAAAACCTTAGTAGCTTATGATAGCTGAAGGCCATTTCTCATTAACAGTACATGTCATCCATGGATTGGCTATGACTCTGTACTATCTTTGTTTTGGGGACCCAAGTTAAAGGAACAGCCCCTATCTGCACCATTCTGGGTTCTCGTCCCATGGCTTAGTTAAACGATGAGGGGTGTGTTGTATAATCGTCTCACAGTAAGGGGAACAAATATGAGAAACAAACATAACAACCGGCCAGAGTGTTAGTATACAAACAAATGCCTGACTACCTAGGGATCAGAGTCTAGTCTGCTATTTACTATGTAAACTTTGTCAACTTAACATCTTTGTGCTATTTATTATTAGAACGATTTTAGTAATAAAAATGGCAATGAATATTTATATCTATGCATATACCATCTGCCCTTTTAAATTGGCCCCTAATCTTAAGCTTCAGCCATTTCAAATCTAGGACCCCTTGTGCCTCCATAAAACTTCGTACATACGCCAAGCCGTGATCACATATGGCTCAGAATGCCAAAAACAACTCAGGTTTGTTTTTGTAGTCCCTGCTGTGCCTAGAAGAGTACTTTGCTTTCAGTAGGTCCTCAACAATATCTGCTCTACTGAATGGAATTTGATCTACTGAGGCTCTATAGGAAGCTGTCAATACCAGTGATTTGGGACTTGCATGCAGATGGTACTGAGACTGACAAAGTTAGCAACTAAAGTGTTCTAGCATGCTGGAGGCAAAAGAACTTTAGGCTACTGATATCAACGACTGACATTTATATGGCACTTCTATGTGACAGGTATTCTACACACACTATCATTGAATATTTACAACATCCCTCGAAGGCAGACATTTCATCTACCTTGTGTACAGGCAAGGAAACTGAGGCACAGACATGATAAAGCAATTTTTCTAAGTTCATATAACTGGAGAGTAGCAGAGCAGGGTGCAAATCCATGTTGGCCAGCTCCAGAGTCCATGCTCTAAAGTAGTGTACAGGCCTATTCCCGTAGCTGCAGTCATCACCAACTGAATATTCAAGCCAGAAAGGCCCTTTGGGAGGTACATCTTAGCACAGGGGTTTCCAAACTGTGGCCCACACAACCTCAGGTTCTGTGGAAGTGACATTTGATTACAATTCTCTGTAATTTCTGAATGCAATTTTCTGCAATCTATGATTGCAATTCTTTTTAAATTTTATTTTATTATGTTATGTTAATCACCATACATTACATCATTAGTTTTTGATGTAGTGTCCCATGATTCATCGTTTGCGTATAACACCCAGCGCTCCATTCAATACATGCCCTCTTTAATACCCATCACCAGGCTAACCTATCCCCCCAAACCTCTCCCCTCTAGAACCCTCAGTTTGTTTCTCAGAGTCCATAGTCTCTCATGGTTCATCTCCCCCTCCGATTTCCCCCCCTTCATTTTTCCCTTCCTACTATCTTCTTCTTCTTCTTTTTTTTTTAACATATAATGTATTATTTGTTTCAGAGGTACAGGTCTGTGATTCATCAATCACACAATTCACAGCACTCACCATAGCACATACCCTGCCCAATGTCCATCACCTAGCCACCCCATCTCTCCCACCCCCCACCACTCCAGCAACCCTCAGTTCGCTTCCTGAGATTAAGAATTCCTCATATTGGTGAGATCATATGATACATGTCTTTCTCTGATTGACTTATTTCGCTTAGCATAATACCCTCTAGTTCCATCCACGTCATTGCAAATGACAAGATTTCATTCCTTTTGATGGCTGCATAATATTCCATTGTCTTCTTTATCCATTCATCTGTTGATGGACATCTTGGCTCTTTCCACAGTTTGGCTATTTTGGACATTGCTGCTAGAAACATTGGGGTGCACGTACCCCTTCGGATCATTAGATTTATATCTTTGGGGTAAATACCCACTAGTGCAATTGCTGGGTTGTAGGGTAGCTCTATTTTCAACTTTTTGAGGAAGCTCCATACTGTTTTCCAGAGTGGCTGCACCAGCTTGCATTCCCACCAACAGTGTAGGAGGGTTCCCCTTTCTCCGCATCCTCGCCAGCATCTGTCATTTCCTGACGTAAATTTTAGCCATTCTGACTGGTGTGAGGTGGTATCTCATTGAGGTTTTGATTTGGATTTCCCTGATGCCGAGCGATGTTGAGCACTTTTTCATGTGTCTGTTGGCCATTTGGATGTCTTCTTTGGAAAAATGTCTGTTCATGTCTTCTGCCCATTTCTTGATTGGATCATTTGTTCTTTGGGTGTTGAGTTAGATAAGTTCTTTATAGCTTTTGGATACTAGCCCTTTATCTGATATGTCATTTGCAAATATCTTCTCCCATTCTCTCAGTTGTCTTTTGGTTTTGTTGACTGTTTCCTTTACTGTGCAAAAGCTTTTTATCTTGATGAAGTCCCAATAGTTCATTTTTGCCCTTACTTCCTTTGCCTTTGGCAATATTTCTAGGAAGAAGTTGCTGCAGCTGAGGTCGAAAAGGTTGCTGCCTGTGTTCTTCTTTAGGATTTTGATGGACTCCTGTCTCACATTTAGGTCCATTTTGAGTCTGTTTTTGTGTGTGGTGTAAGGAAATGGTCCAGTTTCATTCTTCTGCATGTGGCTGTCCAATTTTCCCAGCACCATTTGTTGAAGAGACTGCTTTTTTTCCACTGGACATTCTTTCCTGCTTTGTCGAAGATGAGTTGACCATAGAGTTGAGGGTCCATTTCTGGGCTCTCTATTCTGTTCCATTGATCTATGTGTCTGTTTTTGTGCCAGTACCATACTATCTTGATGATGACAGCTTTGTAGTAGAGCTTGAAGTCTGGAATTGTGATGCCACCGGCTTTGCTTTTCTTTTACAACATTCCTCTGGCTATCCGGGGTTTTCTGGTTCCATAAAATTTTAGGATTATTTGTTGCATTTCTTTGAAAAAAGTGGATTTTGATAGGGATTGCATTGAATGTGTAGATTGCTCTAGGTAGCATTGACATCTTCACAGTATTTGTTCTTCCAATCCATGAGCATGGAACATTTTTCCATTTTTTTTGTCTTCCTCAATTTCTTTCATGAGTATTTTATAGTTTTCTGAGTACAGATTCTTTGCCTCTTTGGTTAGATTTATTCCTAGGTATCTTATGGTTTTGGGTGCAATTGTAAATGGGATTAACTCCTTAATTTGTCTTTCTTCTGTCTTGTTGGTGGTGTATAGGAATGCCACTGATTTCTGTGCATTGATTTTATATCCTGCCACTTTACTGAATTCCTGTATGAGTTCTAGCTCGTTTGTGTCTTCCACAATTACTTTCATAAGTGTTCTATATTGTCTAGAGTATAGATCTTTTACCTCTTTGGTTAGGTTTATTCCTAGGTATCTTATGGTTTTTGATGCTATTGTGAATGGAATCGATTCCTTAATTTCTCATTCTACAGTTACATTGTTAGCATATAGAAAAGCAACTGATTTCTGTGCATTGATTTTGTATCCTGCCACATTGCTGTATGTGTTCTAGTAATTTGGGGGTGGAGTCTTTTGGGTTTTCCACATAAAGTATTATATCATCTGCAAAGAGCGAGAGTTTGACTTCTTTGCTGATTCAGATGCCTTTTATTTCTTTTTGTTGTCTGATTGCTGTGGCTAGGACTTCTAATACTATGTTGAATAGCAGTGGTGCATGGTGGACATCGCTGCAGTGTTCCTGACCTTAGGGGGAAAGTTTTCAGTTTTTCCCCATTGAGAATGATATTCGCTGTGGGTTTTTCATGGATGGCCTTTATGATATTGAGGTATGTACTCTCTATCCCTACACTCTGAAGAGTTTTAATCAAGAAAGGATGCTGTACTTTGTCAAATGCTTTTTCGGCATCTATTGAGAGGATCATATGGTTCTTGTTCTTTCTTATATTAATGTATTCTATCACATTGATTGATTTGCGGATGTTGAACCAACCTTGCAGCACATGGATAAATCCCACTTGGTCATGGTGAATAATCCTTTTAATGTACTGTTGGATCCTATTGGCTAGTATGTTGGTGAGAATTTTTGCATCCATGTTCATCAGTGATGTTGGTCTGTAATTCTCCTTTTTGATGGGGTCTTTGTCTGATTT